>NC_046369.1:3694451-4032384 GCF_011125445.2 Fundulus heteroclitus
TAGACATGAAACCAATGAATTTCTGTCACATGATATTGAGACTTTTTCATTACATTTCTTTTTAACTTTAGTTATCACTAACTTTGCTTTTCAGCTTTATTTTTAAAACAGCAGTAACTAAATGAGAGTCATGGGTGAGCACTTTAATGTCCACTCCATAACTGTCCAAAGTTTTCGCATCGGGAACTGCTCAAAAACAACCAGGTAGTTCTGTCTTGTAAGTGAAGAAGAAGCGTAGTCGGCTTTTTTCAGCTGACTGACCAGCAGTGTGCAGCAAAGGCTACGGCAGGAGGAGAAGGGCGTTACTTCAAACTTTATGCATTAGGAGAAATTTAAGATCATGCCACCACTTTCTTTGGCACCTTATTAAAAGGTTTTGACTGTTAAAATGCTATGATGCTACATTTTAAGTGCTTTTGAAATAGTAGCTTATGAAAAACCTTGGTATACTTTGACACATTGGAACATTTCTAAATGATGGTCTATTTCAGGCAATCACTACACTTACCATACTAGCACTTACTGCCTCTTCCATTTAATGAAATAAATGTAATGTTCCATAACATATATGCAACCATTTGAAGTTTCAGCCTCCCCTTTGCTCCTGTTTCCATGCCTCGTTCTTTGACTTTACATCAACTATAAGACATGCCATATTTTCTAAAAACCTGCTTGCTAAATTTCACCATTCTCTTCTTTCAAAAATAAACATGATTACCAGCAAATGGACATATTTGTAATTGCCTGAATTGATTAACCAGGCTTCACTTTGTAACTTTGCGCTGTGTTTACACCCAGATATGTGTTAGGTCAACTTGTCCTTTTAAAATAAATGAAAACAGAATTAGGCAGCTGTTTCTGACAGAATCTGATGTTCAGATTTATTGTTTTTTTCTCGCCTGCTGTTGGTCACAGTAGGCAGATAATACAGAAATGTCTCTGTGGAGTCTGTCACAATTATTCGCTCATTTATACACACAACTGCTCCCCTTTGATATTGAAATTTATTTGCCTATTATTATGTAAAGGATTCACATGACCATGCTCCCTGATGTAAAGGCGGCACAAACACGCAGACAAAAGAAAAAACAATTTTCTTATCAAAACAATGCTTCTGTTTGTCTTTTCATTGTGCGCCATTAATCCAGTCAGAGACAGGAAATCCACTAATGCCATCTCCCAGCAGGACAACAAGCTTGTTGATTGTATATTTGTTTTTGTCACTCATTTGTCTTTGTCTTTGACTTTAGCAACCTCCACACGTTATGGTACAGCAGTGCGCCAATCCACCTTCAGAGCTGATACTTACCACAACGGGTCAGAACGATATAGAAACGATGAAGATTTTATATCATGATATGATACTGGAACATCTCAAACCAGGATATGTGTTACATTTTAAATCAGAAATCAAATACCTTTAATAATGAATAAAACCCATTCACTTCCAAAAGGACAAGCAATGTTTTGAAAGTGATTGTTTTCCAATCTGCACTAATATTAGCTCTTCTTTGCAGATTGCGTTTGACATTACTGGAATGAACTGTCTAGGATGGATCTTCGTGGATTAGTGGTTCATTAGAAGATCACTTAAAGAGCTGGTATTTTACTCTGAACGATGCCCTTATGTAAATTTATTCCTGAATTTTAATCTCACGATAAAACATATTTAGCAAACAGACAGACTGAAACATAAAAAGGCTCTGCAAATTACTATTGGAAGCTCTTGGACTCACAAATGATTCATGTTTGGATGCAGGTGTGTGTGTTTAAATATGTTCAATCAATGGTCACAGAAAAAAATCTAATTAAACAACTACATTTGTTAACGGTCTTAATTAAACCTGACTAAAACACGCACTTACAAACAGCGGAGTACAAAGAAAGAAGAGGAACAGTTCTGAATGCTAGTGGATCTTTTTTTCTTTAATAAGCCTTTAAAAAGGGAGAAGTCAGGTTTCACAGCCATTAAGACGAAAAAAATAAGCAGGGGAGTGTAAATATCACAAAATAAGAATCGGAATAACTTTTTAGTGGTGAATACTTTCATCAGTTAAGCAAATGGCAATAGGTTGAGCAGTGGAACGGTGGTTGGCACTGTTTCCTTGCCACAAGTAAGCTTTCTGAATGGAGTTTGCATGTTTTCTTTATTTATACATTCACAGGTTCCCCCCTGAAACTCAGATTTCCTCTCATAGTCCAAAACCAGGACTGTTAGGTTAATTGGTCACTGCCTTTAGGTATGAGGGCGCATGGTTGTCTGACCTATTTAGTTCTGTGTTGCCTTGTGACGGCTGGTCTGGTGACCTGTGTTTGCTTATAGATAGAGACTAGCCCCTGTGCGACGCTGCAATGATACGTGGTTATGGACAGCGAATGGCTGGATAAATTAAGGGCTAGGCTTTAGATTTCACATCAGCATTTCACATATCAATATTGAGCAAAAGATGAAAAGGCCACGGAACATTAAAATCAAATTTTCAACTGTTCAGTCACATTCTGAATTCTGATAGAAAATTAGGTCATTTCCCCTTCAGTGTCCTTTATGCTTGGCTTCAGCTGATATGAGATTATTAAATTTCATATTGGAACTTGTAATGGTGACCGTGCCTGTCATCACAATTGGACTTGCCTGGGGGCAAACAGTAGGTGTCTTGGCCTGTCAGTGTGGATGCTTTCCCCTCAAAAAGAGAATATGTCCTCGTGACAGCTTCTGCATCTCAGCTGTTATTGTACTGTGAAGACAGCATTAAATAATCTCACCAGAAATTCTGCCGCTGATGAAGAAGTATGATACCAGACAGTGCTGGCCATTCAGTAACAGTCCAAGTCTTTTTGATTAATTAATACTCTCCTTTGTCGCTTAGTCATTGTCTGGAGAGCCTCTATGAACATATATTTTTAAATAACTGCCACATATGCTTAACTGGGTGTTTTACCACATGGTTATTCTTTGATCTGAACCCATGAATAGTTGCTCTGGATTTACATTTGTCCTGCTGGAACTCAGCCTTGGTCTTTTACAGCCTCTGACAGGTTTCCTTCCAGGCTCACCCTGCCATTTAGCTTGAAGATTAGATTTGTGGAGTGCACAACCAACACTTAACCAGTCAACAGATTATAACACCTGAGCTATGAACCTCTGCTGCTCCTCCAGAATTACCATACCCTGTTCTCTTCTATGTTTAGATCGGGGATTGACGAGTACTCTGTGAGATGTCTAGAGCCTTGCAATATTGGTTTAAATATATAATCTTTATTTGTCATTGCAGCACACATTCCAATTAAAATTGTGCTCTGTATTTAACCCAGGGTCTTGCTCAGGGACCCAGAGTGGCAGTCTGTGGGACTCGAACTGGGGAACTTGCCTCTATATCAGGATGCAAACACTTTGTTCTCTGACCACTAGATCACCCCCCCCCCCCAACTTTTATAAGACAACCCTCTTTCAAACTTAACTAATGTTGTCTAACAACCCTCAGAGGCCTTCACGGAACATCTGGATTTATTATTTATTATTATTAAATACATTTTATGGCAATTTTCTTGTAGTTGTATAGCTCTTTATCAAGTCCTGAGAACCCCACCAAGAGGGTCATACTACATTCAGTCATCCACCCATTCATTCACACGCTGACGATGATGAGCTACACTGTAGCCACAGCTGCCCTGGGTCAGACTGACAGAGGCAAGGCTGCCACACACCGATGCCAACGGACCCTCTGACCACAACCAACAGGCACAGCAGGTGAAGTGACTTGCCCAATGACACAACAACTGACGGTTGGAGCGGGGGTCGAACTGGCAACCTGCTGGTTGAATGACAAACTCCCAGGTCCTGTCACCCCATGTACTATATACTTATTATGTGATTTCTGGGTGGGAGTTGGTTGTAGGTTGATTTTTATTCAGTGCTATTAGAATAAATAGGTCTTAATTTATTTTCTCCAACGCACGTTTAAATTTCTTTTTCCCCCCATAATAAAACCATGTATTCTTCTTAATTGCACCTAAAAACTATATGCTTTGTATTGGACTGTCACATTAAATTCCAAGGAAAATGAATTGAATTTGTGATTGTAATTTCAATCTGGAGAGACTCACCAGACCAAAAGAGGCGATTAGAGAGATTTACTGACATAAATTAGAAAAGTTATTAGGCGCTTGGACACGGACAGATGATGGGAAAGCTGTGATTGTCTATGAGAATGTTTATTTTAGGATTAGGATTAGTGAAGTCTTCCCCCCGGGGTAGTGGAGGACATAGGCCATAGGGGAGAAGGAGTCAGGTGAAGTTTGAGCATGTGAAGGAGGAGATGGGGTGGAGGAGGGTCGAAGCTCAGCTGAAGAGCAGGAGAATCCATGTGTGGAGCGGCTATAAGCAGAGTCTTATGGGATGGTAGGATGAGGATTTGACACAGATTGGCTGGGACACGTACGCTTGAACAGGAGATCAGTGAATGCAGGTGTGCTGAGTGAATCTTCCAGCTTGAAGTTTTGTTTAAACTTCATTTGACAAAATGGGGTAACGTTCAGAGGATGAACAGTAAATCATGTGACAATGTAATAAATGTATTCTTCCTATAAGGTATGAGAATATGGCTATAAAATGAATTATGTTGTAATATAAAACTCAGAATAACCTTAGTTGTTTTGTTTATTGTTTTTTTTTTAAAACCAACCTACACCCATCATGATCAGTAATGCTAAAGTCTTAACATTTATAATTTGGTTCTTTTTGCTCTTATCTTATAAATTAATTCCAGTAATTCATGGTTAAGGTGACACTGGATTCTATGGTCCACTCTGTCTCATGAGGGTTTGTTACAGAGCTGAAAACAGCTTCACATCTTTACAAAGTCTCACTTGCAGCAACAACAAAATAAAAAAATAAAACAGCTGCATGATGTTACTTGTCTTTTGGGACTTCTTTAACTTATCATACAAATGAAAACAAGAAAGAACAAGTAAGGTCAGATAAGAGAAAATAAAACAACAGTGTATAAAAAGCTGTGTCAACGTCACACTTAAACACTCCTGAAATGCATCTTTCTCACTTCCCAGTTCTTCATCTTCTAGGGATCTATTTTCTCCTTTAGTCCTCAGCTTTAAATGTTAGCATTGTTGTTATTGTATAACTTACTGCAAGTCATGTTTTTCTTCAAGGAACATGCCTCTGATATTGTTCAACTACAATAACAACAAACAAAGTCTCAGAATATGTGAGCCAAAACAGACATGTGAACTAAATAACATCAAAATTTAACTAAGACTAATTTAAATTTGTTAAGAGGCAGCGTTTTTTGGGAATGATTATCACGTAGTTATATGTTTACACATGTGTATAAACAGACATATCCTTACTGATATCAGATCAGAGGAAAGATTTCCTGTCTTACAGCAGTAAAACTCACCAAAGTTAGTTGTATTTGTCACAGAAAAACAAGAAATTATGTTCTTTTTCTCTTTTACTTTCTTCAAATTCAGAATGTTTACATGTAATTCCAACGGTTTGGTAGAAATTTTGCCCAGTCATCCAGAGAGAATCGGTGTAACTGAGGACGCCCTGCATGCACACATCTTTTCAGCTCAGCCCACATATTTTCAAAGTGATTAAAGTCAGGTCTCTGTGATGATCGCTCCAAAACAGCGATATTTTGTGGAACATCAATGATAAATGGTACATTTCCTGTTCTTGTATAGCTGTTTATCAAGTCCTGAGGACCCCAAAGTGCGTCACACTACATTCGGTCACTCAGACATTCACACATTGACGGTGGTGAGCTACAGTGCAGCCACAGCTGCCCTGCCAGACAAATAGCACCACCCTGACCACCGTCAGCAGGCGAAGGAGGTGAAGTGTCATGCCAAAGGTCATGACTAAAACAGTAAGAGCGGGGATTCAAACTGCCAACCTGTAGGCTTATATTGCTTTTAACACTTTTCGACTGAGCTGAGTTTGTATGCTGTAAACAACAGGGTAGAATTTACAGTGTTTTGATGCCTCATGACAAGGTACATTATCTTTTTGTTATGTCATTGTTTTTTTTGTTTGTTTTTTAATTATTTCCCCTACACGAAAGGATCAACTGAAACCAGAAAATAAGGATGCCTTCACTTTCAGTTGGAAGTACCGAGTCTTCCGAGGTGAGTAAACCATCTGCATAGTGTGAGACGCAGAGTGAGATTAAACAATATTATCATGGGGCCATTGCTGTGATCTATGGCAGTGGGGCACATGTGCGGTATACATGCCGTATAAGAGCTGAGGCAATTGTGGCAGAATTTTTCAACATGCATAAAACCAAATCCATGGGAGAATGGCTCAAGGAAACTACAGTGTTAAATGCACATAAGGACAATCCGGGAGTTTTATTAGTTTTATAGCAGGACTTCTTATGGCTGTTACATGACAGCGTGACAGGGGTCTCGTCTGTAATTAAAATCAGTTTGATAACATAATAACATAATTAATAACATAATAATATAGTAAACTGATGTCCATATCCCAAAAACACAAACACCAAACCGTCTTTATTACCACTGAGGTAGAGATTAGAATAAAATAGGGTCACTAGTGTCTTGTGCATAAAATGAATGAATAAATAAACAAAAAAACAAACAAATAAGTTTGAATGTGTACATTCTTCATATACACTATCATAAAGCGCATAATCAAATTTAAATCAGTTAAAATAAAGGTCAAATCTGGTAAATTTGTAGTGTATATGTAACATTTCAGCCTATTATTTTCTCCTCGGGTCATGCAGACAGTCATCTTAACTATCATTCAGTGTGTCCACCGTTGTTTTACACCGTGGGAGTTATGATGATTCCTAGCTATAGTTTCTGTGCACCGTACTGGGACAGTCTTTTCTCTAATAAATGATGGAAGTGAATCATTAAATTATTTTGCAGCTTTAAATATCAATGACCGGGAATCTGTTCCTACATTGGTTATATACGTTTTTGCCAAGATAGCTGATATTTGATAGCGTGCAAATATGTATTAGGTTGCTTAGTGATAGATTTAAGCTTTGAATCCATTGATAGCCTAACTTCTCATAGACATGTACATCATCACAAAGACATGAAGAAAACACCATGTCTCTTATAAAGTATGATAGGAATTGTCCCCCTGGAAAGAAATACATTCAGATTATATAGATCACTTATTTTTTACAAAGTGAAAAAAAGTTCTTAAAATGTAAACTTTAGAGTGCTCCGTGGTGTTAAAATTGATAACAGCGTGTGAGTGAACGCTTACTTTTTTACCAGAGGTTATAATCATCAGCTCTGCATGTGCGACTTTTAGCTATCCTGGATCACTATCCTGATAGCAGCAGCTGCAAGTGTTAACAAACAGGGTGTGATGAATCCTTTGAGATATTCCTGGCTTTGCTAAAACAGCGAAACACGCTAATATCCTCAATATCCGCAGTGAACAGCTAATCATTTTCCCAACTATCACAGTGGATAATACAATGTGGTTTAGTCTTTTGCTGTACATCCTGAAAGCCTCCCAGTTTATGCAGCCTGTATGGATTTTATCATCTTTTTTTCCCCCCTAATGCACAGCGGAAAAGGCCACCATGACCATAAAGTCCATGACCAACATCCTGGTGCCAAAGAAAACACACCCAATAACCTTTATGGCTGCAGACCAGCCGCTCTGACTCAAGTTGTCATGAAGAGCTTTAATTAACTGGTTCTTCGGTACATTAAATTCAGCCTATTGGCCTCCCTTGATCAATACACATAAAAGCTCCACAGTGGATGGCATGGACATAACCCACATTGCACTGAGGCATTTGAAATAGGTCTAGGCACTACATGTAAGTCATTTATTTTTGTTCATTGTGAAACATACTGCTCACTGACATTCTCCCCAAAGAGCTGCATTGAAAGGGCCTGAATATGTACATGAATATTTTTTTATTTTGAATGTAAGTATTAATCCATCCATCCATCCATTTTGCAACACGCCTATCCCTATTGGGCTCGTGAGGGATGCTGGTGCCTATCTCCAGCTGTCAATGGGCGAGAGGCGGGGTTCACCCTGGACAGGTCGCCAGTCCATTGCAGGGCAACACAGAGACAAACAGGACAAACAACCATTCTCACACACACTAACAACTAAGGAGAATTTAGAGAGACAACTTAACCCGTCAGTTAAACAGTCATGTTTTTGGACTGTGGGAGGAAGCCGGAATACCCGGAGAGAACTCACGCATGCACAGGGAGAACATGCAAACTCCATGCAGAAAGACCCAGGGCAAGGATAGGACTCAAAACCCAGGACCTTCTTGCTGCAAGGCAACAGCGCGACCCACTGCTGCACTGTGCAGCCCATAATTATTAATTATAAGTTTAATTTACATTTTGTTAACCCTGGATTCCACCTTTCTTCCGCCCACTCAACACCGGGGCCCCTCAGGGCTTATCTACTGCAGGGGTTCATCAAACTTTTGTGGCCAAGCACCCCTTAGCAGTGGTAAAGTTTTTCCAAGGACCCCTTTAAATCCCTAATGCTGATAGTATTTTTAAACAGCCTTTTGTACTGTTAAATACATTTAGTATTATAAATGTTTTTAAATATTTACATATATACACCTAATATTAGAGTTTTGGTGGAGATTAGATCCTCATTTTACATAAACTCTAACTCGATGTAACTGTTGTCATGCATGCATTTCACGGACCCCCAAGCCGTGGTTCGCAGACCCTCAGGGTTCCTTTTAGGGCTGCTGATCTACCGAATCCAATGCTTCAACACATATAAATCAACCTAACTCCATCCTAGGAAAATGTCACCTTCATTAAGTTGACTATACTACCGTGACTGGGTTCATTTTAGAAGACTCTGAAGCACGGTTCCAAGACGACATCCAGATACATAAAATGTGGTGTCTGAACAACCAAGGGATTTATTATGGATCTATAGGAGAATACATAGCCCTACTAATTATTATTTTTTATGTGAAGGGGGGTCTGCTCATGTAGGGGCTTCGTATCTCTGAGAATTTCTCTTGAAGCCTTCCAGACAACAACCAGCAGTGTGTGTACTTTTTAAGATGGATGAGGTGTGACAGAATTTAGAGCACACAGTGAAACTGAAACATATTCCCAACATTTATTGTGTCTTTTGAAATTTGCGTCACGTCAAAAGACACAAAGGATAAAAATAAATTTGTAAAAACAGTTCAGAAGTTTTTTTTTCCCAATTCTAAATGTTGTCACCCTTCTTAAAATAAGATCAAAGTTTAAAGCTTGACTTTTGGTCACACTTTTAGGAGTGAAGCCACAAAAAGGCTGAGCAGTTCTTGTAAATACACAAACACACCTACACCAGGGGACACAAACGCAGCTGGGATGTCAGCCTATTTAAGGCAGGACACATTTAGCTCTGGCAGGAGGAGTCTGACAGTGTCAAGAACCCGCGGATGACATTGGACTCTGCAGGATTCTGCTCATTTGTCAGCAGCAGGTTAGGCCAGGACATCATCTTTTCTGGACAGAGAACAGTAAATATTAACCTCAGCCTGCCAAGATGCAGCCATTCACCGGCAAATCTGCTCAATAAATGAACAAATTCAATGGGATTCTTTAAATTGCCTCCTCCTGTGTCCACATTAAAAAAAAGAAAGAAAATGTAGTCTAGATAAAGCCAAATGGAGGACCTTTTTAAGGATATTTAGACTGATAAAACAATTTTTAAGTTCTGACAGTAATATGGATAATACAATTTCCCAAATGTGTTGAAATGTCCATTGTGACAGATACTCAGTACAGTATTTGTTCAAATTATGCTCCTGTGTAATCAATGCCACTTCCCTATGTACACCAGGTCAATTGCTTATTAACACAAATAGTGAATTAACCAATCACACAATGACATGGCAGCAGTTAAAAGCATTTAGGGAATCTATATATGATGGCGTTCGCTTGGTGAAGTTCAATTTATAAATCAGAATGGCTCTAAAAAGGGATTTACAGTTGAGCTCAAAATTATCCATACCATACGGTAGATATAGGTTTAAACTAACCTTTCAATAGTAACTACTTGTTCCTTCTGACAGGAAGGGTTTTTAATGCTTTGTTGTGGCCAAGCCAAAAAAAAAAGGGGGTGGGGGCCTTCAACCTCAAAGATCTGGAGCTCATCACCACAGATAAATCATTTCAATACCAGTGTAAGCATATAAAACAATAATTCCTGCAATGTCAATAAATGTTATTTTTCCATTGATCATTAATGAGGGTATAAATTATGTTTCACGTCCTATTTTCAATAAAATGCAAACAAAATCGATAATCCTTTTTCACTGTTTCGTCATATTTTGAGAGGTTTGTCTGTCACAGTGTCCATTATAAACAAACTTCTTGTCTGAATGAAAATAATTTTACATCCGATATTTGGGGAAAATAGCCAGTGGGTGGCTATTGCATGGACAAAAATGCCTTAATGAGGTTAGAGGAGAATAGAAAGAACGGTTTGGGATAAGAGAAAGACAACAGTAGTTCAAATAACCCATTATAACGAGGTATGCAGAAGACCATCTCTGAAAGCATTGAACCTTTAACACGCAGGGCACAGCAGCAAAAGACCGCACTGGGTGCAACTCCCGCTAAGAACAGAAGACTGGGACTACAGTTCTCAGAGTTTACTGTACGTTCATCTGACCTTCAAATGACTCAATGAGATAGAAAATAACATTAAAATAACAAAGTTTGTGTACAAATAAGAAGTCTCGCTTTGAGATAAACTCTGGGTTTTTGTCTCTCTGGTGGATTTTTGGTTAAAACAAGTTTGTTCTTTGTTCATGAAGTTACTCAGTAGGTAGATTAGCCAGACATTTTATCCAAGTAAGAGTAGCGATACTTGAGTAATAATACGACTCAAGTAAAGGTAAAAACTACAGTGCAGTAAAACTACTCCTAAAAGTACATTTTGTTCAAAAAGTTACTCAAGTAAACGTAGCGGAGTAAATGTAATTAGTTACTAGCCACCTCTGGCCACTGCCTGCTTTAAACTTTCCAAGAAAGTCTTTAAAAAAAGTCTTATTCTGTTTTATTTTCCTATATTTTAATCATGTAAAGCACTTTGCATTGTCTCTCTACTGAATTGTGCTATACAGATAAATTTGCCTTGCCTCGCCTAAAACCATCAGGAGAATAAAACATGAATCCATCATTGGAAGGAAATGGACAGTGCAAAATGAAACTGCCTGATTAATTCCCCTTTAATCAAAGCTGAGTTTAATTAGTCTGGACATTATTACTGAAGCTGTTCTGTGGTTCAAGCAGCTCAGGCATGAAAGTCCACACATAAAACATCTTGAACCGCAGCGATGATATCCAGGAAGACAGGATCAGAGACTTCCTCAACAGACTCACAGGCTTTGCAGGTACTGAGACTTTATCCAGATAAGTGTTTACCTCACTTGACATTGTTCTTCGGTGCGTGAACAAGAGGAACGCGTGCGTGGTGGCTACGTTTGAGCAACAGGGCAGAGAGGAAGCTCTGTAGAAACCGCAGGGTGTTGGGTGTGTTGTGGAGCGTGATATTAGAACCAACATTTTACCACGGAGAAGCCTCCAAGCCGTAACGACCCGTCAGACTCACTGGTTCAGCAGATATGACAGACAGGGTCCCTCAGCTGGAGACAGGCATAGAGGAGTAAACTGAGGAGTGATAGCGTCTGCTTTTATCTGGAATAATGTTCATACGAGACTACAGCAGGAGTTTACAGTCACGTCCGATATGCAGCTTTTAATGAAAATTCATAAACACGGGCAACGCTGAACTTCTAAATGGAATTCTATAAAACACGCTATCATCTCAGAATAGAGGCAACCGTGTTCATTATTTCCATTATTAGCATTTAGTGGGAAGCAGGCCAAGTGTCCAGTCAAAGCTTTAGTCCATTTTTATCCTTCTGTTAATGTGTTTAAATTCAAATCGGAGGGGTATTAGTATCTTACCTTTCTAATACCTTAATGTATCCTCTTCTAAGTCCCTGTGATGGTAATCTAAGTGTTTATGCGACAACTGAAGGGTCCGTCATGTCCCCCTACTTTCTCTGGCCACATAGTGACTCCACACATTTTGAGCAAAACCCTCACAATAAGTGTTGATTTTATAGCAGTGACAGAAACTCAGATTGGGATTTTCTGTTAATCCAACTATTATTTGTATTATTTAGTGAAAGAGCAGACCAAATTCCTAAGTTTTTTGCCATGTTCATATTTTTTGCCAAAATCATTGGTGCCTTACTGACTAGCCCTCCCAACAAGTCCTATGAACTGTGACTGAAGCATTTGTTATGCAAAATGTATATTTTAAGTTGCTCAAGCATCCAGAAACTATTCATTAGCTCTTTAAACACTCTTCAAAATAGGAAAGTGTATAGAACATACCCTTTAAGTAAAGCAGATGTATGCTGACCCCTTCGATAGTCAGGACCTGACCAGTACGCCCGTCTTCAACCCCTTACTCGCTGTCTGAGCAACAATTAGGTTTAGAACAACTGGAACTGTGGCTGATAAGGCTCAGTTTATTTTGTCACTTGGGACAGTGAGCAGAATGGTAGGTAATTTAAAGATAAAAATCACGTTTTACCGTGCAATCATAAACTCTTTGGAAAACTTTTAGGGTGAACTCCAGGAATGGGTCATGGGGTTTTCAGCAGGATAACCCATTAATCCACACAATCAAATCCAGGTTATCAGACACAAAATCAGCTTTCTCCCACCACCTTCTCTAGATCTTTCCAGGGCCGCAGAGGATCTAAAGCAGGGCTCACCAACATGGGGCCCACAGGCACCCGGTACCCCCCCCCCCCCCAAGGACCACATGTGGGGCCCTCAAGCCTGCTCAAAAATAGCAGAACCCTCCTGTGAGCTGCAACTAAAATGTTATTTTATCCAGTTGTTCTATCTTTTTAATCGCAATTGTATTTACCGAGACTTAAAATAACAAAAGCATTAACAACATCTATATTACATAAAGTTAAGGTGAGCTCTAATTCTTCTAGATCAAAGGTCAGTACAGGTAGCCCTTTAACTGCAATCCTATCGGCAAAAGGGAATTTTAAAAAGTAGTTTAAAGTGAAGATTTTGTACAAAATGTCATAAAAGGCTCTTAAATGCTTAGAAATAATTATTATAATAATGGTAATAACACTAGCAATAATAATAAATGATAATCGGCTTAATGAAAAAACTACAAACAAAACACTAAAATATCTTAAACTCTTTAATGGAGGGCAGATTTCATGCTACAGGTCAATAATTTCATCATAAACAGGAACATCTTCTATACTGACGTAAGCAACTCTGTATGACCGTCACAACAGCAACTAAGCTAGCTGGTTGCCTAAAACGAAGAACATTTTAACTAAACTCATAGGAATAGTCATTAAGCAGCTCCTCCAAATAGCTACTTGCACATTCAGAAATGCAAAATGCAAGATTTGGCAGTTTGACCCGATCTGTCTGCAGCAGCAATCTCTCTATTTTGTTTCTAAAGACCTGTTTCTTCAGTGAGCATAATTAGGTAGTGAACCTGCCATGAATATCTCTGTTAATGGAGTATATCCCCAAAAGATGGTAAAAAAAAATAACCACTGGCTGCAAAAATAGCAGCTTTTAGTCTTTCCTTTATTTGCACCACAGTGGGGACCTTTTAAGAATAATTCATGTGCATTTTTTAACATCTATCGCTAATAAGATTTTCTTTCCCTTCAAGAACTATCTCATTAGAATGAATAAATTCCTAAGGAAAGTAAGAGCCCAACCGCCCATATTTTTTTCTTTCACATTAATTTTTCGGCAAATAAATCTGTCTTAAGTCAATGGCCTTCTGACAAGAGAGAACAAACACTAAAGTGAGAAAAAAAAATAAACGGTCACCTCCAAAAATAAATAAATCAAATTAGAATTTGTGATTTATTCCAGAGCAGAAGTGAGACGTCACCTTTTCTTTCTCTCTTTGTTTATGCTGTAGAGTTTACCTACAGTCCGGCTGTTGAAGCCCCTGTTTTGCATCCCCTATCAGAGTGGATTGGATGACTGATTGAATAACATTGAAGCAGAAGATAGGTGGAAAGAAAAAAGTTTCTTAGGTACAGCACCGAGTAAAGTCCTTTTCTGGGATTCCTTCTCAGCCATATCACACAACATTGCACTCAGTGGATCAAGCCCAACAATAACAGTGGCATGTAGACCGAGTACGAAGCATCCAAACAGACAAAGCACCTCATTTCCCACAAATGCGTCCTCTATAGCCACCAAATGTCAAGTCACAACTCACCAGTTCAGCTTCTTTATGGTTCTACGGCAGCACTTTGTTCTCAATGGGCTTCCAAACGAGCCATAAAGTGGTGAATTACTCTGAAGTAAGACGATCCATCCCCGGAAAAAGGACATGTTTAGTCTCTGGTCAGTTGGAAATGCCTACAGATTGTTCCAAGACTGAATAAAACATGGAGCAGTATAAAGCTTTCTCCTGATCCTGCAGGAATATGTTTGTCGGTAAACGTAGGGTGAAATGCGTAAATAGTCTTTTCCTGCTTTTAATTCAGTTCAGTTACCCTTAATTAATCCCAAAGGGAAATCAAACGTTGCAACTCATATTACAACACTTGATTTATAAGTCTGACTTCTTCATACCCCTTTTCAGACACTTCAAGGTCACGTCTGAGGTTTTTTTGTTTTTTATTAATAGTTTATATTTATGTTCAAGTTCATCTACAGATATGTAAGGTGGCATTGGTGCTCATACCGATTAAAATGCATGTTTTGATTGGGATTTTCTTGTAATTTTGTTTATCGAACACTTTTTTTTTAGTCCGTGGAATTGTCTGTCTGTCTGTAATAAGTTAATTCATTAATTATTTCATTAACTAATCATTACACAGGTTCAGGAAGGATCTTCCTACACGTTTTTCATGCCACAATCCCAGACTTTTCAAGCCTGAAATACCTAATTCTCATCACCATCTGAGCCCATTGTTAAACAAATACAAAAGTTGTGCTTCAAATGTGGAACGCGAAAGAAAGGAAGAACAAATGGACGGATGGAGGAACAAGAACAACAAAAACTGTTTACGTGACCATTCTAAGTTGTTTTAAAGATGCTTAAACGGTTAGTAAATGATAATTAAGTATAATTTGGTGTAAACTTTAAGACCGTCAGACAGCCTGAACAGAGTAACCATTTCATCTGGCATTACACGGGTCAGATCATAAAACCCTAGATATATTCAGCTGAACCCAGGCTGAGGTAAAAACAACTAATGGGTCAAGAAGAATCTACAAAACCTGAGGTACGTTTTATTAGGGTTTAACTATAATGTTTTCTAATATTAGAGAAGTTGCTCATTATTGTGTTGAAGGATGATCGTCCTCCTTCATAGCTTCATTACCAAGATTCTGCATCAGAACAAGGTGATTTAGGGGTATTTATCTCCATATTGCAGTCATTGTTTGCATAATGCCTCCATTATTTTTTTGACATGGCCTTGGCTCACTTCAATTCTGACTTGACCTCACTTGAACCGTTTCAGTCGGACTAATAAGAGCATGTGGAAGTCTGGAACGCGCGCATGAACCCCGGAGCCTGTTTAATGGCTCAGTGAAATCCACGTTTTTTTTTGTGCTGAAAAATGAAAATGGAAAAATCCCACATGGCAAATACACACAGCAGATGGATGCACGGGGCGCCTATGGATGGTACGGAGATTCCCTGTCATAATAAATACAGGTTTAAATCCCTTTTAGAGTCCTCCAAGATGAGGCTGGAGCCGCTTCAGCTTGATGATCCACCTGTCGCGCAGTAAAGGAGCCCGACGATGGAGGACGGAGATTTGCGGAAGACAAACACAGCCCAAATCCATCTTAAAATCTCTGCAACTCGTGTTTTCTGGTTTGGGCATTATTAGTTTGAAATGAAGGCAATGTGTGCTCACATTAATGCCTGAGTTTAAAGAAAGACTGTGCGCTTAATTGAATCGGTGTGCAGGAAGCTAGAATGCTAAAGAAGACTTGATGGTTAGAATATTAGCAATACTGGGGTTGAAATCCCCATTGATCTATTTTCTCTTCAGCAACAGCAACTTCTACTTTCAACTATTGAAAATTGAAGCTTTATCTGTCAGCCAGAGGCCCAATAGTTATAAACTTCACTTCCTTTACTGCCATCTAGTGTTCATTTTTATTAGTGCATGTTTGATACCCAGTGCATTAATTAGTTAAAACTTCTCAATCCACATAATACAAGGATGTTAAAACCAAAAAAAAAAAAAATATCTCCCACAAAACTGGGGCTGAAACAATGAATCAATTGTTGTAATAATTGTGACCTAATTTAGTAATCGAATAGTTAACTGGAGTATACAGACTAAAACACACCATTTTCTGAAAAACTACAAAATCTAAAATTCATCAAGTACCTTTTTGCTACCAGATTATCCATTAATCTAAAAAAAAAAAAATAAAATAAAAATTGTCAACAGATTAATCAGTCAGCAAAATAACAGTCAGTTGCAATGTTGTTACCTCATCTAATGTTTTCCCAAACAGGGATTTATATGTAAGGACCTTAATAATTACATTGCCATGTTGTTAGCAATAAATTGAGTGGGTTTTTTTACCATTTAAATGCATTTAAAATGTGCAATAAATGTTATGTTCAAAACACGTGTTTTGAGTTAATTTATTAATTATCTCTTGGGGAAAAGACAGCCAATAGATGAATCAATTACTAAATCGACAATCAGCCACGCACTTAGAAATCCAAAATCATTGAACACGGTCTCCACATGACAGCACCTGGAGAAACTGATAGTGACTTTTAAACTGCCTTACATATGGACTAATCCTGCTGAATGTTGTGAAACCACACAATTTATTTAACACGTTTGGTATTTTAGGTGCTTCCAGGCTGATTTTGTTACTTTCTTTATGAAGCTCACGCTGAATCTGAAGCATAACCACTGAACATTTTACACTCTGCATTTTTACGTTGTGCAGGGAACCCACAGCATCATATTTAGGTTAACAACATAGCAAAGAATACAATGTTTGCAGGTTATGCTGGAAATAATGTTCTTTTAAAAAGGCAAAAAAAATATATAAATAAATTGACAAGGACACTAGACTGAATTTTGAGATTTCATGGAGCTTGCAATCTGTTTATCTTGGCTATAGGTGGATTAGTTAAGTGGTTTAATTTGTATATTTTATGTTGCTTTTGCCTCAATTTTCTACATAGTCAAAACTATTATTTTTTTCTAAATCCTGTAGTTCTCCAACATTTTATGCACACCATGAACTGGAAGTGAAAAGACAGCAACCTCATTTTTGCTGAGATTAAAAAAGCCCCAGGACAAGTTCATTTTTATATATAAAAAAAAAAAAGTTATTGTGGCATTATTTATAAAAATCTTTTATTAAAAGAAATGGTACAGTTTCTGACAAGGTTTCATTTAAGTAAAGCAATTCAACTCAGGAGTTAATAAGATCCTCTTGTCGAGATCTGTTAATGGAATCTTTCCAACTTAAAAACAACAAAAATTCACCAAATTAAAATCGATGCTTGCCCGTTTCCTTGAACTTGTTTTTATTAGACAAGTGTTTTTGCTAAAGTTGGCATTCTTTAGTTATTCTCCAAGCACAAAGCTTTGCCGTGCCAATGTTCTGATCAAACGGTCCACCTGGTTACGTCGGTAACCGGACGTCGTGTCTTTCTCATAACGAATCTGTCCGGGACTTTTGTGCAGCCGAAGCAGACTGCCGCTGGGACTCCATCTAGAAAGAATTGGGTCTCTCTGTACTTCGATGCATCTGAGCCAGCTTCCCGTAGCCGCCTCTGGCCGGGTCGTAATCCTGCCGGTACTCGTCCCTTACCTGCACAACAAAGAAAACACGGCCTGAGGCAACGGGACAAGCACAACGGCACCCAGATCACATCTTTACATGTTTGACATGTAATCAGATGAAATCTCTTGTTTTAGGTCAGTCACGACTATCAATACATTTAAATAGACTAAATGTCAGAATACAAGACATTTTGGAGAATGTATTATCTTTTTAAAATGCGTGTTTACATTTTCTAATGGTTCGTTCACACCCAACGTGAATGTGGGGGCCTCAGCGGCTGATTTATGTGTTATCCCTACGCACAGGTGCAACATGAGCGATGTGACGCAAAGCGAGGCAGCGCGCGTGCGTTCTAGCGATTAAAGCAAACCCAGAGCGACGCGACAGCTGTGACGGACGCGAAGCGACGGTCGCCTGAGTTGAAAAATCTGAACTTGTGTGTCTTGCCGCATCGTGACAACCAATCGGTAACAGGATGAGGCTGACGTGAGGAGAGGCACTGCAGCGGAGACGAAGATAGGCAGAGAGTGGAGGTCTGCTGTCCATCTGATTGGAAGACTCAACCAATTATTACCGTATTTATTGGACTACAAGGTGCAGTTAAAATCCCTTAAATCCTCTCAAATTAATTGTGCGCATTTATATGTGATTACCGTTGTGCTTACCGACTGATTTTATGTGGGACGATGCGCTCAAACATTTGTTAAAATGTGTAAGTATGACTTTGGTTAGCAACAAAGCCGCTCTGCTCAATGGATGTTCAGAGTATTGCAGTACACTGTGTCACTACCTGATAGGACCCCTGAGCTGTCTACCAGACTGCCTGACTGTAATGTCTAAACTAGAAGTGCATTTATGTAAGGCAGCTGGAGTATGCGCTAGCAACAATAAACCTAGTAAGTTAATTCAATATAAAAGTTACATTTATTTTGGCCTTATGTTAGAAATAGGGCAGTGTAGTCCAGCTACTCTGTCCTGCCAGAGACGGATAGAGAGCTGTGGACGTGGAGGAGTGATATTACACAGTTGGGAAGAATATTTAATGCGCCTTATGGTCCAGAAAATACGTTACTACCGAGGCAAGTCCAGAAAGGAGCAACCCTGGAGAAGAGGAGACTGCAGTGTCGGGTAAGTCAAAGTGTCACTAGATGGCGCCATTGTACTGTTTTTCTGCGAATTGCTGGCGATATGCCAGGACCTCCACAAATCTGGTTCTTCCTTGATTACAATATGTAGATGCTTGCAGGTGTTCCATTTATTCGTTTAGACACTTATTAGCAAGCATGAACAATACAGTGTGGTCCAGGACGGAGACAGGTTCTGTATCACAGACATGGAACACGTTTTGGTTTTGAATGAGGGCATCAAGCCCAGAATGGAACAAAAAGATCTAGTGAGGACGCTGGCTGAAGCCGGCAATGACGTCGGCTCATTGAAAACCCTCATCCTTACCTGTCCTCCAGATTTACCGCGGCCGTACTGTCTGCCCTCCTTGAAGCCGGCATCCCAGTCCGTCCTGATGATGCGATCGTCCAGCCTCGTGCCGTTAACAAAGCGCATGGCGTTCTCCGCATCTCCCCGCGTGTAATATCTGACAGGGCAGCAGCTAAGGCGTGTCGCACACACTTGATGCTCAGCGTAGCCAAGCAGCTAGTCAGGCATATTGTTGAATTAGCAAACTCCTGATTTTCTAGTGCATTTGCTATTTTGAGACTTGTACCTGAAAGGATACTCTACAAAGCAGAAGCCACATGCAGTCTTCTTGATCTTATCCAGACCAATGATGATCCGCTTGACATCCCCGCATTTTGCAAACAACTCGTGTACCTGTTTAGATAAAGACCGGAAATAATACTTTCCTGTTCCCACATAATCCAAAATAAATGTTTGGCTGTAAAAGCGGATCTTTAAAAAAGGTATACCATAAGACACATGCTACTGATAACCCTTTGTTGGACAGACCACAATGCTCAAAAAGGTGATAATCTCACAATAGAGAAGCAGAGCTCCAACTTTACATTTTCATGTTTTGTCAACAAAAATTAAAGATTCCTTTTTCTTTTTTGCTCAAACATTATTGTGTGATCATATGTGGTGATCTTACCTGCTCCTCCGTGGTGTAGAAGGAGAGGTTCCCGACATATAAAGTATTGCTCTGCTTCAGAAGCTTTTCCTGGTCATGGCGATTCCCCTGATTCATAAGAAAAATATGAGTAAATCAGATGAAGCTTAGACTTGAAATCCTATGTAAGACAATAATTCAGAATCAATATATAGTGATATAACTTTATTCAAAAAAGGTGATATGACACTTCCAATAATTCAAGATGCATTACATTCTATGATTACAGCATTTGTCACTGACTGACGCTCATGGTTCTACATAATAGTTTTTTTTTTTTCATTTTTTAAAGCAAATATTTCTTAAATGTTATATTGGAGGATTTTTATAAACATAGCATAATAATTGTTGTAAGAGTGTACCGGTATCTGTTGTGGGCATTTTTTTGCAGTCTTTCTGAGGCTTTTATTTTGTTTACATGGATATAATTATATAATGTCGACTGAAATAAAAAAAAAAAAAAATATGGTGATATAACTTTTGGCTATATGTATTATTCCTTAAGCAGTGCCAATTTTTAACAAGGAGTATATAAAATATAAATTACAATGTTTCCATTCAACCAAGCTCAGGGAGAAATTATGCTTATGGATAAATATATGTGTACAAGTATTGATTTCGGCTCTGTGATTTGTGCGTTTAAGATTCATTTTCAGTAATTGGTTGGTGTTTTATTATTGCGAGAATGAAACAAACCAACACGTGTTTTTTTTTGTTTTTTTACATCAGGTTAGTTGTGATAAATAGCCTCTAGATGTCTAAAGTTACTGATTTTACCAAGCAAGTTCTAGTTTATCATCTTTGACATGCTTTGATAAATGGGACATAATTAAATTGCTCCTAGCATGGCAAGTAGAAAAAAAAAAAAAAAAAAACACAAATTAAAAGGCCAACATCTTTCGCTTTTAATTTGCCCCTTCGTATCACAGACATATAGAGAAACGCTATTCAAGGTAGCCATAGTTTCCCATCATACATACATTTTTTACTACTTATGTATAGTCAATAGGTGTATATGTGTAGAAAATTAAAGTTAAAATCCGACGTCGAATGAATAAATCGATAAATTAGGATAGCGACAAGCGACTCCATTCAACGCCTACCGTTGCATCTTAGCTGTTGGCTAAGATGCTAACAGCTAAAGCTAAATGTTCTACATGGTAAATGGTGCTACAAGTTATACGCTCCTACCGCACTCACCTTAAAATGCTGGTCTCTGTACTGGCTGATTTCAATGTATGAGTCGCTGTTCAGAGCGTTTAGCTTCACAGACATTGTGTAGAAGTCGCTACAGCGCGCTCTGTTGCTTTTTCAAAGCTCAGAAAAGGCTACAAAGAACTTCCGGCTCAGGTGTGCGTCTGTTAAAGGGCTCCGCCGCAACTGGTCTCGAACAGCGCCCTCTACCGATCTGGGTTGGTATACACCTTAAGTGATTCACAGATCACCTTTTAAAAGTCACACATCGGCAGCCTTTCCCACAGGTCTTTTTCTTAGTGGAATATATATATATATATATATATATATATATATATATATATATATATATATATATATATATATATAGTCAATTGAATTTATAGTTAATCAGCTGTCATTTGCATTTGAATAGAGATGTCATGCTACAGCAGCTCTGAGTCACGTTAGTATTTTCTTACTACAAAAAGTTACTAATATTCTATTTTTTATATTTTGATATTAAATAAGATTAAAATAAATTAAAACGTAAAACTGTAGAATTTGCAACATTCTGCAACATTATATTGGCTTACAATTTTTAACACTTGGTGGAAAGACTGGATAACAGTAAAATATATCTTGTGACTGATTAAAAAAAACTGTCAAGATCTTTTAATGAAATATTTCCAATTTAAAGCAACAAAATTCATAAAATTAAAAACAATGGTGGGCCTATGTTTCCTTGAACTTGTTTATCATAGGCACTCTTTATTTAATTAATGTTTACAGCCTACAGTGTAGTTCCTAATATTCTATTAAATGTTTTGATATTAAAAAGGTAGAAAGACTGGATACCATTTTATGCCTGGTCTCCTAAGTGACTAAGAGTTTTTCTATGACTGAGAAGAACCTTTCAGAGCATGTGTTGCAGTCCTTTCACTTATTTTTTTTTAGTGTTCTATAAACCTGTCCAAAACTTGTTTAAGGAAACTCAAAACATAGAATCTTCTACTGTTTCTTCAGTGAGCACAATTAGGTAGTGAACCTGCCATGAACATCTCTGTTAATGGAGTATATCCCCAAAAGATGTTAAAAAAAAGATAACCTTAGTAAGATACTTACTAAGTCTGAAGCCTAATCACACACATTAAAGTAATCGCCACAAAGACCAATGAGGAAAACATTTTATTGTTATTCAAAGTCAACAAAAAATATTCATAACTGGCCCCCCACCTCAATTTTAACTGATTTGTTGTCAACCTATTGTGAAACAGGAATGTCGAAATGTAAGTAAACAAGCTTTGGAATCAGAGAAATTAAACTGATGAAGTGATTTGTTGTGACGTCCTCGATCACCGTGCTGAGTGTTAACCATCCTATTACTAAGCAGGAATATGCCTTGATTTGTTGAATCATCTAATAATCTAAACCCATCGGTTCCTATTAAACAAAACCATTACAAGGAGAACACTGCTAGGTATTCGACTAATTTCCCTGGTTTTGTCTTGAATCTTCTTGATCATTCTTCAGAGGTCAGGTAGTCTCCAGTTACCGCAGCAGCAATTCTTGGATCCTGGAAGATAAAAGAAAACGCTCAGACAACAGAAAGAAGCCAACGTCTAGACTTTGTTTGTTTGTTTTAGTGTCTCACTAAAAAAACGTCATCTTGGTTTAATGATGACAATAAAGGCTCTTCGTTCTCGAATCGTCAACTGCAACTCCACAAATAAGTGGAGTTACAGTTGTGTGTTTGTCACAAAACTTTCCCAAGTTCCACGTATTGAACTGAAGATAAACGAACGGCTCGTTGTCAGACCTCTGCAGAGGAGAATGACATGCTGACGAGTAGCGATGGCCGATACGTCATCGTGTGCGATATACCGTCAACAAAACTCCCCAAGGTAATAATTTGTCTTCTCACGATAAAAATGATAAATTTACACCGCCTATAGCCTACTTTGCACGACACAACTTCGGTCCAACTCATGTGCGAACAACCAACTCAGCGACTTTGCTGCTAGATTTAACGAGTTTTTACGCCTCTGGTGACTTTTTTCAGAAAAGCGACAAATCGAGCGACTTTTCTCAGCAACTGTAATAACGAAAATAAATGTGCTTAATGGAAACACGGCGATTTGTAAAAATACTCCTATTTTGCAAAAATAGTTTTTTGTGCTAGGCTGAGGTGGTTTTTAAGCCGTGTCGAAATTGGAATATTTTGTAACACTGCGATAGTATCGGTTTTTTCACGTCTCACGAGTCACAAGATTAACAGCCGACCGTTACTACTGGTGAAATAGACGAAGAAGACGACAGGAAGTCATAGCAGGACGATGGCGAGGTATATTTGGATTCACAACCACGTGTTTTTTTTACATTTAGTTGGTGACAGCTGTATTACCAACATACTAGATTAAAAACAGCAAAGACATGCGAGCATTTACCAAGAAGTTGAAGCGGCCATGATGGAAGCGGGATTCTTAGGATGAAAATGGAAAACTCTGAAACAGAAATACCTGGTGGAGAAGAGAAAGCTCGGCAAAAGTGGCACTGGTGGAAAGAATAAAATTATCGCATGAATAAAAGCATTAACGTATGACTTTAATTGTATTTCCTATTTAATGGAAATGTGGCAAAAATTTGTTTTATCGAAATTAGCAGAATGTCGACAATGTTTTGCGCACATTTGTAATGTAAACACAACTACTGTCATTGCAGACTTCGGCGACAACACGTAGAACATCGATCGGTCTGCAGTTCATGGTTTGTAGCGAACAATAAGTGCTGCTGCGAGTATCATTATTCTTCCCATTATAGAAGTTTTTTTCCCCTGGCAATATCACAACTATCATTACTGCTTTGTCCTGACAATATTATGACTTTGATCTCCTAATTAGAAAAATGTCCATCCATGTACTTTTGGTCATTTATTTAGTGTGGGGTTTTGGGCAACGCATGTAAAGTAGTGAGATTGTCTCAAAGTTCATAAAGTAGTTCTAAACATATTTAATGTTTTGTACCACTTCTTTCGCTTGCCAACGTTGATATTCGTCTCCCCTTCTGTCTGAATCTCACGCTCAAATTGTGAAAACCGGTCGATGACATCATCTAGCAACTTCTAGCAATATATATATATATTTTTTAATCATCACTTGATAATCATCTAGAAATGTTTTTAAGCCCACATCGGCCATCCCTACTAATCAGTGAATACAGCCATCTGAGGCGCAGGAGAGGGGACCAAAAGTTGCAGAAAAGTTGCTCTTACTTACAACTATGGGGTCAAATTTAATCACATAATTAAAATCTATTCACGTTGGATATAATGTCATAATATTTAACATGGTTAAACAGTTTTATCAGCTTGTCTTGTAGATATCACTATATTTTAGATCGGTAAAAAAAATAAAATACAAATAATAATATATTTCCATAACATATACATAATCAAATTTAGCGTAATTATCAAAGAAATGTATTTCAATATTTCCAAAATATTCCCTTTTCATTGCTGAAATATTTTCACCGTCATGTGTTTATAAAATCAGGAATACTTTAATAACCCCAGAGGGAAATTATTTTCGTTACATGCTCCAGAAATACAAACAATATATATATATATATATATATATATATATATATATATATATAAAATATATAAAAAATCAGTTTTTATATTAATCGTGTATTTTTCTTTAAGCGGTAAGAGTTACTTATTGCTAAACTTTGTGGCCTGGAGCCTGCAGGGCTATAAATCCACTCAACCTTCTTGTAGGTTGAGTGGATTGTAGGACAAGTTTTATGGTGGGTAACATTCAGTTTAAAAGCTTTACATTGTTCTTCAATGTTTATCTTGGTAGACTCCCAGAAACATCTGGCAAAATGCATCAGGAACCCAACAACAAGCACAGACAGTAATCACGACAGGTAAAGCACACCTGTGCAGAAACCTCCTCAGAGCATCCGGTCGTTCCTGCGTCAGAGGTCCGATCTCCGTTCGATGCTCAGCAGCTCCACCTCGAAGATGAGCGTCGCTCCGCCGGGGATCTTAGGCGGGGCTCCCCGGTCTCCGTAGCCCAGCTCGGCGGGGATGACCAGCTTCCTCTTCTCGCCTTCGCACATGCCCAGCAGGCCCTGGTCCCAGCCCTTGATCACCTGGCCGGTGCCCAGGGTGAAGGTGAAGGGCCTGTCCCGGGGGATGCTGCTGTCGAACTCCGTGCCGTCCTCCAGCTTGCCCGTGTAGTGCATGTTCAACACGTCCCCCTTGCGGGACTTGATGGGACAGTTGTCCACTCGCTTCTTGATCCCGATCTGCAGCTTCTTCTTGTCGGCTCCGCTCCCCGCCGCCGGGCTCAGAGACAGAGCCGCCATGAGCACCAGCAGGAACAGACGCATGGTCGCACCGAGGGACGTCAAGCTCTGCTCGATCACCTGAGAGAAAACGCTGTGGTGGGTCTGAGAGGAGAAGGGAGCCACTGTTTCCGGAAACGGATGTGCGAGCAGAAGGACCGGATGTAGATCCCCGCGGGAGGTGTTACTGGATAAACATTCCGGAGGACGCGGAGACGTTCCGTTCCAGACATTTATAAAAAGAAAAAAAATTCTTTATGTTTCGGTCATTGAATCCGTATTTATTCACGTGTTAAATGTATTGTAAACGTTATTGTAAGAGTGGTAATTGTAAATGTGTTACTTATTTCTCTTGAGCCTTTTGTTTAAGCCGCTAATGTATTTGGTCACTGTAGTATTTAAAAATCGATAGGTGCATCTCAATGATTTAGAACATTTAATAAAATAAATCAAAATTATTGGTGGATTTTTGGATTGGTGCAGCGTCTGCTGTGAAGCGGGCGCTGTACCGATCCGTTGTGGTGAAGAGAGAGCTGAGCCAAAAGGCGAAGCTCTCGATTTACCAGTCGATCTACGTTCCTACCCTCATCTATGGTCACGAGTTTTGGGTTGTG
The DNA here is from genome assembly GCF_011125445.2 of Fundulus heteroclitus. Taxonomy (NCBI): domain Eukaryota; kingdom Metazoa; phylum Chordata; class Actinopteri; order Cyprinodontiformes; family Fundulidae; genus Fundulus; species Fundulus heteroclitus. The sequence goes on from NC_046369.1 coordinate 3,720,594, forward strand.
ACAGAAAGAACGAGATCCCGGATACAACCGGCTGAAATGAGTTTTCTCCGTAGTGTGTCTGGGCTCTCACTTAGAGATAAGGTGAGGAGCTCAGTCATCCGGGGAGGACTCAGAGTAGAGCCGCTGCTCCTCCACATTGAGAGGAGCCAGTTGAGGTGGCTCGGGCATCTGGTCAGGATGCCTCCTGGACGCCTCCCTGGTGAGGTGTTCCGGGCACGTCCCACCGGGAGGAGGCCCAGGGGAAGACCCAGGACAAGAAAGCTCAGCTCACATGTTCTATATATTCAAGATGCAAAGAGTGATATTCAAGTCTTCCTTTCTAGTAATTTTCAGCTAACAACAAAAAAAGGTTTCTTAGAAAACTTGGGGTTCAAATCCAAAAAGATGGCATTACCCATATCCGCATCTAGGAATATTTCTATGTCAGGTTTTGGCCCAAAACCTCCTTGGAATAAGATTTTTGCACTTAAAATGGGAAAAAATCATCTCCATCATCTTATTTCAAGTGATTATATCTAATTATCTTATTTTAGGGGTCAAAATACTCATTCCCTTGGCAGATAATCTTATTTACCTGCTCAAATCAAAGACAAATACACTCATTTCAAGAAAATTTCAATTGTTTAGTTTCATTTTTGCAGAGCACAAGCCTGTTAAAAAAAATCACAAGCATCCTGTGAGCTGCATTTAAAATGCAATTTTATTCAGTTGCTCTTCCTTTTTAATCATACTTGTATTAAAACAGATTTAAAAACGACAAAAGCCTTAAAAATCGATTTATATTACGTAAAGTTAAGGTGAGCTTGGACTCTTCTAATTCAAAGGTCAGTACAGGTAGCCCTTCGTATGACGGTACCAATGAAGTAGCTCTCAGTTTCAAAAAGGCTGGGGATCTCTGGTGACTTACGCAAATATGTTGTTTAATTTTTCTTACATGCTCGTTTTTTTAATATTGAATAACAGGGTGCATGTCGCACTAATAGTTTTGAAATATGCTATTATGGTCTAATTTTTTTTATGTCAAAGAAACCCTCCGCCTGCGGTTCCCTGTCATCCAGCAGGTGGCAGCAGAGTTCATCTGTCGAACGCAGCGTCCCTCAGACCCTAAAGAAGAAGAGAAGAAGAACGTTGTGTTACCAAACATCCGGCTCCTCTCTAATGTCGTTGACTGGAAGCTAAACATCGCCTCCTCCAGCTGAAGTGAGTTAACTTTCTAAGTGCACTGACGTCCAGAATCATGTATCACATATAAGCGGTAAATGTTCGTTTATCTCCCGAGTAAAAACCCGGTGTCGTTGCAGGACGAACTGCGGGCAAAATGCTCTCTCGCCTGTTGGCGTATGTCGTCAACAACCTTCAGGTCATTGAGAAGTTGGCAGAATCGCGTCCGATCCGCCGGGCGGCTCAGCTCACGGCCTACGCCCTCACCAAGGCTCAGATCGTCGGCCGCGACACGTCGCAGCGAGTCATGCGGTCCCAGACGCTGCGGCAGGTCCGGCAGGAAGCCGGCAGAGTCCCCGCTGACCTGGAGGAGGCGAGCAACCGCCTGCGGAGGGTCCGGGAGGCGTTCGTCAAGGAGGTGAAGGACGGCTGGAGGGATGGCTCCAGGCAGATCAAGAAATGAGGAGGACTGGTGGTGGTGGTGGTGGGGGGGTTTATGGGTTTTTGGGATGACTGCTGACGGTTTGAGTTTTGGTCTGATTGGTGAGCGGACAATCTGCCTCAACGGTGCATTAAATCAGCTGTCAAGCACGACTGGGTTGCACTGAGATAAAATACACTTTTTTTTTTTTTTTGAAAACACAATAAATAAGGAGTGTTTGTTGTTGTTGTTGAACTCAAGAAAATCTGGTTAAACTAAATGGATAAACCTAACATTTTAGCAAGTTAAACCAAATCGAATGCATTTTTGTTGTGGACTTTAATACAAACTTCATTAGTAGCTGCCTAAAGCCACACATTTTGTCTTTTTTTTTTTTCTCTCCCACCATGCAATTCAGAAACTGCTGTCCTGCCAAAAAAGCCTCTGTACATGTATAACATATTCTACTGGAAACAGTTTTAATGTATAAAGAACTATCTGTATGTATATAGCATGATTTAATCACCATTTAAATAAATAATTACATTTATATAAGCTCATTGTTTGTGCTTATGTTAGTACAGGAAGGAAAATATGTTTGTGGTAAAATAAAACGTGAGTAAAGAAAATCAAATTGTAAGAACTGACATAATCTGTAAATGTATGCTTTTAAATTGGGTATGAGCCCAAGTACAAAGCAGGAAACGTACAAACTCTGGGAACCTGTTGTGCACTGGGGTGATGAACACCTGGCGAGAGAAGACTGCCTCAGGGAAGACTGTTTTATACGGATTTAGTTGAACAGGAGTATTTTAGTCATGCCTGCATCACAAGGTACAGGCCAGTCCACGGGTCTGGAGGAATCTGAAGCTAAATGTAGGATTCCCCCCTAGAAGTCTGGGCACAACCTCTTTTTTTTTTTTTATAAGGTGATCAGACATTACATTCATACCTCTCCCATCTCAGACTATTATCACTCAAGAAAAAAACCTAAAGACAAAGAAATATGTCTAGGTCATCCAGAAGACCTAGACATAGATTTATAGAGTTATGTGTCAGATTTATAGAGTTATGGACAGAGGTGGGTAGAGTGGCCAAAAATTATACTCAAGAGTAGCACTACTTCAAAAAATGTTTTACTCAAAAGTAAAAAGTAGTCAGCCAAGAAATTACTCAATACTAAAAAAAAGTATCCAGTAAGAAAGGCTACTCAAGTACTGAGTAACTAATCAGCAACGGATGAATTAGTATTTAAACATGATGTAATCGAACAGACAATACTAGTTTTAAAGCAATGCAGCGGAGTTATTAAAATTGGTAAGAAGTTTTGTAGCTAAGGAAACCCAGCTGGCTGCATTGAGTCGCTGACTTTGCAGCAATCACTCGTACTGAACGTGCAGGTAGTAGCGAGTCGACAGTAGATTTCATCGACACATTAACTCAGAACGAGATTCAGTCCCTCATTCTGAACAAACACGTGGAAAGCAAAGTCCTCTTTAACATGAAGAAACCTGCAGCAGAACCGGGCTCTCGCTCTAATTAAACAGGTGGTGGAAGATGTGAAAAACACCTGTGGCCTATAATGTGGTGTTGGGTGGGTATCGTATTTTAATGCAATACTTTGCAAATAAAAATGAAAACTATGCTGAGATAGTCTCCATTAATCACAATTCTAGTTTTACTAAAATAATTTGACCGATCCCTGACTGAAAAATCATGACTTCTTCCCTCTGTGCTGACCTATAAGGGGCCCTTTCTCTCAAGATTGGGCCCCTCTGCCATGTCCTCATCAGAACATACACCTACGGCTGTGCCACACAGTGAGGTGTGTAGAAGCTTAAGCTGACGCAGGTCTGTCTGGATCTTTGAACACTTTTCTTTCCTAGAGATTGTCACACAGTCAAGTTTCATTTCCTGTCGCTGTCCCCACATTTATACATTAATCCATTCATTTTCGACAGAATAACAAGGATTGATGGTGGCCATTTAGGAAGCCTTCAAAAATTATCTATGATGTGTGTTTGGGATTATTTTGCTGTTGGATCATCTATCTGTGCCAAAAAGTTTCAACTGCCTGAATCCAACTTCCACCCTACTATGAAAAGGAAATTGCTTACAATGTTCAGGAACAACCAAAGAAGCACCAGGACTAATACAGTGGAGGATCCTGGGATATCCGTTCCACTATGGACAGTAAAGTTTAACCTCATCTTGGTCTGTGGCCGTACCAAATAAAAAGAAGAAGCTTAGCTCCAAAAATTTGCACCTCAAGGTATGACTGAAAATTTCAGCTGCCCACATGGACAAGCCCAATGCTGCCTGGAGAACAGTCTTATGATCCAGAATCTATTTGGCCATGTGGAAGATATGTACTTATGGAGTCGACAAAGCTAACAAAACTGGTTGTAGCATCATGCCAAGTGGCTGCTTCACTGACAGCAGTACTTACTGGAGCTTTGCAGGATGTGGTTGCAATAATGAAGATGGAGGACTTCCACCAAACTCTTCAACTTCCATTCAAATCGACAACTCGATAGTTGAAACTTGGACACAGGTAGCGGTTCCCGTAGATGATAATGTAAAACATATCAAGGGTGGTTTTAGAATAGATAAAGTGGGCTAAGATTTACCTGGAAAGAGTTTGACCTCAACCCTATTTTAAGAACTATGCTTGAAGACGAGTGACAATACAAGACATGTGCTCACATTAGCTTTTAATGACATATTTTTTTACTGTAGGCCTGGTAATTTCACAGATCTATGTTTTAATTTTTAAATATACCCAACAATAGTTTGACTTTTACAGCTTAGGAGATCATAGAGCTTATTAATGTCATCCATCCATCCAGCCATCCACACTAAAGGCTATTTAAAGTGGTCAGTCAAACTGATATGCATTTATCAATAGGTAAATTATTAAGATTTATTTAAATTAAGATTTATTCAATTTGAAACATTTTCAAAAGTAAAATATAATTTTGATTTGAAGCTACACCTCATAACTAAATACCCTCTTTATTTCTGCAAGACTTTGGATTTGTTTTAAACAAATCCAAAAAACGAAAATAATCACATCACATTCAAACTTATGCTGCCCCTGAAAAAACAATAACACTTCAGTATAAAACTAAGAGAACATGGAAAGATTCAAAGGGAAAGCAAAAGAAGAGACTTAAAATAAACATTTTCAGCTATATAATGACCACATAAACTCAGAGAATTTGGTTGTAGTTGTTCGCTAAGGTGACAGACGTTTTAAAGGACTGCAACATGATAGAGAGAAAGTGTCGAAAATGAAATGCCAAATAAATAAATAATCACTCAGAGTTATTTCTGCTCAAAACTTTATTTCATTTCGACAAAGAGACTCAGCAGCTCAATGCAGTAATACTTATGCAGACACACTGGCCTGGCAACTAAATATTAGTCACATGTTTAATCATTTCACAAAGAAATAAATCTCTATCAGAAGGAAGAGAATACATTAGTGTCTGACGGCATGAGTCAGTACATATACACTGATATGGCACCTGAACTTCATATAAAAATAAATCTCTCATCGTAGGAAAATGCACATCTAATCATTTGAAAACAGGAAATGGTGGCAAAAAGAGGATGACAAGATAAATGTAAGCGTGTTCTTCTGTCAGAAGAAATGAGAAACAGAGTTGAGGAACAAACTGCCTTTGAGCTAAATATTTTTTTTTTTTACATAAACGGTACCAAAATTGTAGTTGATATTTTATATTAAAAAAAATTAGGTAAATATGGAGGTACCCTACCTAAAGCGGCTTCTGTAAACGTTAAAATCAGCCTTTTGTTTAATGAGGAAACGGCGCTAACTGTAAATGTAACAGGTGGCAGCATACACACTGATATGGCAGCTCACCCTCCGTAAACAAAGCGTCAACGACGCCTTCCATCTAATACATGTTGCCATTTTTACTCAAATCTCTGACAAAGAAAATGTGCTCTGTCTCCCTTTGGTGAATCAACGGAGAGATAAACGGAGGTGACGCAAACGAATGGGATTGGGTTTCCAGAAAAGAAGCAATAGATACACACTGCCCTAGACTAAACCTACCACGTGTGATTCAGCTGGACAGCAGGCAGGGTGGTTATTACGTCAGCCTTTAAAGTGTGAAAAGAGGTGGAAGAAAAAGAGAAAGCTAAGCCATGGAGTGACTGATAGTGTGGGGAAGAGGCTGCCATAGTGTGCATGGCAGCAGAATGAGAAGAAAAACAACACGGCGTGGGGCAGGATTCTGGAGTCGCTGCTTTACATTCAGACGTTGGTCAGCACGACGCTGAGCAAAGCCGTCAGCACCAGCCATGCGGAGGAGACCACTGCAAGGGAAAGCAGAAAACATGAACGCCATTTTATCACGCAGTCGACAGCTTTCAGATTTTTTCATTTTTGTTTTTTGTGCTTCTAGTTATCCAGTGTCCACACTTTTTTTAGGACACACAGCTCTGAATCTGTTTGTTTTGTAAAGTAATTCGAGGCGAGGTTTATTGTGAATTGGTGCAGTATAAATAAACGGAATCTAACTTCCCTTGTCTCTAGTCTTTATCCAGAGCCAGGTTGAAAAGCCAAGTGGACCTCACATTGCATTATTTCAAATGTATCATTCACTCTAAAACCAAAGAACAGTAAATATTCCTTTGAGGAAAAACAAATCCTTTTACCTGCGCTGGAGGAGTTGCACTCCATGTCCTCCAGTGAGTTCATGTAGCCTTGACCCAGCCACTCCTGATAGGTCTTTTTCTCACCAACGCCCACAATGCGAACCGTGGAGTCTTTGAAGATAAGGTCTGTGCCCGAGTAGTCCTGAGAGTCAAACATCTTGAAACCAGTACCCGTGTCACTGCTGAAGTAGGTCTGCAGAGGGGGCAATGAAGGAGGAAATTTAGGGAAACTGGAGAAACAACCGCCTGACTCTCAATTGAAAGTTTTACAGTAGAATCAGTCTAATATACAGTTTCTCTAAAAACTTATTAGCAAAAAGCTTGATGGATGTCAATGGCAAACTCAGATTGTAGAGCTGGAGAACCCACACATGCACATGGAGAACATGCAAACACCATGCAGAAAGACCCCAGACTAGGATTTGAACCTGGGACCTTCTTACTACAAGGTAACAGCTACCAACTGCACCACTGTGCAGCCCCTTATTAGCATTATACCAAATTTAAATAAATGTGTTAGCCGTCCTCTTTCACATTTTCATTTCATCCTTATTTACTTTTATGCACTTCTTCTTCTTTTTTTTTTTTTTGTTTTTACCTGTGCACGGTCCAGGAGCCCATAGATGGCATGGATGTTGGTGCCTGGTCGTACCATTACAGCATGGGAGGGCACTCTGGCCAAGTTACACAGCCTGTACTGTGAGACCTCGGCTTTAGTTCCTTGGGAACAGAGCAGCTGGAAGTCTTTGGACAAGAGATCCACAGCCCAGTTTTCGTTTGAATTACCTGAGATAAGCGACAGCCGGTGAAGTTAATTCTTGAATTTGTCAGACCTTTAAAGAAGATGTTTTAAAAGGAACTTTTCCTACCGTCGGTGTTTTGGAAGACAGTGGAATGCTTGACAAAAGCCACATCTCCATTCCCACTAGCCAGGCACCTGAATGAGCAAATGAAATGTAGAGCTCTTTTCAAAAATGCAGGTTTGAGATCTTTACATATTTACATATTCCTTGTCAATTCTTCTCTACATAAAGTAGAAGAACTCAATTGGAGCACAATCATTCACATAGAGAGACCATGCCTGTTTGCATGAAATACTCTTTATTACCTCATGTCCCAGTTAATCATTGCTGAGGCTTGTGGATAAGAAAATGTTAAGTCAGCAAAAGCTAGACGCGATAAAACGTGGCAACCATATAATATGGGAAAAATCCCATAAGATTTGTTCCACATAGTGTCATTTATACTTATAACTTCATCTGTTTACTCAACCCATGAAATCTAGCTTCTTTCATTAACTTTTCTTCAAGAGAAAAGAAAGTTTTTTTCATAAATCAAACCTTTAATTAAAAAAAAAAAAAAACTATATACATAATGGACAAGGTAAAATTTTGTTTTAATTCCAGTTTCTATGAAAACTGCTTTTGTGGATCAGTTTATTTACTTAATTAAAGGTGGAAAGGTGGAAGGGTTCCTGCTGAATCTAAGGTGTTGACTGTTTATTGATAAATTGGTATTCTGTTTTTTTTCTGCATTGCAATATCCCAAATTAAATTACATTCAATTAGATTAAATTAAGTGAAAAAAATTGCTTTCAGATGCTAATCAACTTGTAAATCTGTCTACTACAGCCAAACATCTCTGAAATGTGTCTGTACAATCATGCATATCACATATTTTCTCACATCTTTCTGCAAAGTGGCTGCTGGTTAACTTGAAAATTTGATTTTTGCCTGAATATGCCACACATTAATATATTATCAATAACTGCAGTACTTACTCTGGTTGTGTTTTTTTACTTTTATTTGAGTTTCACATAAATCCATTCTCAGTTGCTTTAGAATCAACTTTAGATTAGATTAGATGTTTTTTTTTGGTACTGATTTAGTGTGCACACTGCAAAAAGGGAACTAAAAGTAAATAAGATTTTCTTGAAATTTGTACATTCTTCCTTGATTTGAACTAAATAAGACTATTTACCAATGGAATGAATATTTTTACCTCTAAAATAAGATAATTAGATATCCTGCGCTTGAAATAAGATGATGAAGATGAGTTTTTTTTAATGGCAAACATATTACGCCATTGGCAAATAGTCTTATTTACCTGCTCAAATCAAGGAAAAATACACTAATTTCAAGAAAATTGTACTTACTTTTAGTTCCCTTTTTGCAGTGTAGCTGTTTTTTTTGCCACTGCCATGCCCAAATTTTCCCATTGTGGGACAATAAAGGAGTTTCCTATCGTGTCTTAACTGAACAGGGATTATTTTCAGTACCTGAAGGCTCCGTCGTATCCATCATACTGATCTTTTCCTTTTTCACATTTATTCTGTCCTGAAATGTCTCCCACACACAGATCACACAGGTTCTTGGGAAAGCCATCTTGGTTGGCACCAGGAACACAACTCTCTTTGAAGAATCCTCCCACCGCTGAGCATCACAGGAGTCAGAAAAGACAAAGCAAGAGTTTAGCCAAGCCGTTAAAGATGAAACACACCAGAGTATGTTTCTGACTGAGGACTTACAGACTTTAAAGTCCTTTAAAGTTTCCGACTGAGGACTTTCAACATATTAATTCTGTAAAAAAAGGGATGCTACATCTCTACCATATATATAATGTTCCAGTTTTTCTTTGTCAGATCATTGGGAGGGAGCATGTACTCCATCACGTGATTTCTGTTTTGCTTGCCACAATAGTGTGTATTTGTATTTCAAACATACATCTTTTTTTAAAATCTTGACTATTTTTTTTTCTTTTATTTCTCTTGTGTTTTCTTTGGAGAATCCAGAGATGGGTAATCAACGTTCCGTACGTAAAAAGTCTGATAGTTCCAACCGTTTGGATCCAGCTCTGAATTTGAAAAATTGTAATATTTTCATAAATAAGCCTCCTCCAAAATTGGACTAGTGTTCAGCCAAAGCAATGTTTGAAATGCAGTCTTGCATTTTTTTTTTACATTTCTTATTGCTTTGTTTACAACACAGATAAGATGAAAGAAAATCGTAAAATATGTGCAATTTTATTTTTTGACTTAAAAGCAGTAGATAATTTATCATGACAACTATCGTCTATGTCCTCTGAACAGGTCCTTCTTTGTTGAAACATTTTGTCTCTTTTCCAAGAGACTTCTTCAGTCTGAGGAGTTACCCATAAGCTCAGCCTTAGAACCATTGCATACTGGCTCAAAGAGTGAATTGCTACGATCAAAACTTGTACATGGGTGTGCTATGGGATCCCCAGTTTCTAATAATGTTGCAAACCTGTACATGGAGGAAGAGGAAAATAGAGCGTTAGAGTCCTCTTAAAGGACACCATTGGTTCAGGCATGTTGTTGACACCTGGTTTGAAATTAAATCTCAGGAGGACCCCAAACCCAGACCAAGACCAGCAGCCATCACCTATGTTGAGGCAGTTTCAGAGAAACTGAGACGTCTGCTTTCTAACCATGACATCCCGGTGGCTTTCAACCCCACAACACATTCAGACAAAGATTGGTTCACCACAAAGATCTGTTCCCCGGCACAAGCAGAGCTATGTTCTGTATGTTCTGATCAGTTATACATCGGGCAAACAAAGCGGCCACTGGCCAAAAGGATGGCCCAGCACCGAAGAGCGACATCACCAGGCCAAGATTCTGTTCACACCCATCGGCAGGACAGCCGTCACTCTTTTAGGGATGACGACATTTGCATTCCGAAAGTAGAGGAATGTTGGTTTGAAAGTGGAGTAACAGAAGCCCTTTGTGTGAAAAGAAACTCTTACAACGCTGTTATTGTGATTATCACTCAGACCTGGGAACAACTAGCGGCCATCAGAGCACTAATGATCGGTTGGTCGTCTGATGGTCCTCCTTTGCGCGTGAGAACAAGTTTTGATTGTAGCAATTCACTCTTTGAGCCACCATGCAAAGGTGCTGTTTAAAAGCCTGAGTTTATCAGATCGAAGAAATCTCTTGGAGAGGAGACAAAATGCTTCAGCAAAGAAGAACCCGTCCAGAGGACCTACTCCATTTTTTTTAGCCTGGATTATTAAACAGCATCAGGTTATCATCTACTGTATATCCCACACACTGACCTTGGGGTATCAGACAGTTTTTTGGGCTGATCAGCCCTCTCTCTATCAGGGCGGCGACAGGAACATTCCAGCCAGCTGTGCGACCATAGCCAGTGTGACAGGAGCGACCGTCACGCAGGTCATCGAGGCTACGGATGTCCACTCTGTTCTTTTTCACCACAGCAACGGCGTAGTACGCGGAGCCGTCATGGTCGTCTACACGGGAGAAATCGCACATTTGAAACTATTACGCATCAAAACCCGTCTGTGAAGGAGTTCGTTCGCTCGTGATTGCTGTTTGTTTTTACCTGTGTAGCTCTCGGCAGCAGCAGGAACCAAACCGTAGTCTTTGCCCGCCGTGTATATGTACCCTCCATCCAAAGTTATGGCATCGGCCTCATTGTTCTGCACAATTGCCAACAAAGGGAGATTATGTCAAGAGGCTTGAACCGATCGAGTAGAGCTAAATCTGTAGTTGTATGATTGTTACCTTGATCTTGGCCATGCAGTCCGTCAAAGAGTCCCCGTAGATACAGCTGATGGTGGGAGTAAGACTTTTGCTAGCAAAGGCTGCACCCATATCAGCACATTTATGCTGTTCCCCACTTGACAAAACACACCATCGAATGACAGAGGGAATGTCTACAATAGGGACAGAGATATGCGTAGATCGGTAGTTGGTCACCTTGAATTAGCCTCCCCTCAGTTTTCCTACGTTTATTTTTCTGCTAAAGAAATTCCTGGTAACATTCTTGTGACAACTGTTAGAAATGAAATGCATTCTTTGGGATATTCTTTGTGCCATTTGAAATTTAGATGTCACATATATATAAATCAGGTGTTAACAGGTTTTTACCTTTAGGCGTGCAATCCATGGCTTTCAGAACATTGTAATAGTTGGTACCCATCCACCTTACTGGGTCATCTGCCTCCACCCCATCAAACTTAGTGGTTGATTCGGAGAAAAGAACCGTTCCTCCCCCATACTCCGTTGAAGAGAACATGTTGAATCCTGACTTTGCCTGGAAAAAAAAAAGTTATTTTTAAAATGTACGCTACTGATCGAATCTTACAATGAGGTAACATGCTCTCACAATAAGGATAAAGACATTTACTTTATACCAGAGCTATACTTTTACACTGTTTATGAAATTAACTCTAGAATTATGGCCTTTTGCTATTGAGGCGCAAGTGTTACAGCAGGACATCTTGCAGGTATTTTATGTTATACTCTATGTGGATGAAGCAGCATTATCTTTAAATGCTGTTCTTTTTTTATTTATTCATGTTTATGTTAAAAAAATTATATCGACTTTGGAAGAAGCCTTATGATTGCCCTGTTTCTTAATCCATCAAAGTTTTTTTTCTGTTACTGTAAAGAAGACTCATAGATTTGTCTTTGATATTTAAAGTTTTGTTACCTTACATTATTTGCAGAAGGGTATAAGCTTTCTAAAGATTTTAAACAGTCCCACAAGGCTTGATTTTAAGCCATGTTTTATTTTCTAATTTTATAAATAATATTGGGAATAAAGTCTACGTTGATGCCAATGACAAAACAATTTGTTCTTTTGGCTTTACTCAAAGGTAGATTTTGATGTAATAATTAATTTATTTCCTTAAAGCGAGCCTGTGTAACTAATTTGGCTTTTAATTAGCAAAAATAATGTTTTGCTTTATAAATACATCCATCCATCCATTCTCCAACACGCTTATCCCCATTGGGGTCGCGAGGGGTGCTGGTGCCTATCTCCAGCTGTCAATGGGCGAGAGGCGGGGTACACCCTAGACAGGTCGCCAGTCCATCGCAGTTTATAAATACATATTCTGGCAAAGTCTAACATCACATCAAAAATTAAAGCGTTCTGATAACTTAGAATTAGTACTTTATAAATACAGATGTCGTGCACCCACTGGGAGTCGCCATTGTTGCATCCCTCTTTCTGATTTCAGTAGCCAAAAGGAGACTAACTTGTCATCCTTACGCATTTTCCTCTATCTGTCTCCTTTATGAAGACACGCTGATGGTGGAAGAGGAGTAGAAAACAAGCAAAGATGACCGTAAATCATTCTAGCTGCTGTTTTCTGTTTAAATGGAGGACCAGCCACACTCTTTGCCCAGTGAGAGGAAAGAGAAAGTAAGAGAGTGAGAGTCTATATTGGTGCAGCTATTATTACCAGGTGGAGATAATTCATGAGGGAGAGGGGATTTAAAGCAGATGCAGAGGTTGCAGCTTTCTGCTTGACAGCAGGTAAATTAATTCAATGTAACATTTAGAGCCCTAATAAGCAACTGCAGATTGCACACACATTTTGGGTTATATTTCTGGATGATAGTCTGTCCTTCGGAGTGAGTGTATGACATTTAGTAGTACAGCTCAAGGTTTATTTAATTTTCAGGTTAGGACAAAACTTGTTCAGGAAACATTTACTTGATTGTGGTGACAATATATTTGTGAGTGCTGTTTCAATATGCTGTTCAGATTATGTTAATTATTGGTTTTTCATTTTGTTATACACGATACAAGACCGCTGTCTGTCTGATTAAGCTCAAATTTATACTTTATACTTTTGTTTTGTTTTGCATTTTAAAGTTAATGTTAAACTTGTTTTGTGCAACTTTTAACAATATGTTCTCTTGGCTAGGATTGCAGTGAAAAACATGATGGGACTTCCTGGTTAATATAAAATTATCAAGGGACTTCCTGGTTAATAAGGGTTAAATAAATAAATGTTGGCACGAGACAACTTCATCTTATCTCCTTGTCCTGCTAACATCAAGTTCTTTTGATTAAACTTAATGTCAGCTGATTGCAAAATAGTTCAATTTAATAATGCTGATGATAATTTGAGTTGGATTATGGACCTCTGAACGTACCAGACCTTCATTCAGCATGTTCAGCACCACAGAGGGAGTGATATCATTGCCGACCACAATGCCGCGAAATGGGATGCGAACTAGATGGCACCGATTCCATTGAGAGACAGGAGCTCTGGTCCCATCTCTGCACAGCAGCTCATAATCCGATGACTTCAGGGTCTGGGCCCACGCTGGGCCGTGACCTGCGACACAAACGACTGGTTAGCCAACGGACTAAATCATCTCAAACGCTAATAACCTCAGGGCAGTCCTCACCATCAGTGTTTTCTTGTACAGTGGTGTGTTTGATGAAAGCCACCTCTCCGGCATCTTCAGCTAAACATCTAGGGCAAGTACAAAAACAGTTAAATGTAGTTTTATAAGTATACACCAGCAAAATGGTGTGTGTGTTACCAGTGGCTGGCTATCATTGCTCATGTTATGTGGTGCATACGTTTTTTAGAAAGCTTTGTGGGGTTTTTTCCTAACAGCCAAGGGTGTGCTCATTTTTCCTTTATATGTTAATATAGAAATTTACGTTCACAAATATTTAGAAGCAATTAGTTTTCTTTCATTTTGCAATCTCTACAAAGCCCTTTGTGTTACACCTGGCTATTTGATAAGTGCTCCATTAAGAACGTTTTGCTGACAGTATGTGGAGTACAGTGGCATGCGCTACCTGAAAGCCCCTTCGTAGCTGTAGTACATCTCCTGCTCACTCATCTCACATTTATGGTTTCCGGTGCCGTCTCCTTTGCAAAGCTCACAAAGAGATGCGGGTTCGCCGGCATTGTTAGCCCCAGGGATACAGCTTGCTTTAAAGAAATTTGCCACTCCTGATCAAAAACACAAACAAAAGCGTAGCAATAACGCGGTTTCAATGCATTGTAATGATGGACACTGCAGGACTTGTGATGAGAGAAAACACTGAGGGTATGCGAGAAACACGGCAGCAATAAAAAAGACGAAGTCATCATTGTATTGGCTGAATAGGGAGTTAGATAAGAAAACCGGTCGCTCATAAAAATGAGACCTCATGTCTCAAAGAGATTTACGTTTACTATACCCTGAATAAAGGTGAAATAGAAAAAGGAAACAAGAACTTTAGATATTTCTGTGATAAAACAATTCATCATTGCTTTAATACTGAGATCTTATTTTCAATTTCTAGTTTTCGGTCAATATTAAAAATCCCTTTTTTGCTCTCAAATAAAGAAAATGTTTTTGCACATAGTTTTTATTTTTATTTTGTCTGCGTAGAGGCCTGCTTAAATAATAATTGCGTACCTAAATAGGATGGTGCCTTTTGTCGGTGTTTTAAATAAGTAAGTTTCACAAAGTTTCCTGGTCATCTGAAAACAAGCCACCTGGTCCTACCTTCCTCATATGCCTGAGTCACATTTAATGTATGTAATATAAATACAAATGAATTATATTTAGCTATTTTTACCCTGTGGAACGTTGCAGCTCATCACGGACATGTAGCCCTGGTCAATAAGGTACCCCAATGGCATATTCCAGCCAGCAGTTCGCCCTTTCCCCGTGTGGCAGCTCTTCTTCCCCGCCAGGTTCTGGATCGTGATGGCAGAGTTTGCCTTCTTCACAACAGCAACTGCATAGTAGGAGCTGATATCTGGTGGAAAAAAATAGCATATACTGAAACACTGACCTCTACACAAACTTGTATCTTCTTTTGCCAGTTATCCCTTCATGGGTTTTATCAGTGCGTAAACATACAGTACCTGCCTCATGATCAAAGTACAGCAAGAGTTTCAAAATGTACCAGACGCAATACAGAGATTGCGGTCCGGATATGACAGGTGTCGTAACTAATAATGTAGCTGCATCAACACTTTCCACCTTACCCAGATTGCCTCTAGTTAATAAATCATCATGACATATATAATGTGTCACCTTTTTTTTATCATAAAAAGTTGCAATATGTTGTGAATTTTGCAA
Organism: Fundulus heteroclitus; assembly: GCF_011125445.2. Lineage (NCBI taxonomy): Eukaryota > Metazoa > Chordata > Actinopteri > Cyprinodontiformes > Fundulidae > Fundulus > Fundulus heteroclitus. The sequence continues at coordinate 3,735,740 of NC_046369.1, forward strand.
ATCCAAAGCATTTAGTCAGTCCTAAATTATGAAATAAGCTAAAATAAAAACATGATCTATTATAATATATTCTACGGATTTACATGTATAGGAGTTGCTGTTATTTTATATCCCACCAGCAAAGATCTTCACAAATATAGCCTTTATTTTCCAGAGATCCAGAGGAAAACGCGTAACTCACAACCATTACATAGTATATTCTGTTTTGACGGCAGGACAAGAAAAGAAATAGTTGAGAAAAAAAAATAGATACAACTTCAAAATGAAGCTGAAGGCGCAAGTTCAATTGAAGAAACTCATCGCCTGCCTCCATTCAATCAGAGTCCGATACGCCTCTGATGTGAGCCAATCAGCTACGAACTGCACCTCCATGAAGCCAATCAGCATCCCACGCTCATCTTAAAAGCAACTTCAAATCCACGTCTCAGCCCGCTAACCAGCAAGCGCAAACGGATTGCATGTTGGATTTCGAATCAGATGTCCGATTCAACCCACCCCCAACCCCTTCTCCACCATCATAGCTGAGTTCATCTAGCTTCCAAGACGTTCCTCCATCCTCAACCCATCAGAGTGTTTTCTCCCTTCAGTTTTCATCACTCCCTATCGCCTGTTATTGGTCCGGCAGAAGACCACCATGTTGGGCCCGGTTCTGCCAGAGGTTTCTTCCCAAAGGGGAGTTTTTCCTCTCCACAGTCGCTTCAAGCTTGCTCATCATGGACAGTTCATGCAAACCTGTGTTTATCAAGTTGGACATCTATCTTAAACAGATCACCATATGGACTGAACAAACTTCTTCTATCTCCACTCCACCACCAGTTTCAGACCTGGGGGGAACATCCCTGTTCTCATACATCTACTTATGCATATTAAAGTATAATCCAGCATTAATGTTCCTGCCGAGGTCTGAGCGCCAAAGACTTAAAATATTGTATCAATAAAATCCTTCTAATGGCCATTTCTTTCTCTGTGAGTTTTTCAGATTGAAATGACGTGAGCGATGCTGACCATGATGTACCAGCGCAGCTTCAATCAGTGAAACCTCGTCAGCTCAGAATCAGAAGCCGAGTCTTACCGCCGGCCTTTGATTCACTTGCAGCCATCTTGAACGTTGTGGTCTTCCCTGCATTGTAGATGTCGCTGGCAAACATGGACAAGGCATCCACTTCTTTTTTCTGCAGCAATACATAAATAGCATATACGGGAATATTGGGAATGCAGATGAAAAAAAAAGAGCAATGCACAAAGAGTTGCAAAATCAGCAGCCAATGCTGTATGTTACCAGTATTTATCATTTTTGCTATATTTATTGCCCATGCTGAGGAGGCATTTAGAAACTAAACTTTAGATAACCTAATCATTCACATCCTATAATAAATTCACTTAAGTCTCCTTAGCATATCAGATTGTTTTCAATCTATTGTACAGAGGGATATTAACATCAGGTGAAGCTGAGGTGAAGTTGATGCTGTTTAGCTTACAGTAACTTGGCCACCTTAACATTTCAACTTACTCATTTTTTCTCCAGCATGCTTTGTGCTCACTCATGTTGGTCATCCAGAGCATTTTATTAGCTTCTAATGAGTCATTTTCATGTCAGAAACAGCAATTTAATGTTGGCCATGTTGTCAAAACCCCACCTGCAGTTTCTGAATGCAGCCCTCAACCGTGAGCCCCTTGATGCAGCTGAGGGAGGGACGGATGGAGACTTCGGAGAACGCCTGAGACATAGCCTGGCATTTCCTCTGTTCTGGGTCTGAGACGGTGCACCATCTGATGGTGCGCTGGCAAAACGCTGAAGATCACAAAGACATTAATCATTGCTGTGTAAATGAATGAGGTATGAAACTGCTTCTCTCTTTTTTTTAAAACACTATATTTTGACATTATTGTCTCAAAAGGTACAAAAAGTGTCTGCTTGTTTATCTTTTCCTGACAACACAGAATCAGAGTATTTCTAATTTGTCACCGCAGCTCAAGAGTGTTACATGTTCTATGCAGCAAAGCCACAACAGGTTGTAATTATGAAGGTGCTCATGAATGAACAAATCATTTCATTGCTGGTATCTATCTAACTTATGTTTAAAAAGCATTTTTTACCGGCTTGCAGTAGTAGTAGCAGAGGTCCTACTGTCTTCCACGCGGCCATGGCTGTTGCTTTGCTCCCCCTCTCTGTTAGAACAGCCGTTCTGTCTTTCTCCACCTTATATGACCACTCCTGAGTCAAAGTCCGTCTTTATCTCGAACGCTCGACAAAGTGCTGAACGCAGACCCGGACGAGGGTGTGATTTTGGTTAGTTACGATCAGAGTTCCAACCAAGAGTAATGCAGGGAGCTTTTTCGTGCTCAGTTTAGAGTTTATGAAGTGTGCCTGACTGCTTCACGTTCTCTGACACACCTCTGCCGTTGCCACCTGGCTGCAGGCCAAAGCGTGGACAGAGGGGCTCTTTTACAGTCCGGCCTCGATCTACGCCGTTCCCCTTACTCGTCTCTCCTGCTTGTGTGGTGTTTTTCCATTATGATGTGGCAAGGAAAAGGAGAAAATTAGTCCAGCACAGTGGCAATGACGGTGCCTGACTGACTCTGGCTGCTGAGATGGAAAGTGGAGACAACAAGTTTGTTTACCTGCTAACACTCCCACCATAACTCAGCCTTTAAGCACAAAAGGTGTTTGAGTCTTTGTTTGTACAAGCAACAGCATTTAAATGGACTGAACTTGTATAGCGCTTTTCCAGTCATGCTGACCACCCAAAGCGCTGTACACTATAGCCACATTCACCCAGTCGCTCTCACTAACGCTCACACATTTATACACCGAGACGCAGCTCGGTAGGCAACTTGGGGTTAAGTGCCTTGCCCAAGGGCACATCGACATGTGGCAAGGAGAAGCTGGAATCGAACCCACAACCTTCTGGTTGCCAGACGACTACTCAACCCATCAAGCCACAGTCGCCCATCAAGCCACAGTCGCCCATTATTATTTGGCATAATAATTCTTCTTTTTGCTAATAAATCCTGTTTGCTCATGTTGTTTGTTTATAAGTCAGTTCAGTAGGCAGCAGCAAATATCTTCCTATGATTTAAAATTACTGTCTGTGACATATAGACATCTGTGACATTTTAATGTCATAACTACAGACAATTCAGTCTTGCTGGTTTACCCTTCAGTACAGCACCAACTACACTTATTTAGGCCCCAGGTAAGTGTAAGAAGCTTTTAAACAAATGAGTCTTTCATAGCATTAAAATGCCCGCATGCTGTAACACCCACCCCCCCCCCCGCCCCCCCCCCCCCCAAAAAAAAAACAAAACCCAAAAAACAAACAATAACTATACTTTGATTTGAATGGAGTAATTCAGTGGAAAACATAATCCTACTAACAATTAGTTCTTGACAAAATCATGCAGAACATTTCAAAAATAGGGATGTGCACAATTCAATTTCAATTCAATTTTATTTATATAGCGCCAATTCATGAAACATGTCATCTCGAGGCACTTTACAAAGTCAAAATCAATTATATTATACAGATTGGTCAAAAATTTACTATATAAGAAAACCAGTTGATTGCTTCAAAGTTCCGACAAGCAGCATTCACTCCTGCAGAAGCTTAGAGCTACAGGGAGAGTTGTCTGCATTGTTCATGGCTTTGCAGCAATCCGTCATACTGAGCAAGCATGAAGCGACAGTGGGAAGAAAAACTCCCCATTAACGGGAAGGAAAACCTCCAGCAGAACCGGGCTCAGTATGAACGATCATCTGCCTCGACCGACTGGGGTTACAGAAGACAGAGCAGAGACACACAACTGGACCAAACAATAGATCACCTGCCCTACAGACGGTGTGTCTATGTGTGTGTGCATTTTTGCAATTAGATGCCATTTTAGAAAAGGAAAGTGCCAACATCAAATTTAACAACATTCCCAAGGCCTCTGTAAGAGAATGAGTCCCACAACATCACATTATCACACACACACACACACACACACACACACACACACACACACACACACACACACACACACACACACACACAAAACAAAAAACTAGTGAATACCAGGTGGTCATCCACATAGTTAGCCTTTGTTTTGCATCCAACCCATTTTAAGTGTTTGCTTACAAAAAGGCCAGGCTTAGTGTTTAGCACTCTCCAAACATTTAGTTTTATACTGGCAAGATAGAAGTAGCTTTGTTCAGTTCTGCCTTCCAAATTACTGGTTGCCATGTACTTGTCTTCGATGGTTTAGAAGGAGTCTTGGTGACCTAAAAACGCTAGTCTTGACCGTATTTCTCTGACAGCGAGCTTTGAAGATGTTATTATTTTACCCTTGTGCTCACTGCACTATACAAAAAGAGCTCCTGGAGAATATAACATATAAGTTACTAAAATAGCTAAAATTTTATTCAAGCATAGATGTTTGTAAAAGTTAATTTTTTTTCAATAATGGATTAACTCTCACATTAGCAACATTATTTTGGCAGCGATATAAAGTTGAACAACACTACTGCTAATTAATTAAAGATTTCAGTTCAGTCAACCACTAATGTCATTTGCCCTGTGGGTTGTCGAGCAGGAAACGGAAAGGCAGACATGTTTGTTTTGACTGCAGTATTAATGAATATGTTTTTATCCAGCACTAACCTGTTCACCAAACGCTAAAGCTTTGCTAAAGTCAAACTTGCTGGTAAGGTGAACTTTCTAACACTGAGAAGAACGGCATATTTTAACATAAAGGGTAACGTCACATCTGTTTAAAATAGTAAATATTTAATTCTGGTTTGCTAACAACGTATGTCGTAACCAGAAAACATTGTTAATTTCCAATCAAACCAGTTGACTTTTTGACAGCATTAGTGGAAGTGTTTATGATTGTTATGCCAGAAAGGAGCTATCAGAAGACTCTCATAGACAAGGCAGTGGCGCAGGAGTCCTTGATGCGGCTGGGTTCAGGTCCTGGCCGATGGACCAATGCCGCATGTCTTCTCCATGTAAACCCCATTTCCTGTCAGCTTACCATCAAATAAAAGCCGATAGTGTGAAAAAAGTAGCGTCTGTCGCAATCGAGGGGATCTCCTCTATTAAAAATATAAAATTGTGTGTACTTTTGGCAGCAGAAATAGGTTTTTGTGTCACACCATTATGTCGCCATAAGTAAAAGTAAGTTGTGCTTTAAGAATTGTTCGGCGTGCAGATACAATTTGGTTCAAAATATTTTAATGGTTTTTATGTGTCCTGTCTGGCAATGTGGCATTAACAATTGTTGTCTTAATGCCAAAGAGAGCCCAACAGATTTTACTTTCACAAGTGGAGCCTTACTGTTTTCACCATAGAGCTCCGATTGATTTACACATGCAAGAAGCTTTATTAGATTTTATGCTGGGACTATTTCATGTTCAGTGGACACAGAAACGGGAAGATAGAAGAGGAAAAAAGGAGAGAAACAGATGAGACAAAAGGCTAAAAGGGAGAAAAGGTAAAAGAGACATAAGAAAGGGAGAGAGCAATATAACATTCCCTGAGTCTGCTTCTACACACCTGCAAAGAGAGATATAAAAAGAACAGCAAAACCTACTGATAAAGTATTACAGATACAAACAACCAACGCCTTCATATAATCACATTTAATATGACATGTATAAAGTGACAGCTAAAGCTAATAATAAGGATTTTCTGTATATAAGTTAGTATGTAAGCACCTGGATCCAAGCACATGTAAGTGTTTGTGAGATTGTGCTTGTGTATGTGAGGTATATCCATGAGAAAAATGCTCAATAGTGGTTTTGAAGATGTCAAGGACCCCCAACGAGGTAGACACCAGGGGAACCAAAACCCCAGATGCCTGAAGGGACCTTCAGAGCAAAGGTGCCCAAGAGGGGCCAACAGAGGGAATCTGCCTCCCCCACCCAAGGGAAGAGAAGAGACGGACCCCAGTAAACCCCCCAGCAACCACAATGCCGAAGCCCCTGAGTGCATCCAACATTTTACCTGCATAGAATAAATGTGCAGAAAATAAAGGGTGTAGTTTCCTAGAATATTCAGCATCACATTAAGGTACTGCAAAATAAACATTTATTCGTGTGCTTTGTACACATCTTTAACAGGAGTAAAGGTCTCTGCATTTTACAAGTTAAGTAGATCAATAATAACGAACAGTAGCAGTTTCAGGCTGCTGTGTCCATACGAGAAAAAAGTTAAATATGAGCCAGACGTGACAGTTAGGTTGAGGTGTCCAACATCACCTGATGCACAAATCTGCTGACTTTATCCAAGCCTAATTTTTTCCCCTGTAATAAAGATGTTGAAATGTCAGCCATACTGTATCTTCCTCATGCTGAGCTCAAATTATTGGTCACGTACAGCAGGCCTGGGCTTGCATAATATAATGATAAAGAAGCAGTTTTTATTTGATTTTTTTATCTTCACATCCTGAGGAAGAGAGAATATGCCAACTTTTAGAACCAATCTCCATTTTACCTGGCATTAGTTTACAGCGGGATATTTCACCCTCGTTACAGAATTATAGCCCATTTAAACTCAGGAACTCAATGACCTGGAGGCATGAGATTATACCAACCTTGGACGTGCTGTAAAGACAAAGGTCAAAAGTCTTCCAATGATTGCTGACTGAAGGCATGCTTTGATGAATGGATATAGACATTTAAAGCGTACAACTTAAAAAAATCTTTTTAGAATCTTTTTTCTCTCTCCCTCAAATAGATCCTCCAGTGGTCCTGTGGTTATTACATTTAGATAATTTGCCATTTCAAACAATAAAATAGCTTTTGTGCCAGTTTCCACGTGTTAAATGTAAACAACGCAAATGATTGTTATATTAAAGGTGATCATTTATGGTTGGAAATAAGCTTAAATCTGTTAAGAATTCCTGTGCTAAACCTTTTAGAAACAGTTTTTGCCTTTCTGTTTCTTTTATTAAAATCAATTCCTAAATTGAAGCCGTTAAACATGACAAACAACTGGAGCTGCATGCTTGCAATTGTATAGTAATTTTAAATATTATTTCTCTTGCCCTCAGAATATCAAGCTCTGACTAATTTACCAAAATTTGTCTGGAAAAAAAAAATTAAGTAAAAAAAATAATATTCAGTACCGGTATATGCAGTTGTAACTCAGGTGTTTTATTCCCTGTTGTTGTCTTTGCCCACACAAAGTATTTCATAATGACCAACTTATCAAAGCTGCTGGTCTCATTCACGTGTTTTTGTCACTAGGACTAAAATAAGTTTGAAATATTCACAGGAATGAGGTCCATATTTATAATTGTGGACACTTTTAACCCTCTTTTTATCCATTTGTCAGCACAGAGCTTTTTTTCCCTGTTATTCCATTAAAAAAAACTCTCATATCAAATAATTGGCAAATACTGAAAGTAGAAGTTGTCTTGGAAACAGGCACTGAAGTACTCTCTTACGACATTCTTTTGCAACATATCTCTATAATTTTGCTCATTAGAAAGTTTAAATACTGCAATGTTCTTTTTAAATATTCTGTTTAAACATATCAGATGACATAATCTTCAACCATGTAAATTAAAGAAAACATCTGTGCTGTTGCTGTCCGGCTACTTACCGGTTTGGTGCTCCTAAAGACAGAAGTCACTGCGAGCTGTGGCAGCTTGTCAGTGAAATACTGGTACAAAAAAGTTTATTCTATTATTTTCATGGCTAGGACATCAGCCTTTAGGTATTTTTTTTATGCTTTAAAATAAGCCAAAGGCTGCTCCTGAGATTATTGGTTCATCCTCATTTAGTGCACTTTAAAATTACACCAGGGTGAAATCCACTCATTCCCATTAGACTCTATGTCTCAAACTGTGGACGTGGCTTAGTATCTCTGAATGAACATCACATTAAAGCTTGAAGCAGAAGCCCTACAGGACCGGACTAGATGGTGCTCATGCCAGCTAAGAATAGTGAACTGAAGCTACAGTTCAAACAGACTCACCAAAGTGAAACAAAGACGGATTGTAAAAATATTCTGATGGTTCTCCATTGCAGCTTCATCATTCTGAGTACAGGATCAAATTCTGGTATAGACAGCATGGAAATATGCCTTCATCGTGCCTTCTATTTACCGTTCAGGTCGGTGGTGAGTGTTTTCTGCACATTTTGGGCTCATTAGTTAAAACCTTGCATCATTCAAAGGCACAGCCAAAGATACCATATTGTTTCAGACCACGTCTAGCCCTTTATGACCACTGCGTACACGTCTACCAATGAAGTGGTTTCTTGAAAGTGACGCTTATCTCAATCCAGCAGAACATTTTGGGGATGTGACGAAATGGGAGGTGCAGGTTATGGATGTGCAGGTGACACATTTGGGGTAACTGTTAGCAACCATCATGTAAAATATAGGCCAAAATCTCAGTGGAATGTTTTTCATACCTTGTACCTGTAATAGTAACCATGGCCATGGCAAAACTTTGACTCTAAGACGAGAGAAGTAGAAGCATGTAAGGTTAGCTCTCGTGTTTAAGGGGAGCTCAGACTGCCGTAAAGCAGTGTGCTACGTCACATGACCCATCCAGAGCCGGATCCACACCTCTTAAGTTACATAGGTGAGTTTTTCAGACGGCCAGCCTCCACTGAGCATCCATGTGGGCTAAGTGTTCTATATTGACCTGAAAAATCATTAAATATTTCAAGTTAAGTTTATTCTTGGGTCAAAACTTGGACGGTGCTGCTTTAATTCAATGGCATAAAGAATTAAGGTAGTTCTGATGGAAGAAAGAGGGTCCAACAAAGGTGTCCCTAATAAAGGGGCCAGTGAGTGTGGTTTGAACCCATTTTAAAAGGAACCTGAAAGCATTTTTATTGATTGGAGAAGTGTTAGATGAATGACATTGGAAAGCAATAGCTACTTTTAACTAAATTTGCATTAAAGGGACCCGCCTTATTGATCAACACACCACTTTAAATGCATGGTAAATGTGAAAGTAAAGGGAAATACATCAGATATGACAAAATATTTACATTTCTGTGCATTCTAGAATGAAAAAAAGAAAGAATAAACATCTCTTGTCACATGTAAAGGGACTGCAGTAAAGCTCAATAAAGCCTTTTATTTATTTTTTTGTACCAAAATAGGCAGTTAGAGCAGGGATAAATATTATATTATGTTAGATATAGATACATCTCTTTAATAGATTCTTTGCATCGGTGCTTTACTCTAACAAACAGTGGCATAGTCCCCTAGCTAAAACACGCAGCCAGAGCCATACAGAGGTTTCCGTTCTCTCAACTGATGAATACAAATTATCAACTGGGATTAATCAGGAAATATAGATGAGAAAACATGAGTTCAGCAGAACAATCTTTGAGGAAACATTAAAACGTTCAAAACATGTGATCAAAAAGACAAATTTTTCTGTGTTTGGGGCTCCTCTACCAACAGAACGGCCTCTCTGTACGTCTCTGTCCTCCAGTCAGCTCGGAGGAGTCGCCTCAGGGGTTTAGGGTGGAATAGGGGGGGAGTGGGTGGCTGACGAGGTCCATACAAGCATACAGGGGGCTGTGTCATCAAAAGCATCTTGAGCTGTTATACTCCACCACAGATTATCAACACATTTCAGGTTATTTTAATTCCTGACCTCCCCACTCAGCAAACGTGTTAATCACACATTCGGTCACATGCAGTCGAAAAAGATCTAGTCTCTGTGACAACAGGGAGAAACTTGTGAAACCAAAGCTTTAGCTGGTAATTACAGATGAAAAAAAGCAAAGCAGATTTGAATATGTTGCTGAGTGCTGAGATCTTTTAAGGGGAGTAGGACTGCCAACAGAAAAAAAGGGGAAGCAAAAAAAAAAAAAAAAAAAAAAACAAGCCCTGGATTACGCGAGCTTGACAAACGTTTACCTGTAGGGCACATGTTATGTCTTTGTATACTAGAAATATGTAAAAACCTTCACAACAACTGTTTTTACCCCCTTCATTAAAGGAGCTATAAGTAATACTGACACCCGGTGGCTCAAATCGGTACAACAGCTTGCCAATCACAATCCAATGTGCCGTTTTTAAATGGTGTGTTGCTGTTGTTAATTTTTACTAACATAGGGCAGGTCTATGATGTTGTATTCTGATCCATTTCCTGTCTGCTTCTCTTACTGACTTCCATGTTTGCAGGAATCTTTTGTCAAGATAAAATACCAAATGCTGCGCTCAGTGTTGGGAAACCTGAGAAATCTCATAAGATTGGCTCAGGAACCAGGAAGTAAACACGGGCTACACTCTGAATCAAAGTAGTTCCTCGAAGTTTGAAAGGATAAAAATGTGACTAAGACATTGTTGAAGGAGAGGACTGATTGTTTATAGAGAATGTTACTTCCATCCCAGATGACAAATGAGAATGATTTGGCTTGATTTTACAGTAAATATCTTACTTATAGCTCCTTTAAATCCTTAACAGAAAGGTGTGCCACACAAGATGCTTTTAGGAAATCAGCCCTCTTCCGTGCAACTACATTAAGCGTTCAGAAAGCTGTCACAAAAACTGTGATGGTGATTGTGAACGGGATGATACCAGAGATGAAGGAGCCGATACATCGGTGTACGGGGCATGAAGAACACAGATGTGAAAGTATGAGGTGAACTCAGGATAAGCAAAGAAAGGGCAAAATAAGTCTGGAGGACTTGAACAAAACACAACTAGGTCCCTTAAATGGAAGATCCAGACCTGAATTATCACTTTTATTCCTCAAAAAAAAAACCACTAATAAAACCCTTTAGTTCTTTTGATTGAAAAATGCAGCTAAAAAAAGTCCGATTGAGCCATTTTAGTCGTTTACTTTCATGTGATTTCAACATTTAATTAGATTTAATGGAAAGTCTCTTTCAATTGTATATATTTACTGAGCTAGCAAAAAATAAAAAAAATATCCAAGCAGCCCTGCACAGATAAGTGGATATAGCCAATGGCTGGATGGTTACATTTATTTTTTATTATTTAGCCAATTATGGCAGATCTTCGCTTGTGATTGTCTTTTCCTGTCTTTAGAGTACTTGTTATGCATCGGAATTCTCAAGAACCATTTTCAAAATGTTTCTTTGCATATAATACAAGCAAATAGAGTGAAATGAGCCACATCGGGGCTGGGCATGTTCACCTTGGAGGTGCATTGTAGCAGTGACAGCTGCAAAAACAGATCATGACAGTTTGGATTTTCTTTTTGGTCACAAAAATCATTGGTGCTTTTGCTTATTAAGCCACTGCCTGTGTGGGAACAGGCCTGACAAGCTGGGAATATTTGCATTATGTCACAGCCAGTGACAGGTTAAAAGCTTAAAGTCAATGTTTCTATTCTGAGTTAGATTCCACATTAATTGGTTATAAAAATACAAAGCTTAAAATAAAAACTTTTTGCTTTTGACCCTTAAAAATGTTGATATTCAGTAATTCTCTACATTGCATTAAGGACAACTAATTATACACTTATTTAAGCTCAGATATTAGCTTTCTACATTAAAAGTTAAGGTTCTCAGTCCCAAAACATCTAAGGTGATTATGAATATTTTTTCATGCTACATCCATAAATAGTAGCTTCTCAACATTGTGGCTTTAACTGTAGGGGAAAGGTCGAATAAAATAAACATTTTAAAAAGATTTTAGAGAGTAGGAAGAGAAAAGGATGGGAAAAAAAGGGATGAGAAATGAAAAAAAGAAACTCTAAACATATTCGATGCCATGTGGAACAACAGACAGACAGAAAGACAGACAAGGAAATTAGATCAAGATTTTTGTCCCAAAATCATGCTCTTAAAGCTACAGCGTGCAAAAGTCTGCCTCTTGGTGACAATATCATCATTACAAACCGATACATGAATGCATTACTCTTTGTTAATATGAAAACAACAACAACATCGACAACAATAAGAAGAACAGTAGTGAAATAAATCAGATCATGGTACAGGTTGCCTTGATTTGAACCAACTCCTTAAACATTAAGGAACCAAGCTGAAGGAAGATCCACCAGAAGGCTGCTGGACAGACCTGAGGTCCCCCCACTTCAGGAAAGAGAAGTCCCAGATAGTCCCAGCCTCGCCACCATTGTGTGCTTGTGTGAATAGACGTGTGTGCAGCGATGCAAAACAGAGGAAGCAGGCCGATAATATAAAAATAACAAATCAAGTGGGAAGTGTTGAGACAGCGGCGTGTGCACGGATAATTCAATTCTGTGTATTTTTATTCAGAGTCGCTCCTTGGTGGTCACCCAGATGTAAGGACCAGACTGCTCCTCGATGATCTGCTTCACCTGTGAGTAAATTTCCTCTAAAGACGAGCCATGGACTATTGCTGCAAGAAACAAACATAAAAAGATCATTGGTTTACAAATAAAAGTCTACAGATATTGTGTATTTAAGTAGTAAATAGGAGCATTTTCTTTTTTTTTTAACAGGAAGAGGCAAATTAATCCATGAGTCATAAATCCAAAAAAAATCCTTTTGTTTTACTTGCATACATTTTGTTGGTCATCACAAATATCAACATAACGACAAAAATGAATTTCTAGATGGGAAAATTGAGGGCAAAATAAGGAAAATGATAGGTCTTCTAAGACAAAAACGATGGCCTTTGATTTTTTTTTTTTTTTTTGGAATATCTTAAAGGATCTTTCTTGTGTGTGTGTTTGTTAGCATCGACTAACCGGTGAAGTACTCGGCAAACTCCTGCTCCAGTTTAAGGCCTCTGTCGAAAGCCTTCCTCGCCTGTTCCTCTGTCAAACGCTTGTTCATCTCCCTACAGAAAGAAGACACGGAAGTTCAGAAGGTAAATGCAAGGTATCTCCCCGTTTTACTGCTTTCACTGTTAAGTTAGACTCAGATAGAATCTGTCGGCTAATTTGCAGACTCCTAAAGGCAAATGGTTGCTCTGAAACTAACTAAAAACCAAGTACCCTTGTTCCTTCACTTTTTAGTGGTGCTATAGTTAATGTTGGTTTGTATTACATAAATAAATCCCAATAAAATACAATGAGGTTTGTGCCCGGAACAATAAAATGTGGAAACATGCAAAGGGTGTGGGAGGATGAGGAGAAATTAGAGAGGCCAATTAACATAACAGTCATGTTTTTGGACTGTGGGAGGAAGCCGGAGAGAACCCACGCATGCACAGGGAGAACATGCAGACTCCATGCAGAAAGACCCAGGGTTGGAGTCGGACCCAGGACCTTCTTGCTGCAAGGCAACAGCGCTACCCACTGCGCCATTTTTAAAAGTTACATATGCTTATAACAGCTAATGTAACAGTTTATTCTTCAGTCCGTATTGAACACGTCAGAAACGCCTTCAGAGGACTAAAGAATCAAAAGCTAAAAACTTTCTGGAGCACCTTTTTGTTTAAATGCAGCCCTTTTCCTACGCAGGTGCCATTAAACCCCACTGTTACTTACAGGATGTTGTCGACATTACGCGGTCTAATGAGGATAGCGATGGGATAGAGGCCTGCCATCTGGAGACGCTTTATTGCATTCGCAGATACATCCAGGATGCAGTGCTTCCCCTGCAGGAGACATAAGGTCCGAACCTTCGAATCAGTCACTGGCTGCCTGCAACCAGCCCGCCCCGTCAGCTGCTCAGCCGGGGCCTTACCTTGTCGGCGACCTCTTTGACAGACTGTATGCTGGTTCCATAAAGGTGGTTGTTATACTGTCCAGCCTCGATGAACTTGTGTTCCTGAATCTCTCGCTCCATCAGCTCTCTCGAGGACATGAAGTGATAATCTCTGCCGTCCACCTCGTAGTCTCTCCGTGGCCGTGTCGTGTCTGAGGAGTCGAGGTTTTCATGCAGGTTCAGATGTGGGAAAATGATACGTCGTCACGTATGTTTGCATTCCAGCTCAAGGACATTTGAACTACCTTCAGTTTCAAATGTTTGGGTGGAGTTAGAGAATGAAAAAATATTCCACTATGCAGATTGTAGTGCATCTGCATTAAGAGTAAATAGCTCAAATAACACAAAGCAATAGCAATAAGCACATAAACTTGTACATACCATAACAAATCTGTTATTCTAAGCCATCTGTAAAAATTAACTTTTTATTTGTATGCATTTTTAGAAGATTTGTAAATGATCTATGTACTAATGCCTAGGAAATGTTGAAATAATTGCATAATTATACAGTATTTTAAACAAAGCAAAAAAAGTAGAGAAAGCTAAATGACAAATAAAAAAAAATCACGTTTGATGTAGTTTTCATACAATGTTACAAGGGCATAGTTCTTAGATTGCTTTGAGTTGCTTCTGGAATTTATCGCACGGTTATGATACTAACGTGGGACGCAGGACCCAAACTTTTCCGGGAACTCAGAGATGAGATCATCATTGACTCGATCTTTCATTGGTCCAAGTATGATGACTGGCCGCGTGTAATTCACTGGAAAAAAAAAAAAAAGACCAGAAGGAGGTTTGCACCATGTGAAATTTGCTTAATTACACATGATAATGTCTAGAAAAATTAAAACAGGCTAATTCCTATGAAATATCAGCTTTTGGTCATTCTGCCAATTGAAAATTGCTTGTTAATATCTTACTGACTTTATTCTAATCCCTCTTAGCAAAAAAAATGAAAAATATAGGCTCAGTTTGACTGATGGTGCTAAACAGCAAAGCCTCTTAAAAAAACTATCAAAATTCAGGAAATCCACTCAGATGTAAGGTGGGAGAAAACTGTTTTGCAAAGAGGATTCACCAACATAACAGAGGTGTGTTATTTCCTGACTGACAGCACATGCAAAACATTTTCATGAGGCGCTCATGTACCCTTTAATGTCGCCCTGAGCAACTGCCCATATTGCTCAGATAGAAAAACACCACTGCATAAATCACACATCTAATACAGGATCTCAATGCTGTGACAGGGTTTAAGGATTTATGCTTCATAACAATGGCTGAGATTGGTGAATTAGAAAAAAAAAAAGAGTCAGGTACATACCTTCCTGCTGCACGACTGGTTGGTATGTAAGGAGGATCTCCTCCTGGCCAGCTGTTCAAACAGAAACGAAGGACACTTTTAAAGGCCTGTTGATCGTTTATCTTACACCACATAAAACTCTTGAACATTTCGGCTTTTTGGGAAAGATTTCTCCAGCAGCTCTGGAAAAGTAGAGAGATGTGACTTGCACACGACACCCGCATGCACACAATCACAGCACAGCAAAACACACGTGCCCGCGAACACGACTCACGGCGAGCGCACACAGAGAAACACGCGCCCATAAACAAATGAAATGGGAAAAGAAACAACAACAACTACAAAAAAAAAACGAGGATGTAGAGTGAGCTCCAACAGAGAGAAGGTAAAGAAACAAAGAAAAAGGACGACAGAGGAGGGTCGACACTTACAGGAACTACTCTCACTATCACTGGTGCCAGAGGTTACCAGCGCTGGAAGGACAAGACAGGTCAGAGTGAACACACACACACACACACACATATACACGCGTGCGTGCACACACACACACACACACACACACACACACACACACACACACACACACACACACACACACACACACACACACACACACACACACACATCTATCTCATAGGAACACAAACATAGTTTTCACAAACACAAGTTTCACAAACTGTTGTATGTCATCCATCAGTTATCTGGTGGTGCGACAATATTTAGGACAACATTGCAGTTTTAATTGGCTGATTTTGAGCTTGATCAGCCCTCACAGGTGTGAATGGCTATTCGATAACTATAAAGCCAGAAACCTTCACGATTAGTTAATTAACCAAACCAAGGTACAAAAGTAAAAAAGTTGCTTTTGAGCTTTCGACCTGTTGTTATGGAACATAATGCTTATGACAATATCGTCAGACTTAATCTGAGACTTAAGGGAACATTCTGCATTCTCTAGGATACCCGCATGGATAGTTATGCTGCTGTAGGCCTAGGATGCCGGAGGATATAATGGCCACTTTGCCTCACTCCGCTGTATCTGCTTTCCATTATCCTACAGATGTGAAAACTTGCTTAGAGCGCGTGTGCTTGGCTGTGTTTCTATCCCAGGTAAAGCCACCAATCAGGCTATTGCTTTTACTTGTCCCCAACATAGAAAATAATCCTTAGATCAGTGCTTCAGTGTTCTTTATGCACGGTATAAGGGATTGATGCAAAGTCAAAAACGCAAGCAGCTGCCCACTGTGGCTACTCGCTCATCCAGGAGTGAATGCTGCAAGTTAATGACTCGATGCAATCGGCTATAGTTTTTTTTTTTGATAGGAAGCTTTTTAATAAATCTATCTGTATGATTTGCCATAACTGACTTTGTAGCACCTTGTGATGACGTGCTGTGAACTGGTGCTATATTAATAACCTGAATTGAAAATGTGTAAAGAGAAATCAGAATTTCTGAAATCATCAGGCCAAAAGCTTATGAAAAAAATAAAGCAGAAAATCGGTCAGAAAATATACAGCTACACAACTAACTGATAAACTGGAACTGTTTTGAGGGGTTATTATAGACATTTCTCCATGAAAACAGGCAAAATTATCATTTCACTGAAGAGGAAGGAAAAATTTGTGGTTTCTGGAAAAGCAGTTACATATAGTGGCCAGCAGGTGTCAGTGATGGGTAGTTTACGCACCTTTATCCTCCTGGTCCTGAAGGAGACAAAGAGAGGAGAGCATTACTAAAAAATAATAAAAATAAAACTGTGTGTGTGTGCGTGTGTGTGTGTGTGTGTGTGTGTGTGTGTGTGTGTATTCAGCACAAATATTGCTGGGAAGTCTGTTACACTAACAACCAACAGAGCAAGTGTGTGCGGAGGTGTGATCAGTTTTAATTATCATTTCGTCATAGTGTGGAGCTACTTGTTCACACAGTGTGAAGAAAACAGAGGGAGGGTGAGAGCGAGCTGACAACGCAGTGATATCAATAGCTCCTATTAAGTCTGTGTGTCAGTGCTCAGTGCCACGCTGAAGTCACGTTGTTGCCTCAGATTTGAACAACTTCCAACCTTCACGTATCTCAACATCAAAGAGCTGTTTGGCTTAAATCAAAGTTTTACCTGTTTAGAAGGCTGTTTTGAATCACTGGGAGCTCTACAATTTATTAGACGTTCGAGGCTATTTTAAAATAACAAACTTGATCTTTCAAGTTTTCCCCATTCTTAGAAAAAGTTTTGCACAAGCTAAATCATTATTGCCGCAAACCTCAAGGTTTTAGGGCAGATAAAACCACAACCCTGCCGCCAGTGTGAAAATAATAAATTTGGTTGCAAAATGAAAAGTGAAAAGCTGTTATACTAAGATGTCTGCTCCTGATAAATTTGTTTTACCAGCGCATTTAACAATAAATTTGATTATAGCACATCACAACGATCAAATCCCCTTTAATGAGGAAACATATTTAGTGCTTATTTGGTATCACATACTCTCTTCAATTCAAAAGCAAACGAATCACCTGGACATTTTAGTTTGGTTCTGGTATCCAGGAGAAACTGGCGGGTTGACCATTTTAAATCAATGCAATAACAGACAGAATGTCCATTGGGAGATTTTAAGGTTTCAGACGCTTCTTACTTTTTAGTGCCATTTAAAAAGCTGCTGATCAAGATCAACACAAAGCAGTACCACAGTAAATACAAGAGGTGTTAAAAGCACAAAAACCTTCTCAACAGCTTTAAAATAAAGCGATTGAGCAACAGGTTTTAGTTAAAAAGACTGGATTTCTAACAGTATTTATCTGTTTATAGAACTTAAGAGGGCTCTCCGGTATGACGGACCTACTCACTGCAGAGGAATTATTACAAGGAGCTGAAGAGCCAAAAATATTGAGTAAAATGACAAGAGGGATTGCCATATGTCTTTATTGTGGTGTGCAGCTGCATGGTTTACTTTAAATGTTTTCTGAATTAAATAGGTTTATTTCAGAAAGCGCCGTTTATTAGGACCTATGGTCTAAATTTATGCTGTTGTGTGGAACATGTGTAAAACAAGTATTCAAATTCAATCCAAGTAAAGAAATGTTTTTTTTTTTATTATTATTTACTAGCAGCTTAACACATCTAGCTTCTTTATGAGATGTTCAGTGGACAGAAAGTTTTTTCCCATACTGTACGGTTCCAAACGTTTGCTGAAAGAAGAAACCGTTTCAGGCAAAAGAGTAACTTTATGAAGACGGACTCAAATGATCCATTAAAATGCTGACTTGGTTAAACGGGGTCCTGAAAACATACTCACCGATCTGTCCTGAGACCTCGACACTCTGACCATCTTTAGCCTCGACCTCTCCTTCTTCTCTGCTCTGTGAGAGAAACAAAAAAAGTGGAGATAAACAGAGATAAACGCTTACAAAGAAGAAACTGATCCTTTCCTTAAAAAGTTATTAAGAGACAGAATGTGTCGCAACAAAAATGAGTTTGAGAGTTTTTAAAATGCTACACAACTATAACAAAAAAAAAAAAAAAAAACTTAGGTGTATCAGATGCAGTTTTGTAGATTAAGATTTGTAGATTTAATTGAACTTGACGGTAAGTAGAAGGAAGCGTGTTCATGTCCACAAGGTCAAAATGCTTTGCCATAGCGGAATGCTCCTGCTCTGGAGGCATTTTTTAAATCTCCATTTATCACTTCCTGTGAAGCGTCTCCTGCTAATGATCATAATTCAGTGCAAGAATTTTAAACAGGGTTTATTTTGGGGAATGATTTGAGCACACTGCTAGACGTGTTTTTTACATAAAAAAAAGAGTCTGACACAAAAGTTTTAGATTTGGCATCTAAACTTATGTTTTCTTTTTCTTATTGAGCCTCTAATTAGTTTTGATATGATTTAGTTTTCAGGTTAACAAGTCCTGTAATATCCAAACTATTGTTAGATGTAAAGCCTTAACTTTGAATTATTAATTATTGATGAAAATGATGCCTCATCTTTGACACCGTTAATCGTAGCAGGTGTTCAGTAGTAGAAGCCACCACCAAACCTCTGGGTGGAAATATGTCCTCTGCCCCTTGATACCACAGATCCACACTTCACGGTCCTCCAACACATCCTCCTTTCTCCTCCTTTCAGTCCATAACACTTCACATTCCTCCCTCCCTCCTTCTCGCCTCTCTCTCTCTCTCTCTCTCTGTGTCACACGTGGAAACATCACTTTTTCCAAACAGTCTCCTCACACCTCAGAAACCTGTCAGCATCTGTCTGTCGCCTGCGCCACGAGGAGGTGACGTTAGGAAAAAAAAAAAGGGAGCCATTTTTTTGTGTTGCATTAATTTATCTTGTTATAAACTGTCATGACACTTATTGATTCATCAGGAAAAAAATAAAAACTACACTTCACTTTAAACTAAAACACGCTTAAAATCTAGTCCGAAATGCTTAAAGTTATACAGCCAAATGAAACAGTTGAGTGTTTAATTCAGAACACAAAGACAGTCATATGTGAGGAAAAGTGATTTGTTCAAATAACTCCTGCAAAGCATCCGTCTCTGTAACCAGAATATGAAAAGGAATTAATAAACACTCACTTTGCATTACAAGAGAAATCTTTCTTATATGGAATAATCACTGATTTCCTCCATTTAATTAGTTATTTGTGCACCATTAAACAGCTTGTCACATTATTTATCAACTAGAAACTTAATAACATAAAAATCATTTTGGGCTTGTGATTCAGGAATAGATAAAAAAAGAAAAAAAACAAGCACTAGTACTGCACTCAAAAAATAGGATGCAGCTCCATCTTAAATTGTGATTGGTAATAAGTAATTAAATTATGACAATTTATACCATCCATCCATCCATCCATCCATCCAGACACAGCACCAACCCGCCTATCGATCTCCCGTTCCATCTTCCCCTCATTCGTGAACAAGACCCAGAGATACTTAAACTCCTCCACTTTGGGCAGGACATCCTCCCCGACCCGCAGAAGGCCCTCTACCCTTTTTTCAGCTCACATTATACCAATTGTGTAAAACTAACACAGGATCTCAGATAAAAGAATATGTTGCTAACAGACTTTCATTGTGGCGGCACACAAGGATGTTAGTATAATAGCTTAGAATGAGTTTGAATAAGAAAGATCTGCTCCAGTCAGTTCAAAATGCTGCTGCAAGGCTTTTAACCAACACAAGAAGGCGACAGCTACCGGTTTTAATCGCTTTACATTGGCTATTCGTAAATTTAAGAATTAAAACAATATAGTCTTTACTTTTAAGATTCTATGGGATTAAGCCTCAGCTAAACCTCTGACCTTCTACAGCCCTACAGCTCTTCCTGGAGACTGATATTTTCCAGTTAAAAGGCCAGTAGTTGTTCCATGAACACATTTTAAGACAAGAAGGGATACGCTTTGCTATAATGTTGTTTTTCAGTAAAATCTGCTTAACACAAGCAGCTCTGGCCATTCAGAATTCAAATCTTTTTGCTTTGGCTTCACATAATTATACATAAATATGGGTTTGCGTCGCTTTAAATGCATCCATAAGGCCATATTTAAATGAGGGCTAACTGCATCAGGCATTATTTTTGCTTGGTAAATGTTATAGCTCTGCTCCATGTTTAAAAATTGAAAGGATTCAGTTTTACACACATTTAGTGCTCACGAATGCCTTTGTAATTTCCCCCGACGGTGTTGTTTTCATTAAAAAAAACGACACCCTTCCTCAGCAGCACTAAACGTTGCTCCCTTTGCAATGACTCTGCTTAAAGCCCTCCTTTGGAGCAGGAAGACTAGTGGGCTTCTTTAACAGCTCTCTGTAGCTCCAGTCATTTCCAGCCGGCTTCAATGTATTATTTAAATTTCCCCCCCTTTACAGGTAAAAGCTTCTGACTCCAGAGCCAGGCATTTTGCTTTCCCCACACATCTAAAAGCCCTTTATGGGTTACACCTCAACAGATGGGACACAAGGTCTCCATAACGGTCTCTTGAGTCCGTGGCCTTCTTTGTAGAACTGACTGAAAATGTAAGGCTTGTTTCATATGGCATCTTATGCCCCATTTCTTCAGCCCAGTGCACGGCAATTACAGATAAATCAAGCTGCGTTATCCTACTCCTGCTCTCTATTTTTATTTCTGTTTGAATTGCTTTTCCATTACAACTGTGTTAAATGTTGAGTGAGCAATAATACCTTTTATCTATGTCACTGGCGCACACAGGCTCTTTGTTATCCTCCGTAAGTCAATGAAAATAATGTAAAGAAAAAAAAGGGATGCCTTCAGCTAATACTAGTGCCAGCAACTACCCAAAAACAGTGAAGGGAGAAACTTCACTGTGTCTCTACATCTTTTTAATGAACCCTTAGAGCTCTCACCTCCTTCGGCTGGGGATGAGTCCAACTTCGGGGCGGTTAGGGGGTGGGGGGCTCAGGTGACGGGCGGGCCACCACTCCTCTTCGCCAGCGCTGCTCACATGGAGGATGTCCCCAAAATTAAATGGCAGGGCCTGATTGGGCGCACTCAGATCGGCAGCACTTCCGTCATAGTCGAACAAAGCCCTGAAAACAATGGAAAAGATATTCAGTGGGAAACAAACGTTATTGCATTGGCAGATCGCAATATTTAATTTGCAGTAAAATAAATAAATAAATAAATAAATAAAAGGACTTTCCTGGAAGTCTGTCCTCAGATTGACCCCCTGATATGCATAGATTTAAACATTTAATAGATAACAAAAATAGGCAAGTTGGCAAATGTACATTAACCTCTGCTTGTTTTAGTCAAGCTCTGTGTAATTTATGCTCGCTTTTAGGTCTTAATGGTAATTTGTGTCTGTGACCACAGGAACCAGCCTCACCCAGAGGGAAATGACCTGGGAAAATAGGCCAGCAATACGTTTGTGCAACGGTGTGAATGCAAGACAACTAGAGCTGAAATAAACTGAACTCCCAGAAGTCATTCCTGGCTTCATCAATAAAAGAGAGCAGAGACACAGGAGGAGCAAGTGACAAAAGAAAAAATAGATGTACATAACAGACAGAGAGAGAGAGAAGGCTGTAGATAGCCACCACCTAGTTTTAACAGGTAATTGATAAAATATGTGACCACAAAGAAACAAACACAAAAAAGAGTGAAATAGTTAAATTAAGTGCCATTTTTACAAATTTTTACGATTAACATGTTTACAGTGGGGATTTCTTTTCTTCTTGGTAGGTAAGCAGTAATGCAACACTTTTTTTATGCTGAGATTAAAAAAACATGCTTTATCACCTTTTCACTTCTCAACTATTCACTACTTTGTGTTGTTGGTCTTTCAGCCAAAATCCCAATAAAAAAACAGACATTTGCCGCTGTACGGTGGCAGAATGTGGGGAAAAAAAACGTTTTAGGCGTGTGAATACTTTTGCAAGTGACTGTAGAGATGATAACTTGCAGCTATCATCACTGGGATTTCCAATTTTAAAATGAAAAACTGAAGCTCTTCCTGGTGCATCAGCCAATCATAAAAAAGTCCCAAATTAAAACTATGGCAACTCAACCCCAAATACACTTAAATATGTTTAAATTACAAGTATACATTGTATTTTTTTGCAGCTGAGACAAGGGAGTATTTCAAATTGAGTGAGAGTTAACATTAAAGTAGCATAATAGGCATTATCCTTATTATGAGCTGTCGTACTAAAGGGTCAAATTCCTGCAGATTTTAGTCACTAATTAGTTGTAATTAAAAATGCTACTTAGATGTGTTTATTGAAGAGGGTCGAGACATTAATGACATGGGAAAATTGGCTGTACTCTCGCAATTGTGGAAACTCATTTTGAAAGCGAAAGCGCATTTGTTTTTTCCTCACCTAAACATTTATGTAGAAGGTTTTGTGCAAATAAACCTGCAGTTTTAGCACTTGCTAATAGGGATGTTTTATTGTTATATCTGTCAAGAATTTGCTTTTAACATCTTCTGTTGTAAACCTCATAAAAAATAGTTTACATATGTTTAGCAGAACATGTCAAACATATTTCATACAAAATGTATTTTGTGGGACATTTTATTCTCTTAACTATACAGTAAAATGCAGGAAAATAACAATAAACAATAAAATAAAATATACTTAAAGCAGGGGGAAACTTTTCAATAGGGAGTCCACATGCATAAAATAAAAGGACAGCTGCTGCCCAGAAGGATGTAAGTCATATTTGTTCCCTTTGTTTTATTACTCTTCCGTGTTGTCACAGAATTTAAGCGAGTGGTTCACACATTGCTCAAGACTACAGCTGGCAGGTTTTACTAATAGATGATGTGGGAAGTTTGCCTGGCCACAAGCACTTTGGTGTAGCTCTTAATGACATACAAACTCTTTATACTCTATATAAGCCGTCGATTTAATTAAAACTTTACAGTCTAATTCCTACGTGGGAACCAGTTAAATCTAATTACATAACGAAAGGGACATCAATTAATTACTGCTGTGCGTAACGCTGTGACCTCACACACTGTAGAAAATATAACTTTAATTGTATGCACATGCTATGTTTGTGCAGCTCGCAGGCTCCTGCTTGGGCTAACAGCGTGAGCAATCATCTGGAGGGTGTGCGTAGCCAGAGAGAGGCTGAAGAATGCAGAGCAAACATGAAGTTCAAGGTTAAAGCTGTCAGTTGTATGAAGAAACAACTTTTACAGTTGCACATGCTATCACCAGTGTAGAAAACACAAAGCAAGAGAAGCATCTGCAAACGTCCCTGATGATTTTAGAGGAAAAAAAGTCTTGTAATGAAGGGGTCTTCCTTACTTTGTAACCACACTTTATGTGGCACTTTATGTCAGAATTTGTAGTGGTTGTTGTTGGACCCGAATGCAGAGCAGCAAAGGCGGCGAGAACTTATTGGTTGGATTTGATGAAAATCAAAGCTAACAAAAACACTGGAGGGTGCAGGAGCCAGAGCAGAAACAAAACGTAGATCCGGGAAGCAACCGAGGACGTGATCGGGCAAAGTGACGAAAAGCAAACAGTAGAAACCAGCAGCGAGTGGGAAAATGAGAAGAGCTTAAATACTGGATGAGGATGAGAGCTGTAGCAATGGCAGGAGTTGATTGACTAATTGATGACAGGTGTGGAGAAGGAGCTGGAGGAAAAACTGAGGAGAGAGAGTGAGTGGCAACAGGGGGCGAGAGAGAGAGACGGAAACAAGGAAGAGAATCTAAATATGTAACTGAGGATAGCTAGACACAGGGAATAAACTAAATACTTTACAGAAGGGACCAGGAACAAGGCTGATCTGATAAATATGAGAAACACAGGATGACCGGAGGTAAACCTCCATGTAAGGAAAATGACTAAGAAAAGACTGAGATATCAAACAAGGAATGAAACATAATCTAAAGCAGAAATCACCAACCTTTTTGAAACTGAGAGCTACAATCGGTACTGTGTCAGATAAAATGGGCTACCTGTACTGACCTCTGAACAAGAAGAGAACAAGCTCACCCTAACTTTATAAAATATAAAATGTTTTTAATGCTTTTGTCATTTTAAATTTATGTAAATTTGCACCTGGAGTTGCAAATTGACTATTTATACCCTGTTCACTGTGTTTAACTGCACTGGTCCATTTGAATAAAGTATAAAACATTAGAAAAAAATCTTTTAGAAAAAAATCTATGAAAACATACGTCCAGATGATGTACTTGTACTAACTATATATATATATATATATATATATATATATATATATATATATATATAATTAATATGTTTCATTCGTTGTTGTCAGAGATAACAACAATTTAACAGGTAAAATCACTTTTTTTTTTTTTTTGGAAATTTCAGAATTTCAGGAAAGCACATAATTTGATTTCATAAAGCCTGTCTTCCTCAGCCAGTTTTAAAAGGGCTCAAAATCAATATGTCCAGCAGGAATCAATTCAGTAAACAAAAATGTCCTTTTTAGAATACAGCGAGACACAAAACCTTCACACATACCTAAACAGCCAACAAAAACTATATGCATCATGATTTGTTACAAATTTGTTAAATCCTTAGGTTTTACAATACTGATTGTAAAACATTTCTGTCCGGACTTTCAAACATAATCCAAATATTGAAAAAAAAAAAAAAAAACACTGAGTGGTAAGTGGCCTGTTGAGGCGATGCCTCTTCAGGTGGATCCCTCTGCTCTGCAGCACTGTGTACAGTTGCAGTGTCAGACGATTGAGCCATGCAGCATGTTTAAAATAGACCATAATGGTGAGAATTTAAAATGAGCCAGGGGAGAAGAGAGAAGAACAAGGGTAACACACACACACACCTTTCACACAGAGGACAGCGCCAGAGCACAGACAGTATATCCAGTATGTCACTTTGTGTCAGTGACATTTGCACTGAGGCAAGAGAAAAGGTTAACCCGTCTTGTGCACACAATGCTCGACTGGTACTTGGTACATATAGCCCAGGCATTCAGACATCCTTTAAGAACATGCATGGACACAACAGCAGCCCAGAGCACCAGACACCCCCAATCTGTCACACCCCAACAGCGGCAGCTTTACCAATTATGGGCCTGTTTGACTTTCTTCTTTTATCTTAATAGTATTTAAAAGCTGATTGCTTGTTTTCAGGCAGTAATGGGATGCAGAACTTGTTCCTATGACTCTGATAAATTGGATGAGTTCATGAGGAAAACAAAAGTACTTTATGTAACCTTGAAACAATCTAAATTGAAAGGTCCCATGATGATTGCATTACACATGAAGGTGTCTTAAACTGTATTATAAATACTTAATTTGTTTAATTTCTAATCTGCTGTTAAGCCGCGTTGAATTCAGTCAAACAAGGCACATAAGTGGCTGGATGGTCAGTCATATTTCCTTTACAGCGTGTTTTATATATGTGTATTAGTGTTGTCAATCAATTCAAAATTTGAATTGCGATTAATCACATAATTTCAATAATTAATTTGAGATTACTTGCAAATTAATCACATATTTTATCTTTTTATTTCTGAAAGTGTAAGAGCCTATTTTGGCATTTTAATATGCAATTTTGTAATAAATGACACTAGTAAAAAACATTCTTGTACAATTTTCAAGCACTTTTCAGAATTGGAATGAAAACATCCTGGTGCCATAAAATGTTAAACTCTGGTCAATAATGGCTAAATAGCTAATCATAACACCCTGATGTTTACACAATGTGTAAACAAATATGTAAATAAATCATTTTTTGTCTCTTGAAAAAAGATAGACATGGTATTAAGCATTTACATATAAAGCAATACTAATTTTACATTTTAATAAAGTCACAAGTTTTATTCATTTTTTCACTCTCTCACACACACATCTAATCCTGAGCTTTCACACCAACAATAATTACTTCGTATATTTTTGTCATACTGTTTATATCTCTGCTCCAAATGGTGATCTGCACCGCGTAATCTACTTTCAGCAGTTATCACCGGTTATTGCAACCATAAACTACAGAAAATACAGGCAGAGCTGCTCCCTCTTCCTTTACTCCCTCAGCTCCTATGTCAGGATGCACTTTAGCGCGTAATGAGGCGGAGGGATATTTCAGCTGGTTATACTCACTGTGTCTGTAGTGCTGTAGCGCCACTTAGTTTAGAGCCCAAATAAGCGACTTCACTTTCAGAAACAAGCCCAAAAACTGCAACCCACAACTCATGAAATTTACAACTAACTTTAGAAAAAATAAGCCCAAAGTCACATGAAATAAACGGGCTTGGCAACAGTGAGAGCGCGTCTGTTTTCCTACAGTCTCTGGCATTGTTGGAACTACGGAAAAAACACAGTCCGGGGAGTGCTGCAGGCAAAAAACATTAACGCGATTAACCCGCATCAAAAAAAATGTCGGAGTTATGGTCTAACAAAGTTAACGCATTAGTAACGCGTTAAAACTGACAGCCCTAATTAAATTTATAATTAAATATAATTAAATGTATATATATATATATATATAAATATAATTGCGGCTTGCCAGTATGTTACACAGCACTCACACCGCTAAAACTACACATCCCATCATGCATCACACAACTGCTCACTGCTGAAGAAGAGGACACACAAACTGCAGTTGTTGTGACAAGGAAACTCCGCCAAGCGATGACAAACCGTGTCAGCCTCGCTGGATTCCCAAGCGCACATTTAGCTGATAAACTGAGCCTGCCGTACAATCAGTTGACGCAAAACTTTTCTGACTTTAAAGCCCTTCCAGAAAAACAAACTCTGGAACTGTTGCGTATTTTATTTGCTCTTAATGTGCAGAGAGACCCTGCAAATGTCCACTAAGGGCTTATAGCACTGCAGTGTAAGGGCAGTTTTAGGGCAAAGAGGACTTTATGAGTACCGCACCGTTTTTTCCCCCCTTCGTCATAGAGATGATGGCCCCTCAAGGTGATCAAATGCTCTTTGTTAGTACAACCTGTGCGAGCACAGAGAACCACCTGACTGACTCCAAAGTGTTTCCCGTAGTTTAGAATTTCACAGAAATATTAAATGTTGTCAAGAATTAATACCAAGCTTGCAACTCAGAAAAAAAATGATGTGAAGAGCCAGAAAAAAACAAAGCATGTCTTTTTTAGCAAATTTTGTCATTACTATCTTATTTCTTTATTCTCTATACAAGAACAACAGTTTGCATTGTCAGAAATTCAAGTCTAAACCAGTGGTTTTCAGCTGTTCAAATTCTAATTTGTGATTAAAAAGGGCTTTTTTTATTTGTAATGCTATTTGGCCCCTGATTCCATGATTGATTGAGCTGAACTGTCACATCTAATCAGGACAACTAATGAATCAGAGCCACAATATAGCTGCTTATATGAGAGGACTTTTGTCTTTAGACAGGACCATTATATGTCAAGAGCTGAAAAACATAAAACAGTGTTCACAGACAAGACCTCTACAATCTCACTGAGCAATATAAAAAAATAAATAAAACCAATTGCTGTAAGTTAGAAGTGTATCCTCCCAACATGTTCAGGCTATTTCCCCACCGGGGATTTCAATAACCATGGAGAGCAACTAAAAATTTAATCTAAGTGTTCTTGTGTGGGATCAGGTTTAAAGAGTAATTGCTTTCATGCTGGATAATTCTGTCATTAATTATCATTATTTAATTCCAAGTTACAAAACTAAATCACCTTTAAACTGGGCTCTTCGGTAGTTCCCGACTAAAACACCTTTGGTAATGTCCGGTTGACCCTTAAGTCTCGGTAGTGTTTGTTTCCCGCGCGATTCATTTTCACAGGGCCCGGAAACCCAGGTGGAAAGGAAGAATTCAACGCGTGCAAAGAAGGAATATCAAAGATGCTGCTTTAAAGCTCAAGTTGCCTCCGACGCCGCTCTGCAGGGGCATGCAAAGGACGGAAGTGGTGATTCAGAGAAGGCTGAATAACCAGGACAGGCAAGGACAAGACAGACACAGAGACAGAAGACACGCACACAGGCAGCTGGCAGCACAATGCGTGTGTTTGTGCGACACTGCATTTACCACCAAATCTAATAGTGATCTTATGGGAGATAACCCTTTTCTCAGCATTTCAGGCGCACAAACGAGTAGACAGCTGAGATAAGCCCTTTTCAATAGTTGCTTTGCCAAGAAGGGCACAGGAGAATCAGTCTTCTCTGTGGGTTGGGGGTTAGTTTTGCTGTACCTGACGTAAAGTGTGCGTTTCTGTGTGGAGCGGAGCGACGTGGAGCTGGAGCTGACACTGCTGGTCATCATTTGTTCCCTCAGGTCATGGATCTTGGCCTCGAAACGACTGTACTCTAAACACAGAGGCACACAAAGAGAAGACAGATTGTTAACTCCCAGAGAAGCCTTCTTTTACACATTTTCCTTAACAATAACCAACCATGTTTTGTCGGTATTGAACTCATGCAGGATCTGCTTTAAGAGCCTTTTACCGAATACCTGCTGCTCCATATCGGAAGCAGCGATTTATGGCCTTCAGTCACTTTTGCTCGCAAGATGAAAGAGAAGAGCACAGCAAGAGCACGGCATGACAAAACAGAGCCTAAAGATTATTCCCAGAGATAATCACGTTTCCACAAATAACTTCGGTGCAACAAGATGTAGTTTGAAATTCATTAGAAGAAGTTTCTTGTTCATCTACAGAAGCACAAAAGACGCCTTAATGTGCGCTCGCACGAACACAGATCCTCTGCAGGTATAATCGGAGCAGGAGATTTTATCTGGAAATTAATTCCTAAATTCAAACTGAGTCTCAAATTACATAGAAAGTTATATATAGGAAATTATATACAGGAAATTGTGTTTCATGAATTGCCACTATATAAATAAAACTGAATTGAATTGAATTGAATAGAGAGAATGATCAAATGTGCAATACTGCAAGCCACAGCGCGTTTGCTCCAAAATAATTAGAGAAATGTGATGCAATTGTGATCCTGCAGAAATATATGTCAATGTACTATGCAGGACTCTGACCAATAATTGGGTCCCGCTGCGTGAATTACTGCATCGCTGCAGCGAGGCATGGAGATGGACAGTCTGTGGCTCTACTGAAGCCCACAATGGTGGCTGTCAGTTCATCTTCATTGCCTCTGGTCTCTGTCTTCTCCTCCATAGATTCTCTGTGAGGCTTAGGTAAAGCTAGTTTGCTGGCCAATCACACACAGTGACACCACGGCCATTAAACCAGGCAGGCAGGTGTGCATCCCTGCTGGAAAATGAAACCAGGATCTCCATAAAGCTTGCGATTAAAAAGAAGCATTATGTGCCCTAAACCTTTCTGCAAAATGGCTGCGCTGACTTTCGACTGGAAAAAAAATGCATTTATCCAACACAAGCAGACGACTAGACTCCCAAATTCAACACTGCTAGTAGAAACTTCAAACTGGACCTCTAGCAACTGGGACTCAGAGCCTCTCCAGTCCCCCCCTCCCCAAGCTTTGGGACCTTGATATTTTTTTTTACTGCCATAATTTCAGTTAATGTATTTTCCTTTGAATTATGCAGATTTGTATGCGTCAATGGGATACTTATTTTGAAAATCGCAGGTGGGAACTTTATTAGGTCATGTTGGTTCTGCTGGCACACCTGTGAGAGATGCATGCCAATTGTGAAGCGTGAGCACAACAGGTTATAACCAGAAGGGCTACTTTAAGTTAAAAGAAGCCAAAGATTTTTTTTTGTAAAGTCCTCATTTCTACTTCTAAGCATGGGTCAGCCAGCGAGGTATGTTTATATTATATATAACTTTCTCTTTGTTTTGCCGTCTTGCTGTTACATTAAGTTTTATGTTGTACTTTAGTTCAACGGTGGCGTCATGTGATAATGTAACGATACCAACCTCATCAAGATTGTACATCCTACAATAAAGTCAACGTCATGCCGTCAGTGAAACAAACTCTTTATTGACTCAAGAAGAGGTGGAAGTGATAATATTAAAACTTAAATTACAAATTGACTTTCTTCTAAAGAGTAAGTCTGGACTGCTGAGAACCTTAGTTAAGGAAACATAGGTCTGATGTTGTGTTAGGCTCAGATGTGGTTTACACATAAAGAAAAAAAAAACGTATTCCCATATCCTATGTATGGTGGCTCTTGAATCACTGACTCCAGCTGTAGTTCAGACCTTGTAAATCTAATCCGAACCCTTGAAGGGAATTGTCCTCACAAACCTCTAAAGGTTGCAGTCATCCCTGTTGCCTATTCACCTTTTTTTTTCCTACCACACGTCTTCCCTCCACTTTACTTTCCAATGATATGCTTGAATGCAGCCCTCTGTAAACGGCCAACGTCTTTAGCAACTTGACCTTTTGTAGCTTACCTCCATCATGGAGGGTGTCAATGATTCTC
This sequence comes from Fundulus heteroclitus, assembly GCF_011125445.2. NCBI lineage: Eukaryota > Metazoa > Chordata > Actinopteri > Cyprinodontiformes > Fundulidae > Fundulus > Fundulus heteroclitus. Next base: position 3,766,478 of record NC_046369.1, read on the forward strand.
TGCTGGGCAACTTTTAACTCAGCACTCCTCCCAATGATTGTGCACACCAAAACATATGTGTGAGAAATAATTTTTCATTGGTCTTAGCTAATATACTACCTAACTAAGAACCTACATATGTTGTTTTTTTATAAGCTGTACGCCATAATATAAAAAAAAAAATGTTATTAAACTAGATCACGCTATGCCTGCTAAATCTACATGATATATTTCAGAAATGTTATTTGACGATAATCTATTTTACTGAGATACACTTGTGCAAGTACTACTTAAATGTAAGCTGCTAAAGTATCTAGATGGACAAATTAGGCGGAAATGCTTACGACAAAAGGCTGTTGGTGTTTTAACATCTCAGCGTTTTTGTACCTAACAATGCCTCCATGGCCACTTTTAATAAGGGCTTATTTGTTCCTTATTAGCTATCCTGGTAAAAATGTGTTCTCATCCTTAATCATGTTTGTTTAACTCTGATTAGCTATTATATTTTCAGACTGGGGAAAGCAGCTTGTAGGCAGCTAACAATAGACTTTTTGGAGCCTCATGACACTGGAGTAGTCTGGCCATAATTGCGAATTGCTTTTGTATATGCTTGTATAAGTTTGTATAAGTTTGTATGACTCGTTTGTTTCCTACACACAGGATTTCAATGAGTGCTAACACAGACGGCAGATGATCTGTTTAAAGCTACCAAGCACTCACTGCCACTTAGCATCCAAAATCATTTTAGCCAGAGAGACATAACTTATGACGGAAGGCAAACTTCAAAATGCACTTAGTGAAAACCACGAGGAAGAGTTTCTGTTTGTGGAGGTAAACTGTGGAATGGACTGGAGGACGAACTCAGGAGATGTCCAAATATACAGATCTTTCAATCTTCAAACGAGAAAATTACATTCCATACGTCCAGAAAATGAGCGGCAGGGATGTTTATTGGCTAGTATGATTCTATTATGAAACATAATTCATCATTATCAGTCACCATTATTCCTGTTACTATTAATGTTGTTGTTGTTTTATTGTTGCGATTATTATCGTCATTATTACATGTATTACTATGATGGTTACTCAGAGGAAGGGTATTTTGTTATTACTGCTGATGTAATCATAATATCTTATAATATAATATATTTGTATATATAATATATTATAATTTTACATGGTTTTGTGATATACAAGCACATAAAGATGTGTGTAAATATATGTATGGAATAATTAAGGTTGTGTAGCAAAGGGTGGGATTGATTAAGCATTTGTTTCTTTGTACTTTCTACTCCCTTTGCACTTAGAATTTTTTATATTGTTTATTTCATATATTGCTTTTACCTTTTGTTTTCTTGTGTTTAATGTGCATATACATATATATACATATATTATATTATATTATAGTTTTCTATCTTATTATTTAGTTGTCTTATGTTCAAATAAACATTTTCAATCAATCAATCAATCTGGGATGCAGAAATCTGACTTTGTAAATTGCTGTGGGTTGAAAACAGTTAAGGCGTGATTAAACAACTCACTTAAACTTGAGTGATGAAGTCACAAAGTGACGTTCATGTAGCTCAGCATCACCGTGACGCAGCATCACTGATGCAGTTGTTGCAAAAACTCATTAAGCTTTTATTAGTTCTTTGGCTGAAACGTCAGAACACAGGAGGTGAGGTAGGGCCACATATTTGGAAAAGGATTTCCTAAAAAGAAAAGTCAGACTTGGCCGTTTATTCTCGCTTGTGGTTATTACACATCTCAGCACGAATAGAATTTTACTTCTAAACCCGAGCAGAACCACAAATACACCACCAGTGATCTCCGTGAACATTAAATCATTAGATCAGAAGATGTTAGGGATCTGCCAAAGACAGATCACAGGATGGTTTATACAACAATTCTCCAGGTTGCTGTGCTATGCTCCAGCTTAGACACATTTAACTTTTCCCGCAGCTTCATAAACTAGTGTCTACGGTGTAGAAATGATTGTAAGGCATTTAATAATTACAAAGCTAAGATTTAGAATTAGAACTTTGTTAGTATTACCACAGCTTTACTCAGGAGGATGTTGGACCCTCAGAGCTAGTTTTGGTGTCCGACGCAGACCCAAATTTATTTTATGCTTGCAACACAATACTAGAATTTCATGTTTGTAAAAGATCAATGCTTTGAAAATACAATAAAAAACCTCAGAGCCCCCAAAACCTTGGGGCTTGGTACACTGTCTTTGTTAACCTTGACCCTAAAGCTACCCTTAAAACCATAATTGGTTATACAGCTAACATGAATATCTCAGGTTCTTTGTCGCAGAAAGTAACGAGGGGCTGTATTACCAATCAACAAGCACTAAGTCTTACATGTAGCTGCCGCATATTTTGGAGTGTAGAACTACACAAGGAAGAGTTTTCTAAATAATTTTAGCCACTCCATGCGGAGAGAAGCAGCAATAGTTGTTAACCAATCAGCGCAAAGTGCAATCCTTTGCTCATGCTCTCCTCACAGCCGCCCTGTGTTTCAGTGTCCTTCTGCTGCGCGCTGCAAAAACACTCAAGTTTCTGACCCAATTTTTCTAGTGGCAGTAAAAATGTCATTGTGCCTCTTCAATTATAAATGCACATCAATTATGGAAATGCTCAAGGTAGAAAGACTAATTATATAAAATGTGTTTAGATATTGTAGGATGACTGCTGCTTTCATGATATGATCCATTCAGCAGGAAAAAAAATAAGGTTTGATGTATTTTAAACAGTGAGCTCTCTTGTACGGAGTGCAATATTTAAGTACAGAGCTGCTGAGCAAAAAACAGATATGTGTCATAAATCCACAACGACTGTCTCCCACTCTGTTCAGCACCACTCAGCTTTCCAGGCACCCCTCATGACAACCCCAGCAGCTATAAGCCCAAAAAAGACCCCTTCTGAAGGATGTCCTTGTGTGAGTGTGTCTGACCCATTACTATGGACTACACAATCTAATTAACCCAGAGTAATTCAATCACACTCAAGGTACAAGCGGTCATGCATTTGCACACTTGCTCACCGACATACACACACAGATGGACTACTCTGGAACCTGCAGTTATTGATTTAAAAACATGGATTTTTTTCTCCGTTAGTTGCAAATAGAGATGCATTTTAGCTGTTTTTACATAAAATGCATTTTAGTTTAACAAGATACAAACAACTAACCAGCGCTAAATTTGATCCACTTAATGGATCTCTTAAAAATCCCAGAACTGTCGGGGAAAGGGGATTGATTAGTTGTAATTTTGCTGTAAAATGCTCCTTAGAAAGAAAGGAAAACAACTAAATGACCTTGTGCAGAAGCATTTCTCCTGCTTTTTCTCTCAAATGGTAAATATTTGCAATGCAAAGAGATTCAGAGATTTACACCACCATTTGCTATGATCAGTCTCAAAACCGATGAGTTGTTGTAATCATATATCGATGTGTTTTAACATAAATCCACACGTCAAAGAACAAAACCAGCAAGCTGGAACTTTTATATTACCAGCATATAAACGCTAAAAGGAATGAGAAGTATGGACGTGGAAATAAAATCAAGAGAATTAGGATTGGAAACAAGTACCGCTTTGATTGAAAGCTACTAAAATGTATCTGACAGACTTTTAAAAAAGTTAAGAGAATGGGGTATTATGCATGGGACAATTTCAGGGCTGCAGCTGAGATGTTATTACTCCTGACTCCTTAGAAACACACCGTGCACTGAAAAGAATCCTCAATGTTTAGCATTTCGTCCTTAAACAACAACAAAAAAAGCAGAACTTAAACGTCAGTCATCACTGCTTCTTGCTTTTCCTTTAGCTTGTCTTTCATGCCAATAAAACATCCAAAGTTCAAAAAAGTCCCATCCAGAAACAAAGACATTACTAGAGTTAAGCCATCAAACTGCAAATCAGTTTATCTTTGTCTTGGCTCTACTCACACACGGCTGGCTGGCTGGCAGGAAGGCAGGCGGGCAAACCTCAATGTCCACAACGTGATGCAGGCACCGTGGCTTTCGGATTAGAGTTTGACTGTGCAAGAGGGAGAGGTTTGATTCTCAGGATCCAGGGATGAGAAAGAGCGGAGATGCTGGAAAAGCCAGCTCCACCTCGGAGAGAGAGCGCCAGGGCGCAGTATTGAGAGTGTGTGCGAATAAAAGTGAGTGGGAGGGGGAGTTGGGGGTATGCAGTATGTGTCTACCAAAGAGAGGAAATGAGGGGAAAAAAATAATTTCTGTGCTCTAAAAGGACTCCAGTGCTGCTCAGCTGCCAGAAACAACAGATGCTAACTCCCTATTCTTACTCCACTGCCCTCTCTCTCTCTCTCTCAATCTCTCGTTCACTAGCGTGTTTATTTTGCTCCTCCTCCTCTCTGACAGCAGCTTGCTCTAGGGTGGGGAGACACACACAAACACACACACATAGAGACAAACAGACACTCGCAGTGTTTCCTCAGGTCACTCATGCAGGAAGCTGAGTTGGTGCCAGGCTCTCCTGCCCTACTTTGGCCTGGGGAATTGCTTCGACACCACCGCCACACACACAAAAAGCCTTGACCAAGCATTTTGAATAGGGGTTTTAGGGACTGAAGACAGAACCTGAATGTAACGGTCTTAAATGGACATGATTGTCATTTTATGAGCTTCTGTCTTTGAACTTTTAACGTTCCGAAACAGCCCACTAACAATACCAGATCTGAAGTTTCACGAAATCAGCAATTAACTTTGTCTGTCTACATGTATCACCACGACGCAGCCTTATCGGATTAAGAGGAACTGAGATAGAAAGAAAGGAGGGAGAAAACAAGACATAATGGAGAGAAGAGTGATGGAGAAGGAAGAAGTGAGGAGGAGGAGGACAGCGAGAAAAAGAGAAGGGGGAGGGGGTGGTGACAGAGACAAATGGCTCTGGGGCTAACGTTTCCTGCTTCCTACATCTACCTTTCCTCTCCTCTCCTCTCCTTTTTCCCAAGAGGAGCATTGTTTCTCCATTGAACAGCTGGCATTTTCTGCATTGTGTGCACCTTCAGCGCTATCAAGCAGGAAACCTCTGGAGATGAGCTGATCGCACCTTCAGGGTTGTGTGCATTGCACCAATATTTTCTTTTCAGACATCTCTAGCTGCTCTCTGCTGGTTGTTTAAACATCTCTTGATTATGATGGAAAACCTGTCTGTGGAAAACATTTGAAAAACAGAAAAAAAACATAATAATAATGTCTGTGACAATCTTGAGGTGTTTGGGTTTCAATTTTCATCGTGTTTGTATTCTGATTATTTCTTTTCTTTCTATGTTCACTAAGACATGCTTCTTCAGTTATTTCCTTATGTCTATTATTCTTAGCGTTGGGGGTTTCTGTATCTTTCTGTTTTTCTAGTTGCTTACCATTTTGGTTTATACGTTTGTGGATTATGTTCTTAGTTCATATATATATATATATATATATATATATATATATATATATATATATATATATATATATATATATATATATATATATATATAATGTGTTTCCCTTGATTTCCTGTTGATTGCACTCCTCCCTCAGCTCATCTGCTTTCATTAGTCTCAGCTGTTCCTCATCTCTTTACCTTTACCTGTTTCTCTCTCACTTTTCTTACATGTCCCTCTGTATTTAAACTCCCTGTTTTTCACTTTCATCACTTGTGTCTTCCGTTTGATGTCATGCTCGCTGTTGCTCCGTTGTTCTGCTTGATTTTGTCATTTTGTTTCCTCATTGTGCTTGCTGTAAGTTTGCTTTTGCATTTTCAAGTAAATCCTTGTTTTCCTCATGCAGTTACTGTCTACTATTAATTTAATTTCTAAAAACTGTACATCGGGCGACCTGTCCAGGGTATACCCTGCCTCTCACCCATTGAATGCTGGAGATAGGCACCAGCACCCCTCGCGACCCCATGAGGGACAAGCGTGATGGAAAATGGATGGATGGATGTACAGTGAAGATTATACGTGTTGCTTTTAAAAAAATACTTAAGCTGCTGCTGTTCCTTTTACATGTCAGCTTAGGTTAGTATATTGAAAAAGGCTTTAAAATGTTAAATGAATACTTTATTTAGCAAAAACAGCAAATCCTTTCTTATCGTATGAAGAGTTTAGCTTATATGCACCACAGTTTTGTATCAGGATTAAGGGTGTAACATTTACCATGTGCTGCTCTGTAAGCATGCCGTAAGATATTTTTGGTGTAGTGTGACCGGGTCAGTTCTTTCCTTACTCTACTTAATTTAACAGTTTGAGCTTGGGAGGAATTGTTCAACATAACATAAACAGTGTATAAGTGCACCCAAAGAGTCAAATAACTAACTGAGTTATAAAGAAAAAAACTGGACAACCTTAATCAAAAGGAGGTCTGGAATTTTTACATCCCTTCGACTGTAACATCTAGTCTTTTAGATGTCCGAGACTGGCTTCACAAAATAAACTTGCAAAGTGAAGTGTTCTTCACACAAGGTTTTTTGATAATGAAGAGTTTTCAACAGCAGTTAGTATTCTAAGTAAGAGCTGCACACCCTATAACATCATCACAACATCTGTTTGAGTATTAATTTAATTGCAAATGACTTTTTGGACTGCAGCTGTCATGAAAACCCACTTTGCATGCCAATACAAAATTCAGCCTGTTGGAAGGAGTTTCAATGTGACCGACGTCCACACATGTGAGAAAACAGTACATGATATGTTTAAGAGTGTTGAATTCATTAATATTGGGAAAAAAATACTAGTGTGTTGAATCCTCACTCTGAATTAAGTATTTAATGAAATCAAATGGATGTGTGGATAGACACGGATACCTCCTTACAACTTGAATATCCTGGAAAGGTTAGATTTAGTTACATATTTGTTTCAATTTAATGATGTCACAATATTGATACTTATATTATTTGTCACATTTGTCTTATTTGCACTTTTTTAATATAGTTTCTTGTGCTAGCGTTTAAGTGGTCTTTTTTGCCTGATTTTTTGCAAAAATGCCAAACCCCATATCCTCTCCTTGGTAAATCCTCCCCATATATTATAATATGCATCTGGGAATATAAGATCCTGCCTCTAAAAATACCAGTGCCGGCACTGAGGCTCATCAATAATTAAAGAGCAAAGCACATGATTCTATGTAGGTATTGATTAGGATGACAAGGTTGCAAAAAGAAAAACAAAAGAAAGACATAGCATATGTATTTACGAGTCATATTTCAGAATGAAAGCTGTGAATAGAGATTTAGCTTAGCATCATTGTTACACAGTGTCACACAGCAAATCTCATATCACTCATCTACCCACTACAACTGATGCCTGAAATCCCAGGGATCACATTTGTGTGGGTGGTGAGTCAGCCCATTACTGCAGACAGCAAAAAAAAAAAAAAAAAAAAAAACTGGAAAGAAGAGGAGCTGACAGGTGGAGAGGAGGAACACATTCAAGAGGACAAAGAACTGAGCAAAAGGATAAAAAAACAAGAGGACATTAATGCATTTTACTCTATGTATTTAGTCTGCAGTTTCTTTTCCACAACTTTAGATTTAAAAGCCAAGACATGAAGCAACTACTAATCTGCTTAATAACAACTAATGCACAACACACACACATCACACACTGGCACTCATGCAAAGTTTAATAAGCAGGCTAACAGAAGTGAAAATAATCCCCTCTGCATCACCTCGGTAATACTGCTGACAGAAACCGCCTCTGTGTGTGTCATTTGTGGGTGTGTGTGTGACAGTGTGTGTCTGTGGCAGCAGTGTGTAATCCAAATGAATAAAACTTCTGTGCAACAGCAGGCATTAAAGACCAACATCAGGCAACTTAATGATGTGGGAGAATATGAAACCCAAGGGTCACCTTTGGAAAATCTAGTCCTTGCGAACAAGACCTTGTCCTGGTCAACACAAACAACATTCTTGCGACAGAAAGCTAAGAAAAGGTATCTGTGACAGGAACAAAGGGGTCCTAAATACTAAATGAAGACTTTGTGCTTAGAAAGTCCCATTCCCATTTTCTAAACTGTGTCCTGCATTACACAAAAAAACAAAGTCTGCCATGATTAGTACAGCCGGTGTCTTCTTGTGGTCAGTAAAACGTAGAACACAGCCACATTACTGTTGCTTCATTTCATCACACATTTCACTTATTGAACCACTTGCCACAATTCCCTCAAAGGCAAATGACAAAATTTGTTGGAAATGGGAATTTTCTTAAGAGTTTAATGCAACAGGACATTCTTATAACAGCGGAAAGAAAATGCAATATTATTTTACACAAGCAAGGTCTGAGTATTTATGTATTTATTTTGTGGCTTAAAGCCTTACAGTGTGGACAAATAAATAAATAAATAATACAAATAATGATAATAAAATAAAAGGAAGAAAGGAAACCCCTTAGTGCTGTCCATGGTGCTGAAGTAGTGGGATAATTCTCACCGCACTACATTGGACCCAGGGTAGTTTATATGGGCTTTTTACATGCTTAAAGTGTTTAATTACATAATGATGTAAAGTCTGATGGTGTTTCTCTCCCTCAGTGGACACTTATCAAAGAAAAATAATAACTCTACTGATTCTTTTGAGGATGAAGTGAACCCTTTAGCACATGTCTATTTCATATATGTTGTATTAGGATTTTATTCACATAATAATTGCCTTAGCTTCTTCATAATTTTGCAACCAAATATGAAAAGAGAACCATACAATTACCAGATGAAAATTTTATTAAATAAGATCAATATGATCATCTGAAATACTCATAATAAAGAAAATATTGTTAGGATTGTGTCAGAAAGTTATATTCTGCAAAATAGCGCATTATACACAGCTGCCTCCATTTGTTTACTGTGTTTTTGGGGGAAAAACAATCTAAAGTGGTGAGTCACATTCAGCAAAAGTTACTACTGCTGTATGACAAATGTCAACAAAGATTTTGCAACCAATACAATATAAAAGCATTAGCAGACTTTAAAACCTTTTAGGATGTATAAATGGTTACTTGACAACCTGCTTTGGTAGATCACAAATCCTCCACTCCAGATACTAAACATCTGACATCATTCTCACATTAGGTTAATCCAGACTATAATTCCAGTCTTGAGATGATGGGCACTTAGCAAAAATGTATCTTCTTTATTTTAAATTTCTGTAATTTCCCTCTGGGATTATTAAGGTATTTCTGATTCTGATACATTTCTTTGAATTGCTTAAGATTCAATCAAAGACATGTAGGCTTTAGTTCTTTAAAATAGGGATGACAGCAATTGAAATAATAATAATAATACCACATTTCAGTCCCAGTGCTTTGTCCTGTCATGTGTTATATTGTTATAGGTGATGTACCAAAGTAGAAATGTAATGTAGTTATCAGAAACATCAAAAGTAAAAAAAAAAAATAAAGCCTGAATGTTAGTTTCTCATTTTTTTTTAATGAAATCAAGATAGTTATTTGATGTTGATGTTAACATTTAATAGATGTTTTGTACTTATTAGTATCAGAATGCCTAAAAGCATAAGACATTTGAAACATATCTGTTAAATTACATTTTGTGTTAATTAAATGTGCATTTCTATTTGTTTATAACTGAACTAAACATAAGCAGGAACGGCTGCAATGCCAACTCAGCATGAAAGGGTTTTACACACAATCACACTCCATTGGATGTCTTTAAATAAACACAGATCTACATCTGCTGCATTAGCTGAAATCAGTCATCTCTCCCTCTCCCTCTCCCTCTCTCTCAAACACACACACACACACACACACACACACACACACACACACACACACACACACACACACACACACACACACACACACACACACACACACACACACACACACACACACACACCACATTCAGTTCTGTGTTGTGCTGGTCTGTGTTTGGCTGCAGCTCCTTATTTAATACAAACAACAGGGGGAGACCTGCACACTCAGACACTTTTCCTCTCCTGCTGCTGGAGGTTGTTATGAGCTCCTCTCTTTTTGGCAACGACTTTGTGCGAAACAGAGGGAGAGCTGCATGCCATCACCATGGGAATGGGACAAACATGGACCTCAGATAAACACACACACAAAGTGAAGAGCTGACCAAAACACAGCATGGACAGAAGGTTTGATGCAGAGTTCATTGGACAGTCACCAACAAAGTATGTGGGAGTGTCACGACGCAGACATACAGTCATCTCCTTCAGGAGCAGCACTTTAAAGAAACCCAGCATAAGAGCAAGCAAAATAAACGCAGGATTGGACCAAAGAAAACAACCTTTATCTCATTTTGAGGTTAGGTTTGATGTGAGAATAAGAATAGTGAGTGTATTCACAACTGTAATCTAAGTGGGTAGTTAACAACAGGGTTTTTTCGTGGGAGAGGTGCTGCAATTTTCTGGTTAAGTGATTTTCACGGGCAATTCTGACTTGATTAAAAAAGGTTCAGAGTTGATTATCTTAATGTTCATTTAAGAAATACTTTTAGTCATTAAAAGTCAGGGCTTCGGGGTGTGGTCATCCCACCTCGATGATGCTTCACTGAAAAGTTGATTTTCGTGCACTGTAGCAAGATCAGAACAAAGTGATCATAACAAGTAGGTAAAATGTCTCTGGTGCATGGAAAGCCATTCCGAAGAAATCATATGCCACTATAACTGCACATTTTCTGATGTGCAGCAGCTAACATGTTGTGTCTGTCTTGCAGGGTAACGTCAATAAGGATTTAGGATTCTGTATGTATGGATCCAAGGGCTGAGGGATTTATAGTCACATCTTAGCCTTCTGAATTGTAAACAATCGATCCATCCCATGCCTCAAGAGTCCCATCCCTTGCAGTTTCCTATTTTCATTAAGCTACATTTGTAGTTCAACATTCAGAGCATTCAGATAATTCTTAATATAATACATAAATATAGGATATAGAAATAATGAACAGCATGTCTAACAATAAATGAAAAATAAAATCCCAGAGTTCACTATCAAATACTGTCCATCTTGAACACCCTTGTTAAAATTCTTCATGTAAAATATCTGCACCTCATCAGAATTAGGTCTGGAACCAGGGTCACAGTTTGTCATAAATCTTCTAACCTATAATAACTCATTTGGAACAGATTTTGAACAAGCACGTATTCTCCCAATGATCTGCAGCAAAACCATCTGTTCAGACAACTGTTCACAACTCAATTTTTATATTGCCACTACATAAGTGTATAATTATCAAACAGTCACTTACCATAAACTGAAATAAAATCCATTGTAAAGTGGTTGGAGTTATCAGTTTTTCAAAGATCATCAAAAGATTTTTAATCAATGTGTAACAAATGGTTAAAGCAATTGATCAATCTTACCCTTCCTCAACCCTGATTGAGGATTGATCAGTCAGAAGCTTACAGGGAATCTTTACAATCAGTAAATGTACAAAACCTAAGCTCTATAACACAATATATTATTGCTTCTGGTCCTAATATAAATATTGAATGACTTCTGTATAGTGACAATAAATTAATGAATTATTTAACAACTATTCCTCTCAAATATGAAGCTAAACTGGGCCCTAAAGTCTTTTAAATCAATAAAATGTTCTGTCATTTAAAGTCGGTTCATTGAAATGATAGAAAACAGCCACAGTGACACAATGTGTGGTACTTAGAGTAACAAACTATATCCCTTCCTTTACCCTTGTCTGTGCACTGGCATGAACAATTTAAAGAAGCATATTAATTTGTTTGGAAATATTTCAAGGTTGGGCGACCTGCAAGGTGCATGTTGCTAAGTAGCTGACTGCAGGCTAGCTAACTGAGCTTGCACCCCAATTAATTAATTAATTAAGCAACTAACATCAGCTTGTTAAGCTCCTGTTACACTCTCAAAGACAAAACAGTGCAAATGTATAACACTCGGCACAATAACAACTTGAAATGTACTAAACATAAATGTGTGGGTCTTTGCTTAACTCTAGGTATCAAGATCAAAATAACAATAAGTAAATTATGAAAGATAAGAATATTATGTATCTGATCATCAATATGTTACATCGTTTTAGTGGCAGGAGAAATTGTATTTACAGATTTCTAATATTCCAGAGACAGTTTTGTGTTTTTGAAAATGACAAAATTGTTTTATTTAGTGATAAACTGATTCAAAAGTAATTTCAATTATCAAATAATCCCGGAAATACAAAACGTATGCATATTTAGTCATCCACATCGATTAGCCGCAAACTGATTGATGCATCTGTACAGATTCTTAATGGAAATGAAAAGGAAATTAGTTCATTTGAGCTCCCTCTGGAAAAAAAAAAAACGGGTGCTCCAGAAGTGTGGATAGGCCATGAGTCCTCCTGACCACGTTCTTAGGCAAGAATTTAGCCACAGGATGGCGCTACCTCGTCCCTCCAAGGAAAACTAACAGATGTATAAATTATTTTATCCCCTCTGCCTTCAGGCTGTTGACAGCAGTAACTAGACATGTGGCAGGCATCGTAAACCTCAGCATTTATTTATTTTTTTATTATTTACTTTGAGTTATTTTAAATGTTTTTTATCTTTTATCTTCTTGATGATTGGTCTCTGCTTATTCTATGTATTGTGACCTTTGTATTTACTTCTTTGTCCTTGTACCCAAATGCAATATGATGCCATCGACAGGGTTTCTGCATGCTTGATCGATTGTTGTCTTCTTGTTCTGTTTAATGCCGCTGGTAGGCTAAAACTGAAGTGCCCTACAGGGATAAATAAAGTTCTTTGAATTGAAAACATTTTTCCAAAATATTTTAGAACTGGGATGGATTTACAATATTCAATCTTTAAAAATATGCATGTTTAAATCTACTAAACCTGGGTCTTTATTGCTTTTCTAGCATCTGCAAATAGAATCTCTATTGAAACACACTTGGTGTCCTGAAGTTAATAACATTTATCTCCATACATCGCTTGTTCAACCATTTGCTGTTTTCTAATCAGCCCATGGCAACTTTGATCATGATCTATGGATCCTCTCCATGCAGTGTTTTTCATGAGCTCCCAAGCGATTTACCATAATATAACTCATTTGGAACATCATTAGTTGGCACAATTTGCTGTGCTTTATACTGTGTTAGCAACACTCCTGCATTCTGTCTTGTTTTTAATGCTGAATCTGAGAGACATCTAATACAATATTTACAGCTGGCAGTTTCTTCCTCATTCCTTCAATTAGTTTAAATTCAAAGCTAAAAACAACAACAAAAACAAACCCCCAGGAATTTGCATAGTTTGTCAATATTTCAGCCTGCATAGCCATTTACACACTGCTGCTATAGGTGTTTGTAGCCTTAGCTCTTATTAGTACCAGTATTTAGAAGATAACTTTATAATATCCAGATCAAAAATGATGATTTGTGACCAAAAGGATGTGTTTTGGAAAGATTACTCTGTCTTGAATTGAACATGCATGTTTGGTATGAGGTATGGCAAAACGCAAGCATTGTCGTTGACTTTCCAGTCCCTGTCTATGTAGGAGAAACCTATTATGGATTCCTAGATGAGCGTGTAGCCACTGTGGCTACAAATCCAGTAGGAGGGAAGCAATGATTTGATGCAATCTGCTGGGTTTCCTTGGATAGAAAACTTTTTTACCAATGTATCTGCATGATTTGATAGAACTGACTGTGTAAAGTTCCTTGAGATGACATGTGTTGTGAATTGATGCCATAAAAATAAGCTGAACTCAACTGAATTACCTCTTTCAGGATACTTATGGTCTTTGAAAGTCAACACATCAGGACTTCATAACATAATAAAAAAATATACAAAAACATAACTATTTTTTTTAAATGAAGATACATACATTCAATTATGTATTTACATGAGTGTTTATTATAGTTGTTTATTGTGGTTATTATGGTCACCTAAGAGACTCATTGTCAGTCTATCAACCCTCCCGACCACTCAGGTCTTCTGGCTAAAGTCTGCTCAGCAAAACCAGAACCAGAACCAAACATGGAGAATTAGCATTTAGTTCTTATGACCCACTTATCTAGAAACAACTCCCAGGAGAAAAAACTATTTGTTTAGAGATGTTTTTAAATGTTAATGCTTGAAGTTTGTAGTCTTATATCTTGACCTGTTGCTACTATTCCACTGGAATGCACTTTCCAGTCTTTTATGTTCTGTTCATGTCCAGCACTTTAAATTGTGTTGTTACGGAAACGCACTTTTAAATAAATTTGCCTTGTCCTAAAGGATGTTGGAGGAAGTGCTGAAAAGCAAAGATAAAAAGTTGAAAATGAATAAATGTTGGAAGAATTTCTTATAGTATAAAACAACAGATTTTTTTTCAAAGAAGAAGAAAAAAAGAAAAAAAACAGAGCTGCTTACAGAAGCACTCTTCTTCCTGTTTTGTTTCTAAAGTGTTACACATGTCAACATAACGAAAGGCCTCTGGCTCTTGTCAGCTCTTAAATAAAATCTAAATATGACGCCAAGTGAACAAGAACAATTACTGTTCCACTTCGTGGTTTCTTACTGTAGATTTGTTACTTTAAACAGAAATGTTACTTATTATTTGTATTCCTTTCTAATCTCAAGAATAATTAATTTGGCAAAATTGTAAAAGAAAATCAGAAACTAATTTTGTTACACAAATATAATCAAGCAAATACAAATACATCTAGTGTTAGAAGCATTATATACAGCAGTTTTTATTTGATGTGAAGCTAAGCAAAACGGACAGAAAACCAGCATGTTGGGCTTTTACTACAACCAGCACTGGCTTCTTTGGATGAATATTTTACGATTGTCTAACAAAAACACATTAAACACAAATCTTCCTCCAGGAAAAACATTCCAGCTGTAAATCAGGAGCCAGTGGCAAAATGCGGTGCTACCAAGTCTGTGTGTGCGTCGATTTGTAAATTGATTTACAAGCATGAGAGCTAAGTTTAAACCCCCCTAAACCACTCTGGATTTATAACCTGGTTTCCAAGGTCACAGCCGTCTCAGATACTCCCAATGGACCAACCACAGGGTGGTGCTGATTCTGGACCTTAATGGGAGTCTGTAGCAAGGGCAAGCTAAGATTTTACTTTTTTTTTTGTGTTTCCATGTTGTGTTGAAACGTCAAACACTGGTCATAATGATAGAGTTGAGGATTATCAAGAATAAAGAACCTTTATTGTCACCATGTGTTACTGTGGTGACATTTTATTTTTAGATATACCCCGGCTCAGGATTTACACAGAAAAGATAACACATAGACATAATATTTCCATATATATATATATATATATATATATATATATATATATGCTGGTCATAAAAAATTTGAATTTCATGAAAAAATCAGTAATTCCAATCAAAAAGTGAAACTATCATGTTTATTCTTTACACACAGCACCTCTCCAGGGTGTGGTCATCGCTGTTGCTTGTAAAAAAAATTTCTACTGCATCTCTTCCTTCTCTTAACCTCTATTAGTGAGCTTGGACACAGAGCTGTGTGAACAACTAGCCTCTTTAGCAATGACCTTGTGTGTCTTGTCCTCCTTGTCAAGGTGTAAATGATTGTCTTTTGGACAACTGCCAAGTCAGCAGTGTCCCCCATGATTGTGTCGTCTACAGAACTAGACTGAGAGAACAGTTAAAGGCCTTTGCAGGTGTTTGGAGTTAATGAGCTGATTAGATTGTGGCACCAGGTGTCTTCAATATTCAACCTTTTTACAATATTCAAGTTTTTTTAGATAATGAATTTGGGGTTTTCATTAGTTGTCAGTTATAATCATCAAAATTAAAACAAATAAACACTTGAAATAGATCAGTGTGTGTGTAATGAATTAATATATTATACAAGTTTCACTTTTTGAATGGAATTGTTGAAAAAAATCTACTTTTTCTTGATGTTCTAATTATATGACCAGCACCTGAATGTAAATGAAATCAGTTGATTGCACTCACCAAACACACTCCCTGAGAAGCTTAAAGCATGGTTCTGGTCTGGGTCATGCATTGGGATTGAGGTAGAGTGTTTCGAAATATCACTCCAGAAGCCAAAAATTGCTCTGTTGGAATAACCAGGAGTTCTCAAGGTTCAAACATCTGAACCAAATCATAAAACCAAGCAAGGGAAATTGGTTTAGGTGTTCAGGAACAGTGCAGGAACCGTTAATGCTCAATCCTGGCATGAACTTAAAAGTGATAGTACACCAGAATCCATGTGTAAAGAAAATAAAGTAAATGTTAAATGACCTGTACTTGTACAGGGCTTTATCGAGGCCTGAGGACCCAAAAGTGCTGCTATACAATCAGTGCTACTGGGCTCTCTGACCACCAGCAGCAGGCAAAGCAGGTCAAGTGTCGTGCCGAAAGACGCAAGCGGGGGTTCAAACGGAAACCCCCCAGTTTCAGAAGAAACTACTGGCTCCTGCTACACTGCCACCCTTTACATAGTACACACCTCCCTGGACTGAGAGGGTCCAGGACACGAATAAAAGGCCCAACTCCAAAATCTTTACCTTCAAGATCAGCTGAAATATGTAGCATTCCATGCAGATGAGCCAAATGCAATCTGGAGAGCCTTTTTACTGTCAGATGAGCCAGAATGACCGGTTACACCAAGATTAAGCAGTGCGTTTGGAGGAGTCAAGATGAGGCTTCTAAACAAAAAATACCAGCAGCTAAGCATGGCAGTGAGAGCATCATGCAATGGGGCGGTCCCGCTTTCAGCAGGATTGGTCCGCTGCCCAATACATGTGAAAAAATTAAGAAACTATCCCAAATTCTTCAACTTCCACTCGAATCGGATGGTTTGACGTTGAGCGTTTTTAACAGATCAGCGATCTCAAACACAAAATTATGCAACATCGATGCCCACGATGAAAGCATGAAAACATCCCACGAATTGTACAGTTAGGTAGCGAAAGAACGTATTTTATAAACAGGGATCTTCTCAAGTACGAATGTAGCATTTGTGTGTATATCGGTTAATGTGCCTCTGAGATTCATGAAGCAAACACAAATCTTAAAGACAGTTTTAAAAAAAAAACAGCATTTCACATACATTCCGTATTCTAGTGGACTTGAACATTAAGCTGCTCTGTTCTTCTTTACTCCCTAAAATACGTATTTTATCTTTAAGCAAAGTTTTTACTTGACAATTTCCCACAAAGAAATGTGAATTATTCAGAGTATCCACAAGGTTGAAGCCAGGAAAAAGACAGGTACACATAATCAAATTATACAGCATTCAACTCTTCTTTATCCACCCTGACTTAAAGGCATAATTTTTTCCCCATAATGTATACTTACCATCAGGTTTATATTGAGCTACGATGGTAACCGTTTGCCCAGCATTCTTTAGAGCTGCAGCCGCCTGCTCATGCGTCGCAATGGAAAGGTCCACTCCGTTCACCTGCACATGCAAACACAGACAGTTTGAGCCCAGATCCTAACAGATCCTAATCTTTGAAGTGCATCTTAGTGGGTCAGTGGGTCCCATTAATATAACATCCATGTGCTTTGTTAAGCCCTGTTTAATACATCAAAATTATTCTCCTGACTGCACTTGCTTTGAATAAAAAAACACCATAATATAAAGCACCTCTGCGGTCTGGGGATTATTTTCATCTTGAATCCCTTCTTCAGAAAATTAAAACCATTTTTCATTTGAGTGGAGCACAACAACGCAGCTTCAACACCCACACATCGCAAAATATGGCTTCAACAAACAAACAGGGGAGCTTCCTCAACGCACACAACCGCTGTTGGCCTATCAGGCTGCTTGCACTGCAACAAGGGAACTAAAAGTATGTAAAATCTTCTTGAAATTAGTGTATTTTTCCTTGATTTGAGCAGGTAAATAAGACTATTTGCCAGTAGAATAAGATTTTTGCACAAGAATAACAAAAGTTAATCTCCGTCATATTATTTCAAGTGCAGGATATCTAATTATCTTATTTTAGGGGTAAAAATAATCATTGCATTGGCAAATAGTCCTATTTCCCTGCACAAATTAAAGGAAAAATATATTAATTTCAAGAAAATTTTATTTACATTTAATTCCCTTTTTGCAAAACTGTCCGTAACTTCCAGATTACTGTAGATATCGAAAATATAAATTTCAAATAGGAATCCTGCAAGTTTAAAATACTCATAATAATTGGGAAAATTCCTAAAGTTTTATGACAAATCATTAATGTAAATAGGCAGTGCATCAATATACGAGGGCCCTTGAGAAGAATAAAATGTCAACGCAACTCCCTTTATGAGGTTCTGCATGGAAGCAGTGATAAAAGAAAATTGCTGCAATTTATAATTATAACAGTAGCCGAAAAAAACAAACAAAAAAAAAAAAAAAACATCCCGGGGCAAATCTTAGCTCGTACCGATAGGATGCGGTCTCCTTTCCTGAGCTCTCCACAGAGATCCGCTGGACCTCCAGCGAGTATGAAGGATATGAAGATCCCCTCTCCATCCTCCCCTCCGACTATGTTGAAGCCAAGACCCGTGGAACCTCTCTGCAGAACAACTCGCCTGGGTTCTCTGGGAGTAACGCAAGTTACACAAAGAGCAAATATTGAAGAGTAAAAAATAAAAACAGTGTGCATGATGACACATTTCAAAGGCATATACAGAAAGGGCAGCAAGAAAAGTGTGGCAAGTCTTCTTAATTATAAAGCAGTCAGCTTACCATATTCAAAAAGTGCCATGGCGATGACATAGTTAATTTCCAAAATAGGAAATATAACTTGACTTTGACGTTATTCAGTGTATTCACCAGCAGATGTCAGAATAACACTTTCTCAGTTTTATAGCAACACAGCCATTTGTGTGAGATCCCACAACTAACCTTGGTTCTTACACACTTCTAAAGATCCCATTTCCCCAAATTTAAAATATCTTATTGATATTATTTTACAATCAATTATTTTACGGTAAATATCAGCATATATTAAATGTCTAAAAAAAGAGAAAAATACGGACAACAATAGTCAATATAATGCCAGATATTAAATAATACATGCGACAACTATCTCACACCTTGAGATTATTTATCTATCTGGCTTCTCTGACAGAACCGCTTTGTTTACCAAATAGATTCTGAATCAGCCAAGCATGGCACATTCACACTTTTTTACATTTGTTTTAGGCACAGGTAAGACCCTAAAAGAGCTATAAGTAATAATGACACCTATTGGTTAAAATTGACCAGCCATTTACTCAATGCTGCGTTGTTGCTGTGAAATGCCACTGAATTTTTACTAACACAGGACGGGTCGTCTATTTCTGGTCCGCGTCTCTTACTGGCTTCCATGTTTGCAGGCTGCTGCTCTTTTGCCAAGATAAAGTATTAAATGCTGCGCTCCATTTTGGGAACCCTGTAAACTTTCATATGATGGGCTGAGGAACCAGGAAGTAAACGCGGGCTACACTCTGAACCGAAAGGTTTTAACTCCGAATTCAAATGCAGCCCATTTGCAAAGATCTATGCAATCATTAAATATAGCAAGCATAAGTATGTATCATTCATTTTAGTGGGTAATAAAGATTAATGTAAATATGTTGGTAGAGTTTGAATCGCATAATCAAGAAAACATTACATCGAAAATAAATATTAGATGATTAAACATAAGTCTGGTTAGAAAATGATGGAAAACTTGGACATAAGTGGACAAAATATTTTTTAAATAGTAACTGGAGAAAAAGGACAGACATCAAAATGACCATCCTGCATTCAGCCTGGGTCTTATCAGATTTGTTCTAGTCGAAGCTCAGTGATTGGTCCAGAGGTCTGTGACGAAATGAGTCATTTTCTGGTAACCACGGTGATGCCAGTGGAGTGACGAGGGCTGCGATGGGCTTTAATCCCTCCATTAAAATGGATTAAAGACAGTGGAGCAGCACTGGGAGGAGATCCTATCGCGTCTGCGTGTGGATGGCTGTGGATGCGCTGGAGCACATATGTGACCTGACTCTACACGCCAGACAGAAATTCACAGAGCCATCTGCCTTTCACTGCTAACAACATTCACAAGCAGCTGCAGAGTGGGAAGAGAAGGACTGAGGTCACTCAGTTCATATCAGACCCTCAACAACTCATAACTGGATAAAAAAAAGGCTTTTTGGGTCAGCACAGGTCTTTGAGAAGGATAATTACCAATCCAGAAAGAGAAACAGACAGGCGGGAACAAATAAATTTTTACGTTTATGTTAGATAAAAAAAAAAAGTATATGATAGTAAATGTAGAATGGATAAAACCCACCAGAGTGGGTATCTGGATTTGAAAAGTTGTAAATATGCCCTGTCCTTTATAGAAATGGGATTTGAATCAGAGTAGGTGCTCTCTCACCTGGGGACGTCTTCGTCTGCCGTCAGGCTCCTGGGCAGCGGTGAGTATCTGGGTGTGGTCAGAGGGGCGGGGCTCACAGACTGGCTCCCGCTCATGTAGGGACTTACATGGTTGTCCTGAGGTGGGGAATATGCTGGTGGAACACATTAAAACAAGTTTACTATGCTGGATTTGTGAATACAATAAAATAAAATATAGCATTACAATTACAGGGCTGGCTAAAACTTGTCAAACTTATATTAAGTAAATACAGCTTAAGTTGTTTTAAAACTCTCAAATAGAAAATGGTCTATTAGATTCAAAGAAGCAGTAACTGATATGTTGTTTGTAAAAAAAAAAAAAAAAAAAAAAGCAATAAAATCATTGTAATCATTGTTATTTAGAAAATTACGGTTCAGGTCCTATAAACTGGCTTATTTTACAGCTCTGTAAAATATGTAGGTAAAGTTTATACAACACTCTGCACTTTTGTTGGCCCCTTGGAAAGGATGCGCAAAAAGTCTAAAAATAAATTGATCTCTAAAAGCAGCATAATCTTAGGCTGTACAATGAAAAGAAATGCCATTAGTTTGAGAACATTCCGAATAAATTTATATAATCAGAGGGAAACCAAGCTATTATAATAAAATAAATGTAACTGGAGGATTACAGGATGTATACCTTACTACTAAGCGGACCAGATCATGAAACAGTAAATGTGTTTACGAGGGGATGAATATGATGTAACACAAAGGCCAATTTCTCAATGGGAAACACTAGAGAGTATGACATTCATGACTGATTATAGACAGAAAATGTCTATAAGATGGTATGTACTCACTTATTAAACTTGCACAGATGAAAAGTCAGAAAAATAGTTAAAAACAAATGTGATTCAGATGGAACTGCGACAAACAAGGCCTAAAGAGTACTACTCTCTGTCTGGCCACCATAAGAAGTTAAATGGAGGTAAACTGAATCTTACTAAATCATACCATCAAATTATATTTTATAAAACAAGGAATAGTTTTAAGGATTATACCAACACCTTTTAATATTTAAATAAAATACAGTTAGACAGAGATTCAGACAGCCTAAAGTAAAGACCAACAGATTGACAAATTATTTTATTACTTAGGCCATTATTTAATATGTGATTGGGTGAGATGGCTTTGCCACTTTAGTTTGATCATTTTTAAAGGGGGCATATCATACAAAATCCACTTTTTTAGCTCTTAAATACATTTTGTGTACTTGGAGTCTCTAGGAGGGCAGAGAGTTGAATGTAGTCGATCCACTACTGATGCACCTCCTTCAGATTTAAAGAGACGGCATCAAAAAGAGTTGTTCGCAGACGAACTTCAGAACGTTTTGTGGAGCTAAGTTAACGAGAAAATCAGACCAAGGTGCTGCAGTTCCACTTCCAAAACTGAAAAATTGAAATGACAAAAGGAAGAATTGAAGAGCATGTGTTATAGTTATGGTTCTGTTTAGTTTAACTTTACACTCCTGAGGACTTTTTCTGTTCATTTATTCACCATTTCAGCCATCAGCAGTTATCCTTCCAGCTCAGTCTGCCTCCAGCCACCACCCCACTCTAGATTATCTGCACCTGTTCCCACTAATTAGTTACTCAGCTCACCTGTTCACCAGCCTACTTATACCTGCCTCTGCCTACCCTTCTCTGCCAGGACATCTCACTCACTTCTTCCTGCTCCTCATCGTTCACTCCCTTCATTGCACTCCGTGTGATGTGCCCGGTAAACCAGCACTTTTTTTTACCAGGATTCCTCTGCCAAGACTGTGACTGTTTGCCTTCTTCATCTGCCATTATTCACCCCTTCAATAAACCATTCAAAACGTAACTCTGTGTCTGGCTGAAAATCCGGTTCACCTGCATTAAAGTGTGACAGCATGTGCATGTTATGTCCCCTTTAATAGATATTGGTACTTGTATTTTCCCTGACATTTTCTTTACTGTTTTTCCCAGTGTTGTAGACTTACTGCGCCTGTGTTTGAGCTCTTTGTCTTTCACCTGGATGCAATGAAAATGTCGCTATGGAGACAATAATACTGCTTCCCTTTTTGACACAGGAGTTAATTTAGTAAAATCCTACAGTCAGCCTTAAATGTCTTTAGATTCAGCCATAGTCATTTTATTTACTGGACTGTAATTTTAATGAAATAAAGAAC
The DNA here is from genome assembly GCF_011125445.2 of Fundulus heteroclitus. Lineage (NCBI taxonomy): Eukaryota > Metazoa > Chordata > Actinopteri > Cyprinodontiformes > Fundulidae > Fundulus > Fundulus heteroclitus. Next base: position 3,788,954 of record NC_046369.1, read on the forward strand.
CAACGCTTAACAAGAGGACAAAGAAGGCACAAATCTGAAATCTGGTTGTTGATAATGAGATAAAAACATCTGATCTGTAGCCGGACTGGTCCCTGCAGGGTTTTTAGGAGGTGACGCTAATGTCTTTATAACAAATAACAGAGAGAGGTTTTAGAGATAGCATCAAGTGTCTATCTATGATCATATTTATCCTGGTCAAAGAGAAATAGTTAACCTTACCTTAGATAAGTAGTCCTAATGTTCTGGACGGTATCTTTTTAAATACAGTAACCATCTCAACTGCCTTTATAGGTTGAGGAATCAATCTTATGTGAGTGGCCATTTGACAAACTCACCCTTACTTTCCAGATTTTTACTCTCTTTACAGCACATCATCCTCTGATGATTTCACCTTGGATGCTTCTGATTTTATGATTCATGCGTGAGTCACTCTGAAGACACTCTATTCAAAGCCTTAAAGACCAAAAGCAATTTTCTTCATGTGTAGGAGCAAACAGTTTAGCTTTTGTCCTGCCTTTCTTTTATTATTTAACTCACCATGGGCTGAATGCTTTATAATTTTATCATATATAAGCCCAAAATCCTATTCTTCTATTGATACATTTGATGCATGTTTTTTTTTTTTTTTTATATAATGATTTTCACACAGTTCAAAGAAGAATATACAACAAGCAATTTCAACAAATGTCTATGAAACAATAATGGAGTGCAGGAATGTATTTAATTGCAGATTTCTTTCACTGAGACTCAGATACACGTACACCCTTAGGATTTGAAAAGATTTCCTTTAGAGGATTGCAGAGAAACTACACTTAATTCTTGATGGTTATCTGAAACGGTGGACATCAAACTGGTTTTTTTTGTGGCATAGACCCAGCTTTTGAACATTTTGGGGTAAGGGACATTCCAGAAATGTAATGTTTGCATGCTTTATGAATAATAGCTTTGGAATCATTGCACTGTTGCAACATCCACTTCTGTCCAGGTTTCAACCATCCAGACGTCCATTTTTGGGGGACTAATGCTGATTCCCAGTGACCAAAGGTGAGAGGCAGGGCACTGCCCCTACTGGTTGCCAGTCCATCATAGGACAAAACACAGTGACATATGATTACGTCTCTGCTATTCGCGGATGACGTGGTCCTATTGGCTTCATCAGGGCGTGATCTACAGCTCTCACTGGAGCGGTTCGCAGCCAAGTGCGAAGAGGCCGGGATGAGAATCAGTGCCTCCAAATCTGAGACCATGGTCTTGAAACGTAAAAAAGGGTAGAGTGCCTTCTCCGGGTTGGGGAGGATGTGCTGCCCCTAGTGGAGGAGTTCAAGTATCTTGGGGTCTTGTTCACGAATGAGGGGAAGATGGAGCGGGAGATCGACAGGCGGATTGGTGCAGCGTCTGCTGTGAAGCGGGCGCTGTACCAATCCGTTGTGGTGAAGAGAGAGCTGAGCCAAAAGGCGAAGCTCTCGATTTACCGGACGATCTACGTTCCTACCCTCATCTATGGTCACGAGCTTTGGGTCGTGACCGAAAGAACAAGATCCCGGATACAAGCGGCTGAAATGAGTTTTCTCCGTAGTGTGTCTGGGCTCTCCCTTAGAGATAGGGTGAGGAGCTCAGTCATCCAGGGAGGACTCAGAGTAGAGCCGCTGCTCCTCCACGTTGAGAGGAGCCAGTTGAGGTGGCTCGGGCATCTGGTCAGGATGCCTCCTGGACGCCTCCCTGGTGAGGTGATCCGGGCACATCCCACCGGGAGGAGGCCCAGGGGAAGACCCAGGACACGCTGGAGGGACTATGTCTCTCTGCTGGCCTGGGAACGCCTTGGGATTCTTCCTGAGGAGCTGGCTCAAGTGGCTGGAGAGAGGGACGTCTGGGCCTCCCTACTGAAGCTGCTACCCCCGCGACCCGACCCCGGATAAGAGGAAGAAGATGGATGAATAGATATGACAACAATGCATGCAGATCCAAGGCCCATTAAGAATGACCAATTATCCATACATGCATGTTTTTGAAATGTGGGAGGAGGCTGAAGCACCCAGAGAGAACATATATACCTATTGCCCTCTTCCTGCAAGGGTTCCAATGCTACAAGCTGTCGCATAGTGCACAATTTATTGATCCACAGTTCTTAATGGAGTGTTGGTTTAGCTTGTGCTATATTACAATCACAAAGGACTGCTTGGAAGCTGTATTTGTATAGTTATATTATCAGAAGTATTATGCTTTGTATATACACTTACAGTTTATTAGTTTACTGGATCTTGAACACAAAACAATATTAGAATCAAGCATCAGTCAACAGTTCTTCAAAGTTTAGTTACATTTATTGAATACAATTTTAAATCAAACGTGTTACCAATGTCATTATGCTCTTTGTGTTCACAATTTATTAACTAATGTTAATGCCTTTACCTGATATCTACTTTTAGTGGATGAGATGTGTTAGCTCATAAAGGGTGGGGATAGGGGGTGTAATTGCAAATAAGGTGAATAGTCAAGAAAAAGGGGATTTATGGCATTGCATATTTCTCTAACCATCAAACCCTCTGGCCCACTCTGTGTATCTCTGATGAACGATACCTGGATCATCAGTTTGATTTTCAACCATGAAGCAAGTTTTCATCACAAGAAACTGAGGGAGCTCCCACCTCTGGTAAAATGTGCAGCTACCGCATGGTTAAGCCAAATGCCTCTGAGGAAAGTCTCATGGTCAGACGTGAAAAAAGACTGAAGCATTTGCCACTATGACAAGAAGCACGTTTGAAGCAAGGTGAGGCTTTCAAACTGAAACATATTGTACCAATTGTCCAACATGGTGGCAGGAGCATAATTATGAGGCTCTGTTTAGATGCCAGTTGTACAAGGGCAGTGCAGAAAATGTATGTAATAATTAAGAATTAATTTAACTTCTCCAACAATGTCAATGTCAATGTCGATGTCAAATGTATTTATACAGCACTTTAAAAACAGGTGTAAAACTGCAGCAAAGTGCTGTACAAGAACAACAATGACGCAAATTGATAAGAACAGAGTATTAAAACACTACTTCAAATAAAGGCCAAAGAATAAAAATGAGTTTTGAGAAGCAATTTAAACTGATCCAGGCTGTGGGCAGATCTAATTTGGAAAGGTAAATTGTTCCATAGAATAGGAGCAACAACAGAAAAGGCCCGATCTCCTTTCCTCTTAAGTCAGGTAGATGGTTTAAGCCTGGAGACAGCTGGGTGTGCCAACAGGACAATGATCTCAAACACACATTGGAACTGGAAAGGAATGATAAACCAAACTAAAATTAAGCTTCTGGGATGCCCCTGACCTAAACCATACTGAAGATCTGTGAGTCTGTGTTCAGAAACTACCTAATTCTGCTCTGCCATCTCTAAAAAGTGTGGGGAAATATTTTGCCACAATGAATACAAACGCTTGGCAAAGTCTATAGCTTCTCTGCAACATAGGACATAATAAAAAAAAATATATATATATTATTGAGGCTACATACAAACTATTTTCTGTATAACTTCTCCATGGAAATGCTTAACAAACTGCAATTAGTATTAATTTATTAGTTGTTTAATAATTCCACACAAAAAAGAACGATTGGAATGATTCATTAAAGGCCCAAAATTAACATGACTTTTATGCCCTGGTGAATAAAGTGCTCAGTGGCACTGTAAAGGTTTTTAATCTTACTATTGAAAGTGCACAGAGTTAATCCGCTGACGGAGGACTTTACAGTAGTGTGCTTAGAAATATTTCAGGTTTGTAACTCACAGTTAGTGACATCAGGTGGAGGGAAGTTGTCGTTGATGAAAAGGGAGCTGTGTTTGGCAACACGGAGGTACACCACGTCCGGAGTGTACTTTAGAGCAGCGACTGCCTCTTCATGAGTTACCTCCTCCAAACAAGAAGCATTTACCTTGATATAAAAGAGAAAAAGAAGCATAATTTAATTTTTTTTTAATCAGAGACATTGCATAAGTTAAGTTTAAGAGGAGTTTATGAAGAAAAAAGTGGATTCTTACAGCAACAAGTTTATCCCCTATTTGTAACCGTCCATCTTTGTGTGCAACTCCTCCCTCGATGATTTTAGTCACGTAGATGCTGTTGTCACCAGGAACGTGCTGGTTTCCAACGCCTCCTGCTATACTGAACCCTAAACCTGAGAGAAATCGTACGCTTGACATTACTTCCAACATACAAGTAAATGTTCTTTTTAATGAACAACTTCATAAAATGTGTTTTCCCAGAACTTACAATACTTCTGGGAACTTTACACAGTTCAAAATGTGTCTATTGTAAAATATTTTGAATCATTGTTTCATGAAATGTTTTAACTTGATCCAAGAAGGTTAATTCTAAATTAGTTTTCTGTTTAAAATTATAAAATTAGTGAGCTCATTTGGATGTTTTCATACCACATTTCAACCAATATTTTTTTATGGAAATTCTTGATTGGGAGGACTGAAAAACAAAATCTATCAATTCTTGCTCATTTTAAGCATAACTTCTGGTCATTATATTTAAATCAGATATTATATGTCTCACCTTTGGGCCCTTTGACCAGTTTAATATCCAAGATCCTCTCGGTCAGGCTCCTCCTTCGTCGTACACAGAGCCGGACCAGTCCTCCTGCCTCCTTCAGTGCCTCCACTGCCCCGCTGTGAGTCACCTCCCTGACGTCGGCATCATTCACCCGAACTATACAGTCATTCACCCTGCATGGCGATATTATGGATTGTGTAAGGCATGACACTGAAAATAAACTCCTCTGTTATCACAAGAGCATCGCTCTGAGCATTTTAATTAAATAACTTTAATAGGAGCATCACCATTCAGCACGACAGAAATCCCACATTAGGCATTTACTTAAAAACAAAGCGCTTTTAACAAATGTAACTGAGCAGTTCTTAAGTTACACTTTACATTTAAGTCGATCAAAGTTTTTCAAAATGTATAATTATTAGTTTAGGATTCAATGTTTCCTGGGGAATACATATGACGTCACACCAAGCCTGTGTGTATTAGTCACTTTTCAAATTGGCATAGAGAACATGCTATTAAAGTAAGGTAAAGTATATACTGTATATATGTGGACACACTCTATATACCTTTTTTATTATTATTCCTTTATTTAACCAGAAAAAGTCCCATTGAGATTAACAATCTCTTTTTCAAGGGAGTCCTGGCCAAGATAGCGGTAAAAGATTACATTACAATTTACATTACAGTTTACAATAAAATCTATCTAAATTAGAATTTCATAAAACAGTTACAAACCATAGATCTCATTTCCAAACTTTTGAGCAGTCGTTTAAAATGTCCTATCGGAATCAAAACCTTATGCACCTTTTCCTCCTTTTGGCACCTTCTTTGTTTATTAAGCCGATGTGTGACAAGTGAATTCCTCCACTATGAAATCAATAGAGCCTATCTTATCTTATCTTATCTTATCTTATCTTATCTTGTACCTGTTAGCTTAGTTAGGATTAAGCCCAATGGTAAATAGTAAATATCAACAATTAATTTAAGCTATGGTAAAAAAACAAAACAAGAATGTGCTTCTACCTGAGTCGTCCATTCTGGGCTGCAGCTCCTCCCGGGATTATCTTGGTGATAAAGATTGAGGGGTCTTCTCCAATATGGGGGTTATCTGTGCCACCAGCAATACTGAAGCCCAGTCCTGAGTTACCCTGCTCATAACGACAGAACCAAAGTTCATGTTAGTGATAAAAAAAATCCCACTAATAATACTTTGAAATGAAAACATACAGCAGATGAAATTAGATGTGTGTCAAAGATTTGAAAGTCTGGTATTAATTTGATAAATCTTCGGCATGCATGTAAAATGATTTGGAACATATTATAATAAAAAGGCATGGGCCAGTAACCGGTGTTAAAAGTATATAGGGGTTTTATAACATCAAAACAACTGAGCCACAGTTTTTATGAAAGATCATCACTTCCTGCTGGCGTATTAGTTATTATTTTGCCGTTTTATGCTTCGTTTTTGCTCAGTTTGTTAGTAAATAAAGCCTTTCGTGTATAGTTACGATTTTAACAGAAATACCTACTGCGCATGTGCAGCAGGGGATAAACCAAGAAGCAGCAAACAGCTTTTAGCATCCCCTAATGAAGTAATGGAAACAATGATCCAAGAGCCAGTGAAAAAAAAAAAAAACGCAAAAAAAAAAAAAAACGGACACTAAAGCTAAGCTGTCGGGATGCAACCGCAGAATTAACTGATATGAGGTAAATAATCTTATCTGCCAATGGAATGAGTATTTTGACCCCTAAAATAAGATAATTAGACATCCTGCACTTGAAACAAGATGATGGAGATGAGTTGTTCCTATTTTAAGTGCAAAAATCTCATTCCACTGGCTGATCATCTTATTTAGCTGCTCAAATCAAGAACAGATACACTAATTTTAAGAAAATATTACTTATTTTTAGTTCCTTTTTGCAGTGTGATATGAGGCTCTTAGAGTGGCTGTTAGATCGACTTTTTTGAATTAATAATGGTTGGTCTTCGATCATGCCAAGCAGCCGGCGCGAGGCATTACAGAGGTTATATTATTAATAGAGATTTATTCCTTTTTATTTTAATGCCGGTACTACCAGTAGATGTGGCCACATCTGTTTATTTCTGCCCATCATGCCCGGTGCTGAGGTTATTTTAGGCTCAAAAAGGATTATTGATACACCATCAGGATGGTTGCTTGGTGTATATAACCTTATTTTATCATGATCAAATGGTTTTTGATATTTTCTATAGGCATATAATGTGGCTAAATACCTTTAAGTCGCAGACTAAGGGGTCACTCACATAAGATGTTGTTAATCATCTTACAGTTCCTTGTCTAAAACCTGTTGGCAAAACCTCATTAAATCAATAATACCCAAGAAGCTGCATTCATCATAAAAGTCTTAATATAGCCAATAGCCAACAAAAAATATTTTGGTGTGTAAATGATATAATGTATATAAGTTTGAGTCATATTTTTTAATTTTTGTCCTCTAAGCCACGGAAAACATGCCTTACCCAGAACAGATAAACTCAGTGAAATAATGTCACACACTGCAAACCTTATCTGCCGGCAGCCATTCTTTTACCCATGACCCATGTTCTGTCATGGATTTAAATGCAGCGTAATGTCTGTGGCTGTGTTTGCGTGTATGTCCGTGGTGTCTTTAAAGCAGATTCAGTCAAGCAGACAGAACCAGGTCACAGGAGAATGGGCCGATAGAGAGCGGCGCACAAAGACAGGCTTGGGGGTGAGATAAAGGGAATATAATCAGGGAAGAGGGATCGTGGAGGACTGTGAAAGGAAAGGGACGATGATGACCGAGAAACAGAGAGCTCAGAGGAGCAGGTTTCAGAATTAGACCAATGCTCAGGCTGAAACATGGAGAAGATAAACAATGACACGATGGTAGAGGAGGAAGTCATATACAATTATTTGATTGCAGTGACTTTGCAAACTGCCTTGTGATGACGTGTGCTGTGAATTGGTGCAATATAAATAATATCGAATTGAAATGTGTGATTGATTGACTAAAGCAGGGTGCCTTGCAAAAATTATTCTAACCCTTGAACTGAGCCAAACGATATTATCATATTTTTTAACAAATAAATAAAAAAATAATCAGTTTAGTGTTAGTTTTCCCCTGAAAAAAGAATTTTGCACATAAAAAAGTTCCATCAGCCCACAGCGCCTTCCTCAAATTGTATTTCTAACAGCTTTTTTCAACAACATCTTTCTTATTTCCACTCGTACACAAAGGCCAGACTTGTGGAGTGCACAATTGCTAATTGTCCTGTCAACAATTGTTCAACCTGAGCTGTGGATCACTGCAGCTGCTCCAGAGTCACCAAAGTCCTCTTTGCTGCTTCCCTGATTAATGCTCTCCTAGCATGGCCTGAGTCATTTTTGTGGTCATTTTTAAAGGTTGCCTTTTTTTAAAGATTGCCTTTGTCTTTCCATTTTTGGATCATGGATTGACCAGTGAGATGTTCAAAGCTTGGTATATTATTTTATAATCTAATCATGCTTTAAACATCTCCACATCTTTATCCCTGACCTGTCTGGGATGTTCCTTGGTCTTCTTTGACAAACCTCTGTGGCCTCACAGAGGTGCTGTACTTATTCTGGGATTTAGCTACACATAGGCGCACTCTGGTAATTCGGTGAACGCTGAAAGCAGTTTTTTTTGCTGCAGATCTTATTTAGGGGTCTTAGATGAACAGGGTCTGACTACATATGCATTCATCACTTTGGATTTTGAAGCTGCATATCTTTTTTTCTTTTCACTGTACAGGTACATGTTCTACCTCATGTTGGTCTGTCCCACAGAAAACAAAGAAAATACACTGAGGTAGCAATGCAATGAAATAAAACATGAAAAGGTTCAAGGCGTATAAATACATTTTCAAGGCAGTGCACATCATTATGTCAGAACCAAACCGCTCTTTATAACACATTTAAACAGCATCATTTTGTGTGTGTTTGCAAGGAAAATTCAAACAGAGTGCATGCAACACTATTTTACCCTCTCCAGTGTAATTTCCTCATATTCATAGTCGGCTTCTGTTCCATTGACCTGTTGGAGAGACAAAAATATGAAAGAAACCTAAATTAAAATACATAAACAATAAGCTACTATTTAATAAAGTTTAATTAAAATCACAGAAAATTACATCTTAATTCACAGAATATTCAATCTAAATGTAAATGTGCTCACTGTTAACGTGTTAATTTATACACATTTAATCAAAGATATTTTATTTCTATGTTTTTCATTCATAAAATGGTGCAAGCAGTTTGAACAAGGGTGGACAGTTAATATCTTTAAATAACTGCTTCAATGAGGATTTAGAAATTTTTATTTAACACTGAATATTTAAAGGTGAAATATTATGCTTTTTACTGCTTTCCTTTTGACTTTGAAATCATCCAGTTGTGGTCTATATAAACTGGAACTGCAATGCTTTGGTCTGAATTCCTCGTTAATGCTGCCCCACAGCTCCGTTGTTGGCCCTGTTCATGGTTTTGCCTGAGAACAACTTGTTTTGGTGCTGTCTCTTTAAATGTGAAAGACACACTTCACATCCCTCCAGTTGGCAGAACGTTCCACCCACTTCGAACATTTTCATAGTTTGCTGGGAGACGGACAGTGCAATAAATTGTGTGGGTTGCTACACCAATCAACAAAGCATTTTTTTTTCATTGCAGCTTCCGGATTTAAAAACATTTGAATCCTTGCAGAATCCACAACAAAAGGAGCAGTTTTGTCATGTTTTCAAAGGAAAAACACGACAAAACTGTCATGTTTTGTCATGGAAAAACATGACAAAAAACATGTTTGAAGTAGGATACTTTGAAGTAGGAAAATCTACTTCAAAGTATCTGTAATAACTCCCCAGGTCCAGAGTTACATTTTGAACCAGCTCAAAATATCTCAAACTTTGCTGTTGAATGAAATTGTCTTGTTTTCAAAAGCCTTTTTAAAGCAATTGAGACATTTCTAAGACAGAAAAGCTTATAGTTGTGGAGGGAAAATAATATAATGTATTCTTTTGATATCCCTTTTACTGTGTTTTTAGAGTTGTTTCTTTCATTAATTCTATTTCCATGTCTTAATGTTGTTGTAATTTATTGTAATCGTTAAAAAAAAGTAACATTTTGCCAGCTGTGTGTACTGTACAGCCCATAAACACATGTATAACATGGGTTTATATGAATACAACTAGGGTATTGCTCCTGTTTAAAACGGAAACAAAACACTTATAATGACCCAGCAGAAGGTATACTATTACTTGATCAAAGTGTTTATACAGTGACACAGGTCACAAAACAAATATAGTGAAAGTGATTTTTGATCATATTTGTAAATATGATCAAAAATGTAAATCCTAATGCGTCCTTCATGATGATGCGTCTCTGATGCTACGTTTAAAAGCATGCCCTGTGAAATGTCCACAAATCACAGTATTCACTCTAAAACCTAACCCTGCATGGATAGGCGGCTATAGACAAAATTGACAGACGTTTGAACTGAATGAGAAGCACACACAGACATTTCGTCTCCTCTCCGTGCTAAATATCTTTTTTCAGATGCAGTTAATGCAGCACAGCAAGCAGGCACACAGTCATGCAGTGGTCAACTGGCGTCCCAGGGGCCTATGTAATCCGCCTGTCTGTAATCTGTGTCTTTGTGCAGTCAGATTACTTTAGATTTTGAATTTTTGCTTTTTTTTTTAAACACTCTCCCCTAAATCACCAAGTGTTGTGTGCCTCCTCTCATCTACAGAAACCCGCCCCTTTCATTTTGACTGAGCATTGTCACGCAAATTGTATTTTTTTTAAAAAACCTTTTAAAAAAAAATAATGGTGAGATGATAATGTTTTATTCTTGAACCAAGATCGTCATTTAACAGTTGCAGAAATATTTACACTCATGCTATGGCCTTTATCACACAAAAAAATAAATAAAATTGGAAAACAGTTAATCAGTAATATTAATCAGCCATAGTCAGAGTTATCTGCTGGTAATTTCTTTATATTTCAGTCCAGCAGGGTGTAATTTCACAGTAATTACATAATAAAATTATCCAACAGCAACGCATGCATTCCCTGCAGCAGCTGGCCAACAGTGTGACAACATCTGGAATCATCTAACTCTAGACTGAGAGTACTGTTTAAACTGGGATGCTGTCTTTAAAGCTCACATTTACTGGACCGAGACGTTAACACCCATTACACAATTTTGTGTTGCAGGAGCAGAAAGTTTACAGCCTCAGTTTGACACAGCAGTGGAAGTATTGACTTCCTGTCAGAATATTTATGCATCAACATATTTTGTCCATGCATGAATGTTTTTAAGGTTTGTCTTTCAGAAGTCTGAAACAATAGGTTTACATTTTTATTCCATGTCTAATAGTTCTACCCTTTCAACTTTATTTTCACATCATAACATCGCAACACAATCTGTTAGTAATGTTTTCTTACCTTTCAATGTTTAAGCACTTTTTAAGGAAAGCAATGTCACCTGTTACGTATCTTTAAAAAATGTCTTCTTGTTCAGAAGAAAGATATCTTTGTACATGTGGAACTACATTTTAGAAACTTTTTTTTTCTTTTTCCTTCATTCTGAAACAGATCTTAGAGTGATTAATATTAAATTATAATCCCAGATTACATGAAAATAATTTGATTGGAGGGTAAATGTATCTTATTATACAAACTATCCTTACTTTGTTAAATGTTTCATTGCATGTTTCTTACAGAAACATACAAAATTCATATTTCAGACATTTTGATACATTTTGAGACAATCATGATAACAATTTATGTGAACTAATAAAGTTTAACATATTTTATCAACTGCTACATAAATCTGACATCAACTGTTTAAATCCACAAAAAAATGAAAATAAAGCCAACATTTTTAAACAGAAATTAAGACAAAATAGAAGAATAACACAAAACCTCAGATCTGTACAAAATATGGATTTTAAATTGGGAGTACTTTTTTATCAACATGCAAAGCCCAAAGATTCCATATATGTTGGGTCTCATGATCTGAACAATATTTATCTACACAAACACACAAACCTGTGTCACTATGATATTTAATCCATCAGTTACCATTTCTGAGCTTTTCTCAATAATTCCTTAAAAAAACACTAACAATATTCCATATCTAGAACTAGTCGCTGAAAGGTCATTATCAGGGAGATACAAAGCAAACTGTTCATTAAATCCAAATCAATGTAATTAAAGCTGTACTCACATATGGGGGGGTGTCTACGCTGTCGGTATTGACCACCACTGGAGGGGGGTTGGCCTGCGAAAAAGAAAAGGAGTCATCCATTAATTATAACCTCAGTGATTTTAAAATAAAACCTGACAGCGGCGGCAGAGAAAGTCGAGCAGAAAGCGACGCTAGCAACTTACTCGTCTCAGGTTTTGGTACAGCATGTTGAGTACATCTGCTATGGATTACCAGCATGGAGCGACCGCGTACGCCGCATGACATACTGCACAGCCCTTATAGTGGACAGTACTAATGTACCACACTGAAAACCACACTACGTCCCTTAAAAAAAAACACTTTTATGGTGCCAAAAACTGCTCTTAGCAACTCGATGCTGCAATACAAAGCACTCCAACACTGTATTTGACCAGTTTACATTGTATTCAAGAAGTAGAATATTATCACAGTTTAAATCTGCATCACCCTAAGGTATGTTGGTTGGATTAAGGTAACATTCTGGATTTTGTTTTTTTTTTCTTAGAAACCTATCTCTTTATGCAATTTTTATTTTGAAATGAATAGTTTCACAAACTGCCATAGCCCTGTAAGAAAACCATAAAAGAAAACACTCAAGCTGATGAATGTCATCAGGGTGCCTTGTTCACTTCATGTTTAAAAAAAAGTAGTATTAATCCTGTCATTCCACAGCTTTTTTCTCTAGTCTTCCTGTTTTCTATCCACAGAAGTTCACCGTCCGTAGCTCTAGTCCTCTGCTACATATCCCCTTTGCGATAGCTACCCTGACCAGGATCTACAACTCTTCCGCTGTGCTCCAAAGGAAACAAAAGGTTAAAAAACAAACCAACTAAAGCAGCATCAAACAAGCTTGCAAACCAAACGGAGAGTCCACACTGACGTCGAAGTATAAATGTGTAGCAGAGCTGTAGCGGCATCAACCCCTTTCCTCTAATCTGTTCAACAAACCACCCTGTTCTACGCCTTTATCTCCTCCCCGTTTTACCCCCCCCCCCCCAACATACACACACACTATCCCGATCCATGGGTTTCTCCCTCTCCGTCCATCGTGTGTGTGACTGTACGTCAGTCAAACCGACGGGATGCTTGATCCCAGATGGGAACAGAGTGGGGGTGGTTGTGGAGCGTTCAGAGGGATTATAGGTATGGTGGGAGGAGTAAATCTGCCTGCTCAACAAAAGCAATGAAGAGCAGAGGGTGCAGACAGATGCAAACAAGCAGAATACACTGAAAATAACAAAGAAAAACAACAACAAATGTGCAGGGTTGAGAGCAAAAGTGGGGGAAGGTTCAGAGAGCGAACAGGGGGGAGGCTGCGGAGCAGACTGAAGTTCATGGATACGGAGAATGTGAGGACAGGCTGACAGCCGCAGCTGTTATCATCTCTATGTGTATCCCAAAAAAGGTACTAAGAATAAAAAGTGTTTTTAACTATTTAGACTGGTAAACTGGCTCATGTTGGACACGTGAAAAGATAATGAGCTTCAGAAATCACAAAAACTGTAAAAAAAAAAAAAACTAAACCTAAAACAAAATAATGCAACCATTTCCTAAAATGAAACAAGAAAGCCCGAAGGTACAACAGAAAACAAACTAAAACACTGCAACATTTCAGTTCACATATTGTAAACACTTGTTATTTGTTCAAAATAACATTTCATGTTAATTTATTTAAAAGAAAACAACAACCAAACATTGAATTTTGTGTCAGCACATAATAAAACTAAATGTAAGAAATTGATCAAATAGCTGAAGTTCCTCGTAAAGACAAGGACATAAACATAAGAATTGCAAACTTAAGATTACGACATATATAAAACCAAAAGGTCTAACATTGAAAGACCAAATGTTTTTTTGTTGTTTTTTTTCAGAAAAAGTTAAAATATACAAGATGTTTGGATTGTGTGCTTAATACATAATTCTATATACTTTTGATTCATAGTTTTGATGTATGTCTTCACAATGTATCCGCAATGTAAAAAGTCATCAAAATAAGTAAAACCCATTAATGACGAAGGTGAGTCCAAGCTTTTGATTGGTAGTGTATACAAATACACGTTTATTATAATTATGATGTTACAGCAAAACATTACAGATGTTTTGCTGTTTTTCTAGTTTCTAACCCATAAAATAACAGCAAAAGACACTTGTACCCCTGACTATTACTTCACAATAATAAAAGGAAGGGCTGGACAACATAGAAAAAAAGCAGGAAAAAAAGGAGGAAAACGTGACTCAGACTTTGCTGATGGAGAGGACTGATTGTTTAGAGGGAATGTTACTTCCATACCAGGAGACAAATGAGAACGATTTAGGTTGATGATTTTACAGCAGATATATTACTTATAGCTCCTTTAATGATCTATTTTATAAACTGAATTCAAACTTACCTCTTTATTCACCCAACTTTTTACCAAAACTGCAAGTTTTTTAAGATAAGAAAAAGAACACCTGCTCTCTGAACTGGTTGAAGGGGCGGAGCTTGGTGACGGAGCGTTTGCAATTGGTTGAGTGGATGTAATGACTGTAGTATTAACCTACAAGATAGGCTAGAATGTGAAAAGAAGGAAAAGTGTTTTTTTCTATCACACCACACATCTGTTAACTGATATATATATATATATATATATATATATATATATATATATATTGAAATATTGTCCAGCTCCATTACTAAGTATATCAAAAACCAATATTATATAATGTTGCATTTATACTGTAAATCCATATATCCTCTATTTCGACATGACATGTGTTGTGAATTGGCGCTATAAAAAAATTTGAATTTAATTACTTGTTGAATCGTGACCTGCAGTGTTGTCCCAACCATAATTTTGGGAACTACTGCTATAAAGCAGCAAAGTGTTGCCAGGGCATTGGCAAGCAACCACCACAAAATGGCATTATAAACCATTCTTGGCTAAAACCAATAATGCTGACTGAGTCACCTCAGTTGGTAAACTCAAAAATCACTGACAGGAACCCACATGACTTTTACCAGTCAATTGCATTGTGGCAACCTTACATGACCCCTTCATAACTGTAATGATATTGTTTGTGTGTGTGTCTGTGAGGTTGTGTGTGGGTCATTTGTAAAGCGACAAATCCAACCAGTCAGATGTGGTCACTCTGGTGTTTTCATTGACACGCCAAGTCAGGCCACAGGCTTATGTAATGAACATGTGTGTGTGTGTGTGTGTGTGTGTGTGTGTGTGTGTGTGTGTGTGTGTGTGTGTTTGGTTGAGTTGTGTTACGTGAAAAGGCCATAATAACAACTGCATAAACACACGCCGCATCCATATCCAGATAGTGTTTCGCTTCTCAGCGCAAGAGATTGTTAGTTGTTATATAATTGCTGTTACACCAGCTGTGTCATTATGGCATTATGACCCGGTTCAGTCCAGCCGCAGCTTATGAGGAGATTCAGACTAACCCTGGTTTGTCTCGTCAGGCAGAGACCGATGGACAAACAAGTGATTAACTCCTTCAAACAGAGGTCTCTGCCATGCGACGCATAGGCGGACTGTTTTGTGTATGGTTTTGAGTATATAGCACATGGTTATTTTCTTCAGCTCTCATGCCATTTTGCAAAAACAAGACAAGTAATTAAAAAGCAATTAAGGATCAGAATAAATGAAATGATGCACGATAGATGTTGGTGATAAAATTAATTAAAATGGAGCCAAACATACAAAGCCAGAGACTGTGGTAACAATGTGCATAAAGCCATGAAAAAAATACTCATCTTGCCAAATTATTCCACAGCACCAACTGTATTTAAATGACTATTTTCAGCCTTTGTTTCTTGGATGTCTCATCCTTCATGCTGCTGCTTCTATAATGTGATATTGTGCACCAGTCTGGTTTAGCCAAGTGCACATACACAAGAGTCCGCTCGCAACATGGTAGCCCACTCTGTCTATCTTAATTTGCAATGAAACTCTATTTGATTAATGAGATAATCAGAAGGAGCATGACTCTAATCAAATCAGAATGGCCTGGCTAATCACGCTAATCAGAGTATCAGTAGCTTCTATCTCTGATCATTGCACCCACAGCACACTTACTACCTAATCATCCTTAACAGGCAGCTGCTGTTGTATTATTTCCCTCAGCTTACTGTTGGAGAGTATGCAACACTTTTACAGGTGGATGTTCATACCTTTTTTGTGTTGCAATGCTGAAAGTGATTTCAGTCTTTTTGGAACACATTTAGGGAAAGCAACCAACACCTGATAGGAGTTCTGAAAAAAATTAGATGCTAACAATGCAACTTTGTGTGCTTTGTTTAAAGGACAGTTGACAAATGACATTAAAATGCTGCAGGCTATAAAATGTCCCAAACTCTGCTGTTACAGACTTAACTAAATAACAGCCACTTAAAGTGTTTTATCAAAGCTGGTGTGATGTCTGGACTTTGTAAGGTAAAGAAAAAAGCTTGGCATCCAAGTAATACTTCGTTAAATGCAGCATTTTAAGCATACAATAGACAGCAGATAAAGACATTCCTATTTCAATTGGGATACTACGTACTAGAATATAGTCTTATTAGACCTTTGTAGATGACACAGGTAGCACCACAACTTTATAAATCTCCCAGAAAGTGGATGGTTTCTACAAAGTACACCTTGTAGTTTTGTAACAAACGTGTCCCCAAGAATAACATGGCAAAAAAGATTGATAACGTGTAAGACTCTAGTTCTGCACATTATCAATCTGGGTCTGTTCCATTTCAATCAGTTCAGGGAAAGGAGGGACATTCAGCAGAACTCTCTGAGCTGATTGGTGCCCGCCTACCAAAGGTTGGTTTTAGCCATTCACGGTATAAAATCAAAACATAAGCAACACGCATTAAGAGAAACCACAAGAAGGTAAGCTAGTCAATGCATCATCTTGCTGTTCTATTTTTAAAGAAGAAATTGTGTATTCTTACTATTCTTAAACCTCAATACTGCAACGTGATTGGCCCAAACCTTTTTTTGGTTCGAACACAAATGGTTGAAGGGCGGCACAAGATGAATTCTCTTGTGTCTGTGAACGCATGAATACATGTTTCTAGACAGTGAGAGGGCGTCAGAGTACCTACAGTGACTTCACACTTGAGGAACATGCAAACCCCTTGTGGAAGGGCCTAGATTTGAACCCAGGAACTTCTTACTCCAGAGCAGAGAGGGTACCTACTTAGTGTTAGCATGTTATTGTTTTATGTAATGTAATCAAAAATATAATGCATAGTCTCCAAAACGGCATGCCTTTTTGTTTTAGAACAATAACTTTCACTGGGAGATTCTAACCACGGATACCTATTATTCATTTTTTTCTGCACCTTTCCACAAGTATTATAACGTCTCACCTATATGTGATGTCTGCAGTATGCAATGTATGAAACTGTCAAATAATAGACAGATAAAAAAAAATACCAATATAAACTAAGTACACATAATAATTTCAAGTAACTGCTTCCTTTCTTTCCCGGATTATCTATTGAGTTATGATCAAATTAAAGTAAATGCCATTTAACTTAATGTGCTACAGTCTACCTTATGTTTTTGCCTTGCTTTTGGTAAAAAGAAATTAAAACATTAATCTCTAAGTGAAAAAAACAGATGTACATGATCCTGATCAGTGTCTTAAAATCTAGAAACACGTAAACCTACCTGCACATGGGTGTGAACTGGAACACAGTGGTGTCCAAACGGCACATGTGGATGTGCAGCCGCAGAATGTGCAGTCCAGATATATGTGTCATTGGGCCACGGCTTGCAACCAAATTTGCCTTTGCTCTTGGTGGGACTCTTTTTCACACTATCTCTGAGGTTGGGAAACTTCCCTCTCGAAGTCCTGGTGACCAGAGTGGTGGGCAGCGTGCTCC
Organism: Fundulus heteroclitus; assembly: GCF_011125445.2. Taxonomy (NCBI): domain Eukaryota; kingdom Metazoa; phylum Chordata; class Actinopteri; order Cyprinodontiformes; family Fundulidae; genus Fundulus; species Fundulus heteroclitus. Next base: position 3,806,616 of record NC_046369.1, read on the forward strand.
ACCCATAACCTTCCAGCCCGGTACACAAGGGTAGCTGCGGTGAGTGAAATGGATGGATGGACAGAGACTGGGAGGCATGAGGAAGAGGAGGAGGGCAGCTCTGCGGCTGTTGGCACTGCTGGAACAGTGAATGGTGGCTGGATGAATGGCACTGGTGCTGTTGGTAGATTTGATTAGATGAGGGCGATGTAAACAGATGACTCGGTGAGGCTGGCGCGCAGCATTGTTGAAGGTTCTGAGCAGGATGCTGCAACTGGTGATGACTCACTGACAGGTGAAGCTGGTGGTGGCTCGGAGACACATGAAGCTGGTGCTGACTTGGAGATACGTGAAGTAGGTTGTGGCTTGGCGAGTGCAGAAGGTTATTTGATGATTGCTGCAGCAGGTGGCATGTAGATGACGGTGGATCTAGCTGATGATTTTGAGATGGTGATGCTATGTGGTAGTAGCTAGGAGAGGGAGAGGGAAGCAGGTGTTTCTGAGAATGGCAGCTGTACTTTCCTGACTGGGGTAGACGCTTCGGCGAGTGCAGCATTTGGTGATTTGGCATCTGCAGCAAACTCTGGTTCTGCTTGGAGTGGCTCTTTCCTGACTTGGCTTTTCCTTTGCCAGATTTCCCCTTGGAGGAGCTGGGCTTTTTGGGGCTGCAACAAAACTCATGGCTGTGGAAATAAGTGGTCATTGCGACAAAGATTTAGAGAAAAAAAAAAGTCCTGCGAAGACCCTTCCGTCCTTTATCTTTGTAGTGTTTTTGTACTACATCGTTGCACAATGGCAAAAAAAGCAGCTCCTCAGACAATTTCAATCACGGTTTTCCAGACTTAGCAAATCTTTGTATGTCCAGTCTCATACATCAGGATTTCTCAGTATCTAAAGCTGCAGAGTATCCAAAAGTTACAAAACAATCCCTTCAATCTGGTCATTAGTTTGTTTTTTTCTTTCACATGGATCACTGAAAAGCAAACCATCCTCCTTTAGGAAAACGTTCATTTTTAATAGCATACTAACCCTCCCACAATCCGTGAATGTCAGGGATCTGTGAGAAGAGTTAAAGTCAGGAAAAAAAGTAGCAGAACCACTTGATTGGGTCAAATCTCCTGTCAGTTCTGTCCCTCGGCTGTGGTATCGGTTCAGGCGTTCCAAGTAAAGATTTCTGCTACTCCTTCGGCAACGTTTCTCCTGCAGCCATCAGTTACCGACAGGAACTCATTTCCACCTACCTTGCTGCATATCATGCCCTCACCAAGATGTGTTGGCAGGTCTGGTCGTGCTATGGTTGAGATATTCCAAAAAGTACAAACTAAAACCAGCAACTGAATTCCCAATCAGGTTTATCTTCTTTGTCTTCTCACTTTATGCTAATCTAATTTAGTCTTTCTCTAGGAATAAATTGGTATCAGGCTGTATCTATGTTCACAAGTCTATGTCTAAGCCTCCCTCATCTTTCTCTGCTACCTCCCTCTGACAATGTCTGCCCCTTTCTGCCTCTCTGTCTCTTTCATTCCCAGACTGGCCAATTAGGGACTTCCCTGGACTTCTGCACATGACAGCACCCAGGCATGACTAATCGATAGGCGACCAGGGACAGTGATCCGACGCTTGGAGCTCAGAAACAGTTTATGTGAGTGTACAATAGTAGGAGCACTGTGATTGGTGGAAGACAGTCGCCTCCATCAACCTTTGTCTTGTTCTTTTAAAGCTATACAAGGCAGGCTCCAGTACAGTGTTTAAGTGTCTCTGTGCATTGGCCTACTTCCCTGACAGATATCTGAGAGCTTCAAAGTGAATGAGTACATTTTCACTGGCTTGCTCGTATTGTTTTTCCAGACGCATAGACAAGGCTCAAAGAACTGCCCAGGTGTGTTTCTGTAACCAGTGACATCAAATTAAAAAAAATCTAAAGAACTTTTAAAACAGAGAATTACATAATTTATAAGCATTGGAATTATTTAGTGCAATTTCTTTAAACTTTGGTAGTCTAACATGTCACTGGTTGTTTAATTTACTTAGTTTTGAAGAGGCAACTTAAAGAAGTATTATGGGATTAGCTAAATAACTTGAATCTCAGGACACCAGTGCAAATTAACAAGAGTATTAATAACACATTAGCTAATGTGTTATTAGATTTTCTATAGAGTTGTGGTTGGGTCAATTCAGAAGCTAAATACTAGCCTAATTTTTTTTTTAATTTAGGATGCTCTTATATCAAGGTTTAGGGCAGATTATCAATATCCAATATGAATATTGGCTGGTAATAAAACCCTTTTAACTCAATAAAAAAGGACTACAACACCAACATGGTGTCTCTGCTTCAGTTAGAATTCTACAATTCTTTGCTGATTCACTATGCCTGTCACATGCCCAAACAAAAAATACCACACCAGCAAGATGCAAACTTATATTGTCATTAATAGTGGCCCTTTTTCACTTTTTGGACCCATACCGATATGTTAAAAAATAACATCAGCTGTTATCAATGCTAATTTATCCTACAGCCCTATGGCCCCAAACAGATTCAACTATTTGCCCCAAACTTTTATCTGCAGATGTAAGTAAATTGGATAAGAGTGTTCAAGGACAACCCATAAACCACCAAACCTCTTTTTTTATAAACTGGAAGATGCTGGAACACCAGCATCAATGCCTAAAATAAAGCAAGTTTAACAGCATTAACTTAGATGAAGAATTAAGTGCCTGATTCAAAATCTTTCTGGAGAAACATTTTATTATTACATTAGTAGAATATTTAGCTATTTGACCAAAATTATATCAATAAATAAACTAAACTCAACAGCTAAAATGTTGAAACTGGAGCAGAATCGGGAGTTTCAGCTGTACAATAGTCACAAACACATATCTTCACATTGCCACAAATCATTATTATTTTCCTATAAATGTATTTATTCTTTTCATGGAGATTTTTTCTTCTATCTATTAATAAAAAATTATTGAAGACCCTTTAATGAATAGGAAAAAGGGTATAATGTCGTAACTGCAACATATATGAACACAGAAGCAAATAAAAGGAAAATATGTTTCCTAACGAGTTAATATAAAGCTTAAAGCTCCCTGCAGCTGGTATTTAGAAAAGAGCAATTGCAGCCGTTGGTTAATGTCCAAGGCTGAAGAGTTGTACTTGTACAAATATATCTAATTATGACTAAAAGCTGTGTGTTTTTATAATGTCAACTAATACCAAAGCCAGCCTGAAAACAAGCTGAAAAGAAAAAAAAAGAGGGCCAGATATATAAATGAGTGATATGGGCAAAGGAGGACCCGTGTAGAAAGCACACAGAGATGCAGAGAGGGTGAGAGTGAGGTAGGACACTCTGTGAGTTAGCGGGTATAGACGTGAATGTGTGTTCCTTGTGTAAAGTGCTAGTACCGCTGCAGGCAAACCACCAAGTCAGGGGAGAATGAGCAGGGAGAATGGGCTGTTAGCGTCACAGCGCTAAATGAACGCTGATAAAAGAACGAGGCAGTGTAGAAGGAAGAAGAGCAAAAAAAAAAAAAAATCCAAATAAATGTGCTGGAGAGTGAAGAGACGTCAAGGACACGAGAATGATTTCCACCCATCTCTCACTAGAGAAAATCCATTTCTATAAATCCTCTATAACTATACTTCCTCATTGTCTCCTGATATCGTTTATAATATCAGTGGAAAATACAAACATTTCCCCATAAACATGATCGTCTTAGGGAAAGTAGTTCACAGAAACCATACAAATGTGAAGCCCTTTATTTACTATCAGTACCTTTAAGTCCTTTTTGATAAGCATACTTTACAAAAACACATTAGAAATTATTTATCATGTGTTCATATGAAAATATATATTTAAAAAGCAGTTTATTAAATCTGATCCTTAGTCTATGTATAAATCAAACTAATCAAGCGGCCCAGTAAAGTGTAAGAAATATTATTCTCCTTATAACACTATGAGCGTCTAACGTAACCAAATTTGTTGACTGAACTTTTGGACAGTGTCAGCCTTATTTCTGTAAAAAAAAGAACAAGTCCAGAAAATGAATACTAGATGCTATACTAAACTAATAATCTCTGTGTATAAATACATTTGTATTCCCAATGAAGGACAAATTTACACATATTGAGCTAGACAAAAAAAAGCTAAATAAAAGAGGTTATATTACATTGGCAAGGCCAGCATTGAACCTAAAAACATGCAGCCATGTGTCTGGGATTGTAATATTACAATCACCACCAGGGGGCCTAGTACTCCACAGACAAATGAAGGGCTGATGGAATCTGAGGCTCAACAGTCTGATAGCTTCATTTCAGCTGATTGACAGCCATTATACAAAGTGCTACAGCACTACATCCTAAACTGATGTCGTATGGACTAATAGATCTGCTAAATATAGTGTTGGGGGAAAAACACACACACAAAAACCAGACACCATCCAAGGAATTTCATGTCAGAACATTATGCAATATACATATGCTGACCTTAACTCTCATAATCAGTCTTTTCTGAGACAGTACCTTCAAAACATAGTCATATGCCTTAAACCGTGTCATGTTTTTAACGACATCATAACACAAACTTCACAGCAATTCACTGAAATTCTTAAGCTGTATGCAAATGAAATTTCATTCTGTATGCACTCTGTGCATACAAAATGACAATAAAGTTTGTCTAAGTCTAAGTCTAAACTGCAATCACGTTAATTGGACTTTAATCTGATAGATGCATTTACTGTGATATCCTAAATAAAATCCAGTGCAACCAGTTGCTTTTAAAAGATACCTAAATAGTACACTAAGTCCAGCTGTGTAGTTTAATCTGAGTATAAATAAACTGCTCTATGAAGGCCTCTGAGGTTTGTTACAGAATATTAGGCAACAACGAATCATGAAAGCCGAGGGAAACGCCACACAAACCAAGGACAAAGTTGTGGGCAAGTTAAAAACAGGGTTAGTTTATAAAACAATATCCCAGGCGTTGAACATCTCTCAGATCTATCATCCAGATATGTAAAATAGCATGGTACAAACAGCAAGTCTGTACACTGATGTATAAAAATGATCACACCCTGAAAAAAGGCAGCGATCAATCACGATGTGAGTAAAGCATGACGTCAACACAAAGGCTGTCACGCTGCTACTAGCGTCCTGGAGACCAAATCTGAACCATTAGGCCTTCATGCAACTGTTACGTGGTGGAAAACCAACACAGCACATGATCCTGAACACACAATGTCCATCTTGAACATGGTTAGTGGCAGCATTTTGCAAGAAGAGTGATTCTGGTCAGAGTTGATTGGAAGATTTATAACGTTAAATACAGGGCAATCCAGAAAAAAAAAAAAAAAAAACAAAACGATTTAGACTACAAAGGATCTGAGGTGGAGGTTCACCTTCTAGCAAAGACACGATCATAAACAAAGCATATTGTTAAAGAAGGCCGATCAAATTTCAGACCTAAACCTATTGACGATCTGCTATGGAAAAAAAACACAAGAAAAACAAACTTATCCTTTTCCTTCTACTTCAGAATTATGCCAGTTGGATTGTTATCATGTATTGGACAAAATTTTTCTATATATATTTTTTCTATATGTTTTGACTTGTAATGCATTGAACAAATTGTCCTAGTTTTCCTTGCCAGACAATAATCATGCAGTTCAATCAATAACAGCTATTAAAAAAATAAACAATCATAGAAACAATCTAACCTTAATCAACATGATATCGCGTAGCAAATGTATAAGACAATACCTGAGCTAGTTTAAAATGCATAGGATCCACACAATATACCTAAGAGCAGACTGCTACAATCTCAAGGGAGAGCATCCAAACACGCTGCATCCAAGCAGCGCTTTGGTCTCCATGGATCCGGTTGGTAATAAGACTTCAGAAGTCACAGCATCTTCATTATCATATACAACACCATCAGCCACACACAACATGTCAGAATAAATCTGTATTCATTCACAGAGGTTGGTGGGATTAGATCAGCATAAGGTAGACTTGGGCAGCTCAGTGTGTTCTAACGGGGACAGTGATCGTTTCATTTCTAACGATGAGAAGAAATAACTTTAAAACTCCATTGTGTGTTAGCAAGGAGCCTGCCGACAAGCCGACATATAAATCTGACCTCCAGTGTGCAAAACCCTACACCACAGATTCCATCATGTCATTATTTATTAAATAGGGACAAAGCCACAATTAAAAAGCTTGTGGAACATTAAGTACACCCCAAATCACACGATACATTTAAAACACACAAACATGAGAATTTAGAGTGCATCGATGATCTTTTTACCGTGACTGTGATTATTCATTTTTCAGAATATACGTTGCACTTTTTTCATATTTTGGCCGGTCCTGCGATTTGTGCAACTTATATATCAAATTTAAATGGTAATATGAACCAAGGAGTAAACATTATCGTCTATAGCCACAAGAGATGGAGATTGTGTGAAAAAAATGTCAAAATAAATATGTATAGTCTGGTGCGACATGTTTTTTTCCTCTTAATGACACATTTTTTGACTGATGCGACCAATAGTCCAGGAAACGTTTCAACACCTATCCAGAAGTCTTTGTCAGTTCTGGTGGCTCGCACTTGAGTGAGCCACCAACTCGCTCCTGGATAGGTGTTGAAACATTTTCAGAAAGAACGAAACGAAGGTCCGGTTGCCTCCAATTTAAGCCTGTTTGCTGTTGTGATGACCCGGATAACTGAGAATTTGCACAGGAATGAGGTCAATGAACTCAGAGGAACATCTAACCCTCCTATAGAAGGTCCATCTACTTGTGCAACAGCTGGGGAAAAGCCCTTCCTCAGGCTAAAACACAAAGTTCAACGGTAACTGAGAGTCCCATTCGGTTTTCTGTTGAGACAAAGACCCTTCCTGTTTCCCATCTTGTAGTCTGTGGTGAAATTCTAGCTTGCAGCCTTTTAACTTGAAGGGCTGTGCCTCAGCTGTGAGCCAGAGTATCTGAATGAAGCTGCTGTAATGTTATCTATAAGAAGACAATGACCTCCATGTGTTTTACGGATGAGTTTACTGCTCTCTCTGTCTATCTATCGCCTGTCTGTGTCGACCGAGCTGTTGGTTTCTCTTTTTCGCTTCTGTAAAATGAGAGTTAAATACAGGTTTGCTTTCAGATCAATTAAAGTGCTTGGTGGAATAAGATGCTTATTAACGGGTTTAATTTTGTGTCAAAAAGTGATTATTTGGAAATGTATAATAAGTCGATACATACAAATGTATTTAAGTCATCTCAACTGTTTTTTTTTTATCTTGCCACATGTGTATTTAAAATGAAAAGCATTCAATTTACAGTATGAAGCTATAGGACAGATAAAGTTCCTCTTCTTTTGTTTTTGCTATCAGGCCTTGTTTTAATCTTTTTCCATCCATATTGGGTGTAGGAGCTGTGGCGTCAGATGTTGCTGTGGAGCTCTATGTTTAATAATCAGCATGAAAACGATCATTCTTTATAGAGTAATATTGTAAAAAAAAAAAAGACAGATTCCCTTACCAATACTATTCTGTTGTAAACATTTGTCTGCACCTTGATGTTTGGGCCGGCCCCCCAATGTTTGTCTAAATAACGAATTTCTGAAAATGTGCATGCCCAACACACTCTCAGTAGCTGTGGGGCACAAATCCTAAGGCCCCAAGCTCGGATCGTCCAATCAAAATGCTGGAAATGCACACATTACGTTTACGCTCTGCCGGAAACTGTGCAACAGCCAAGTGTTGGTTGTCCTTGCGAGCTCATTGAAGGATTTATGTGAATCTTTCTGTTCAATAAATTAACATTATTAGGGAGGCTTTATTTATATTTTTATGTATAAAAATGTGTTACATTTAGCTTACATAAAATGTCATTTCTAGTGTATTGGTTTTGCTAATTTGTCTGTTTTCTTTAAAGTTAATCAAAGTCAGATTGTTTTAATCAAAGAAAAATTAGCTGCTACTGATAGGTGTTGAGTTTTTGTGCCCCACTTAACTTATCGTGCCAGAGACGCCACTGCGTTGGGAAGAGTCCTCCCAAATGACAAAATAACTATTAGCTCAATTATTCCAGTCGTGGAAAAGTCCTCTGCAGTGTTGGCCTCTTCAAACATTCAGGCTAAATCGCTAAAATAAGATGTAACTCAAAACTCATGCCGGAAAAAAACAACAACTGTAAAGAAAAAAAACATGGTAAAATTTAAGCATCTTATAAAACAAATGATTCAACAGAAGGTAGATATGATCAAATGAACTGATAAAGGAATATTTTACCTGTACTTTTTTAGTGCTGGTTTAAATAAGCTGGCAGTTCCTGCCTTTCTTGGGTTTTCAGGAAGTTTAATGGAGAGCTGATAAGAATAGAAAATAAATGTTGCATGCCTTTATTCAGTTAGGGTCCTTGAAACATTAAGTGAAGGGGTATCCAATAACCTGAGTTGTCTGTAAGGTTCATATTCAACAAGCAACTCTAACAACTTAGAGCAAAGACCACTCAGTGCTTTATGAACCAATTACACAATTTTAAAATCTATCCTTTGGCAAATGGGGTGCTGCTGTAGGAATTTAGAGACTGGAGCGGTCTGATCTGTTTTACTGGTACTGGTCAGGACACTGCCAGCAGGATGTTGGATGACCTGCTGCTGCCTGATTGATTTTTAAAGAGGCTGTTAAAATTAGGCCAGAATCCATAACAACACTAACGTTTATTGCATACCTGTTGGTATTTAGAATAATTGATTGGAATTCAGTGTCAATATTCAAATTTGCATGTTTTGGTAGAAAAGACAACTACGCCGTTTTATCTGCAATGGGTTGAAGGAAATTATTATTTATATTATGAACCCAGACTGACAGACCCAAGTGACTGTAAGGGCATCTGTTCATGAGGTGACAGAAATATAAAGTTGCATGTTATCAGCATACAGTAATAAACGGCAAGAATTGTTGTAGTACTCCATAATATGAGTTTTCCAAAAAAAGGTAAAAAACAAAGCAACTGGACTTGTTTTCCGTAGTTGAAGACGTTTCGCTTCCTCTCCCGGAAGCTTTCTCAATTCAAAAAGTCTGGAGTAATGATGAGTAACAAGCTTTATACCATACCAAACAAAGGCCTGTAATGGCTTAGATAACATGCAAATTCAACCGAAACAGGACCACCCCTTAGTAATGGGCGGTCGTAAAAACCATTAAGCCAGCGGAATGGACCGAAATAATATGAGCCATAATATGAGCTAGGGGTATAGAGACACTGAATAATATTACCAACGGCGTGGGGTCTGCATAGCATACGGATAAAGGGAAAAGCTTCAAGCACAACAGAACTCCAAATGCTGCTTCTTTTAATGCACCCTGATGTGGAACCAATGTCAGGTTTCAAGTGATAACCAAGCATCCTCCCATATTCCAAAATCTCATCACCGAAGAAATAATTAGAATGTCAAAATTAGCTATTCTTGGCTGACTTTTATCTTTCTGGTGACTGGCACAGCGATGGGCTGGCAGGCAGTGTCTCCCACCCAACGACAGCTCGGATACGTCCCACTAGCCGCACAAACAAAGCAGGATCAAATAAGCATAAAAAAAAAAAATTAAGAATGAACTATTTTTATCATAGCAAACATCTTTGCTGATGTCTGAAAAGTTTTTTTTAGCCTCTGTATCCTCTACATGAGGCTTGGACTTAATACATTTATAGATGTTGCACATGCACACAGAAGCCTGCAAACCTCAGATGACATGTATAAAATCCCACAGTTTTTTGGGGGGCTTTCACTTTAGCTACAGTATTCCCAGGCTCACTGTCTCAGCTTCATCATCCCCAGACTTAAAGTTGGTTTCATCATAAAGTTAACCATTCATCATTGCCACAAGGTGTCAGATATTTATTAACTGTTAAACTTGGTCTGCAAAGAGGCACAGCATTTACAGCTCGCTTGTATGTCAGAAATGTACTGATTCGTGTTTTGCATGATGCTTAAAATATCACAATCACAATTATGACCCTTTGACTGGATGCAGCGATTCTATGTGTGACTGTAAGAAAAGTTCCTAACATTATATTATGCCGCCAATTAAAAACAAATATGCATGCTGTTAATATTGCCGTTAAACAGAAACCTGTTAAATGTAGGTACATCTACATCCATTTTTACATACCCTATATTCTGAGTTTAAGTTTTTCTTATGTCGACCTATTCTATGCAGATCCCAATGTTTCTATGCTGCGTCCAGTCTCTTAGGTTAGTGGCCATATTAAATGATTGCTAGTGGTCAGCGGTGATTATATCAGCAGACATGGAACAGGCTGGGGGTAGCAGACTGATGGGGAGCAAAGAGAGCGTGTCTGCGTGGAGACGTCTGTGTGCGTGTGGGAGAGAGCTGACATGCAGGCTTCTTCCCACACACAGAAGGTGATGCAACATCTCACACCCTCTCAGCATTACAAATCGAATCGCTGCACTCGCTGCTCCGGCCCAGTGTCGGCGTGTGCATAATTGTGTGCGTGTCTGTCCCTGCACGAGTGGGTAACAGTGGGAAAGAAAAGTAGGTCTTTTTTTTAATTTACAGTATAAGTTTCCCTTGATTTCCTTGACTCACGCTCACGCCCACAAGCGCACATGAACAAATGTTCTGCTCGGTGATCGCCAAAGTTGTATCACCATGACAACAGCAGATGCCACCTGCAGCCTCGGACATCATCGGAAGCTCGTCCAAGCTCATTGGCTGGCATTAGAACCAAGGACTCAGAAACTGGGTGTGCAATGGCTCCGCCCACTTTCTCTAAACAGCATCAGTCCCTTTTTAAAGTCACTTTTAGCTTATCACTGGTCTACTCAAGATAGGATCACCTAACAGTAAATAGTGATAGAAGAAAAACCCCAAAGATGATGCCTTGTAACTAATTTAAACTGTACAAGTACATTTAGATGTAACAGCGGATCATAATAAACAACACACACCACATGTATCATCACATCGTTCATGAAGTCATGAGGGCTTTCAACAAGCCTGGACATGTTTCTGTTTCCATGCCACTGCTTGCATTATCTTTACGCTTCAATCAAATATTCTTTAATTAGGGATCACATTCAAGCAATTTCGCATTTTTATGCAAAATGCATTTTGGAATCCTAAATTCTCAAACTGTGAGGAGGTTTCAAAAAGCACTGGGCCGTGCATAGGACTGATTCCAAACTCGTACGGCATAATATCTCCAACAACTGATCTCAAGACACAGTCAAAGAAAGTGACAGCATTATGTTTTAAGTCAAAGAGGGAGTGGAAAGTTTCATGGGCCGGAGAGAGATAACGAGCAATTCTATAAATGAATATGGTGTGTGCTGGGGAGTGTAGGTTGAAAAATATGATCTTGTTTCATGCTGCGTATCGATGACATGGTTCATACACATTTTCCATTTTAAAATCCATCTGTACAGTCACCCATTGACTATCCAGGCGAAACTATCTGTATAAAGCTGAACACCGGGACAGGGGGCAAAATGTAGGGATGCAACCTGATTCAGCTATATTAATACACTACAATAGTTCCTGTCAATTTGAAGTCTGTCATTCAAAATGCTGTCTGGTTGCTGTATGATGCTTTACTCTAACCTGTGCTGACTAATGTATCCTACTTTGGAGTAAGAGATTTTGGGTATTGGTAGCTCTTGTATTGATAGAGTTGCATAATAAATACTAGACTAGCTGACAACACTGAGTCAGGTAAACACTGGTTTACCTGACCACTTTTACAACCATGTGGCAGGATTTTGGATTTAAAAAAAAAAATGTTAAGGGATTAATAAAATGCATGTGAGGACTGGAAGATCACCGGCTAAAGACACTGAAGTTAGCATTAACACCACAGTTTCTTAAACCGAGCAAACTAAAACATTACCTCATATCTAAGGATGTCTAAGGAGTTAAAAAAATGGACGACAGAATCAAAGGCATGTCAAAAAATATTACTACAATTTCCTATTAACTAAATCCACAACAGCAACATTTGGTTGGGGGAAAATGCTCCAAGGCGTGTTGCTCAGCGATCCTTCTCGTGTCCAATATGTATTAAAAGCACAGCGTGATGCACGTCATATTGCAGACACTGATAAGTCTGCATACAGACAGGACTTAGATCATCTGGTCTACTAATACGGTCAAAACCACCTGGAGCCTAACCCGCTAAAGTCTGTGGAGATTACAGTGTACTTCCAGAGAAATCCCCCCACACTGCCTCCACTCACCATCGTCCACAACACTGTGTCTGCAGTGGATCTCTTCTGGTTCCAAAGAACCACCCTTTATCAGGAACCTGAGCGGGACACACGGACACTGTTCGGCAGAAGGCCCAGCAGATCCTACGGCAGCTCAAGAGATACAACTGTCCACAGGAGCTGCTGGTCATCTTCTACGAGGCCATGGTTCAGCCTGTCCTATGTTTGTCTGTTTGTCTCATCTACAAACCAGTAAAGGTCCAAACATCCAGGACTTGCACAGGTTTGGGGTCAGAAAAAGGGCAACTAAGATCTCTGCAGACTCCATACATCCTGCCCACAAACTGTTTAGACTTTTACCTTTAGGTCGGTGGGAATCAGCACTATTTCTGAATGTAGAGAGCCACAGAGTTTCTTTAGCCAGGCTGTCACTCGAAATGAAAACCTTATGGCTTGAGCAGTCAGCTAGTTGGCTGTGAAACAAATTCATATTTGCACAATCACACGCTCCCTTTTTTCTTTTTCTTTACACATTAAAAAAACAAACAAAAAAACATGCAGTCATGTACATACTGCTGCTTATATATTTGTACTTAATTTCTGTACTCTGTGAGCAATGTAACCAAAGTCAAATTCCTTGGTTGTGGACACAATAACGGCCAAATAAAGCTGATTCTGATATCACATGACACATCGCGGTGCTCCCAATGTGTAGCTTGTTTCATGGTTAAACATTAACTGGATATTCTGTAATGATCAATGTTTCTTCAAAATGGTTTAAGACTTAAAGATAAATTCATTGTCTTTGTAAAAACACAAAACAGAACAAATGTGTTCTGCTTCACAGCTTCACAAAGGTAAACTTTATTAAAATGCAGTCCTGAAACGATTGACTGTCATCTGAAGACACTTTAACTTTTTTATATTATCTACAATCGTGCAGTCATGACACAGATATCTGTCTGGTATTACTAACCTCACTGAAAATAGAGGCATTAACTGTATTCAATTCTGTTATATATCAAACAGAAAATAAGATCTGATAGATCTTATAGAACACTCAATAACTTTAAACCTTATAACTCTTGGGGTAATTGTTTCACCTGGCTTTAAATGCACTGGTTGTAATGATGTTGGGTTGATATTTCGGTATCCTGGACAGACAGTGGGATCAGATTACCCCCTGGGTCATCATTCCAGTATTTCCAGGTCTTACTCTCCCTCCTTATCTTTCCTGGCTCTGTCTACTGTTTGCCACACCCATTTACCTTGACCACTAAACACCTCCTCATGGCTTTTATAGCTTTCTATGGGGCCAGGATGGCATCCATACCTCTACTTTATATCTAATCAATTATACAAGTAACGATGAGAGAGATAAAATACAATATTACACTCCTCACCAAAAAAAAAAAAAAAACAATGTGGAAGGGTGGGGTTAATTCATTTTCCTTAATTACTGGGGCTACTGAGATGAGTTTAGTAACCCTGGTGTGTATGATTTACATATTCCAAAGGGCTACAAAGAACTCCCTTGGCAACAATTCAGTGTAATTCAGTAAGTTAATATGGAAAACAACAGAAAAAAATCTTGCAGTGTTAAGATAACCAATCAAGGAAAGTCTTATAATATGAAAAAATTAAACCACATAAGGTAAATTATTTCATCTTAAACATGCTTGTCAGACAATTTAGTCAAAATTGTTTCACATTCTATCGGCTAAGATGTTGAATTTAGCTGTATCAGGGTCTTGCTCACAAGGCAGATTAGGACAGTTTCTGCAGAGATGATACAATGAAGACAGGGCCTAAGCAAAAGGCACAGCTTTCCGAAGCTTTTCATTTCCATCCTCGTTTGCGTTCTTAAACTGACCGCAAATGAGATTCAAATCAGATCTGGAATTAACGTAGCTCAAATGAGTTATACCCGAAAGTTAGATGGACTCCCCCTTAGAAATGGTGTGGGGAGCTCACCTATTGTGTAGGAGACCAGTGCATAGCTGCTGCTCCTCTAAAAAGGTTGAGGTGGTTTGGGCATCTAATATGTTTGCTTGTAACTGCATTGCTATGGGAGCGCTTTGGACATTTCATGCTGGCAGGATACCACAGGATGGAGGGCTTACTGATCTAGTAAAGACTTGGAGTTACCCTTCAGATGAAAGTGAGGAAAGTAACCAGGAAGAAGAAAATTTGGGGATCTCTACTGAATCTCTTGCCATGGTTTTGGATGAGCACTAAAGGAGTCGAAATTGGCATTTTGATTCTTTCATAACTGAGGTTCTAATGAAAGATATTTGACATTCATCCATCCATTTTCTAACACATCTATGCCTTGAAGGGATGCAAGGGGTGCTGGTGGGTTAGGGAAGGACTTGAACCCAAGACCTTCTTGCTGCATGGCGACAACACGACCCACTGCGCCACTGTGGAGATATTGGACATGTTTTAGTTAGAATATAACAGGATTATAAAACCAAAACCCCCATATAGTCCTCTCAGCTATTTCCTTTACTGCTGATATTAGAAGACTGAGTGCGACGATTGACTCCATTCTTCGCCTGTTTACTTTCAGGAGAAAGTGTCTGGAGATGCTGCATACATATTCTAGGTTGGCTACGTAGGACCATAATGTCCAAGACTTCACTTTTGGTTAGTCGGGGGTGAACAATGTGACTAGAATATCATAAAAAATGTTTTTTACAACCATATCATTTGAACTCCTTCTACATAAAAGTAAGCTTTTGTACTAAAGGAAAAGGAGGGCACTTCAGTTGGTGTGCGGAATAGCGTTTAGAACAGCAAAAGATGAAATCTGTATTATAAAAGATTTCAGACTCTCTTTTGGAAGCTTTCTGACATGTTCTAATCTTTTATGGTTTAATGTAATCACAGTACCCACGCCTACATTTTCCTTTCTTGAAAAACTAAATTAGTAAATACTTTTAAAGGAAAAACATCTCTATGGGTTAGCAAAGGGTTAGCAAATTAAAATGAAAAATAAAAATACAGATTTGACCTATTTCAGCGACTCCTTTGGTATATTCAGTGACAAACAGAGAATCAAGATGTCTAACTTTTGGTCAGTTAAAAAATACATTAAAAAAATGTATAAGCATATTTAAATTTATATCCATATATCAGCTTCCCTCCTAGGGAAAAAGAAGATAAATAAGTCATAGCATTTTTATCATATTCACTTCTTATACAAAGAAAAACATTTCATTTCTTACAATAACTTGAGGCACAAAGTCTCAAAAGTCAACAAAACTTGAACACCAGAGTTTATAATCAGAAGCTAAGATGACAGTAAAAACTCAGGGAGTTGGATCTCTTTTATTCTGTCCTCAAGAGATACATTTCAATGCAAATCTGTCTAAAACTAAGAAAAACGATGTAACCCTAAGAATCCAAAACAAAGGAAAAGCTTGGGTTTTATTTTTCAGAGCTTCTTTGAAAAATAATTTCCATTGCAAAGTAATTCTTCTTCGTTTGCTCCATCATATTTGAAATCAAAATGTTCTATGTATAAAAATAAGCTGTTCTATATTTTAGTTGCCCTATGTATCTGTTATAACCTTTTTTTGAAATGTGCCTCTACTTTTAAGTAGAAAAGAACAAAAAAAAACAAAAAGAGATTTGCTTTCTCTATAAACATGAGCAGCAACAACTGTGGATGTGTGTTGAGCCTAAAAACCCATCAGTCTGGCAGTAAGTGCCTTTGAGAGGGAAAATGGCAACACCTGGGGAAATCACCAGCCAATACAAGCAAGGGGTGGGTAAAAATGTTTTCCATAGTCTGAGCTGTAAATATGTTGATAACTGTGAAGTTGCTGTAGAGTCACATGACTCTTCCGATCAGTGTTCTGGATTAGGATTCGACGGATGCGTAACATAAACAACTATGAATTGAAGAGCACAAGAAGACCACAGTATTCTGCCATAACTAATCTTACAGTGAATCAGATAAACAACATCAACTGGTACTTCTTTTGGAATTCTTATTTTCCCAAGTATTTAGTATTTAGCAAGTGTAAAAATATGCTAAATTGAGACAAACTCATTACAACATGTGTATTAATTTATATACTACACTTAAGCTAGTTGTACCTATTTGTGCTTTGTTCAATTTTCTTGAGTCATGCCATAATAAAGTCCATCACCCCAGGGCTCTAAGTAAATGAGCACAAACACATTGACAAAAATAACAACAAATAGTATTTCTTTTTTTTTCGGGGGCTTTTTCACAGCTCTAGTGGCTCACTTTTTATGAAAGTAGGCTGACAGGAAGGGGGGTGGAAGAGGGGGAGAGACATGCAGCAAAGGGCCGCGGGTCAGATTCGAACCCGGGTCAACCGCGTCAAGGACTAAGGCCTCTGTATATGGGTCGTGCTACCCGCTGCGCCACGAGCGCGCCCAACAAATAGTATTTCAATGTAATTATTAACTAGTTTTCTTTAGCTTAAGCTAAACGTTTTTTAAAATGTTTAGCTTAAAATAGCAATAAGCGATATTTCACCTTTAGCCATGCCTTTCTCTAGTTCGCTACAGCACTCGCAACCCATTTCCACTTCTCCTCATCGGCTCGTATGAGTCTATTTGCAAAGGATAAAAACACAGCAGAACAGCATCCTCTTTCAGAGGAGCATGTCTAATGTAGAAGTAACTCATAACTTTATAATGATGTTATTAAGAGAACGTTTTGATACGATGAGCATTCTCTCTGCCATTTTGTGCCTGGCGGTGGCATTTTATGGCCAGTGGGTAAGGCTCTGAGTGGCAGCTGTTCACATGCACATACAGGCTGTATGTAAACAAGAGATTGGAGAACAACACAAAGTGATAGTGTGTGACGTTTAAGCATAGTCCATCCCAAAAGATACATTTAGTTCTTCACAAAACAATTTTTTAGTTTTCGCTTATTGCTCCTTTAAGTTTCATTTTAGCTCATGGTTTACCTATGGTTAATACACAACATCCGAATCTGAGCTAGCCTCACTAATGGCTAACTATGTCTCTTCACAGCATAAGTCTTCTGATGGGCTTGTGTTCAGGTCAGGTTCCTCTCAGATAAAATAAGAGTTTAAAAAAAAACTGAGTGCAAAGCAGAGCATCGTAGGTTGAAACTACTTTATGTTAATTACCAGAATAGGAAAATAATTTGCATGTAGAATAGGAAAATAATTTGCATGTAGCTATAAGTCTGGAGCATTCTCGTTGCAGTCTATGAATAGGTTTTGGTGTAGACAAATAACAAAAAATATTAATGAAACCTTCAAATATCAATTTCCCTGCTGTATTCTGGTGATGGAATGCATAAGATGTGTTGATTGGTGAGTCTAATTTAATAGTAAAACATGGATAGCTTGTTTCTTCTTTCTGTTTTGCTTCTAGAGATCAGACCAATCCAAATAAATATTAATATGAGACTCAATGCTGCCATCATTCTTGGATCCGACATAAAGCCGAGGCCACCGATCCAACCACCAATCTAGACAACGTGGTTCTGAGTTACTCAAGGTCATATTTTGACAGATTTTGTTCTAGAAGGTTAAGCTTGTATCCCAAAAATATACATTGAACAATACATTTTGTAGGCCTATATAGTGAACAACACATACTCCTATAAATTGTATGTAATAGATGCTTAAAATGTTTCAATGGAAGTATTTTTTTGGATTTGCCAGGCTACTTCAAGTTTAAACACATGGGTGGAGCTCGACATTGAAGCCCACTATCAATTGGTGGTCTGCTGCAGCAGAGTGAGCAATCATCTTTTTGTGGGAGATATTTCAGTGTTGAAAGGGAGAGCCTAGAAATTAGACTTGTTACATGTGTTCTACAGAGAAGCCCCAAGGAGCTTTGACAGCTACAAGAAGGCTAACTGTGAATTGCTGTTTCTGTGAGGTTTGTCATCATACATAGGGCTCATATACCTAACATCTAGAAAACAGAGATAGTTGGCTATGTTTGCTGTGCTAGAGATAGCAATCACTACAAAACGATGTACATAAAACTTGAAAAATATATATGCTTCTTTTCACAAAAATAGTACTTAAAATTATTTTTTTGTTGAGCTGATGTAATTTTGTGTAATTGATGACTCTTTATGGCTGAAAGGCTTATTAAGACTTTTACCTGTAGATGCAAGTGCTTTTCAGGGCTTTAAAAACAGCAGCAAAAACTTTTCGAAACATTCCAAATTATTACCGATATGTTCTCAGGTTACATTCCTTTTTATTGTTTGTGTTCAGATTTATCAGAAAGGGGTGATTATTTATCTGAAAGGGTCATTCTGAGTCTTAGACATCGAATTAGTGTTCTCGTAAATATCAAAACACATTAAGAAATGGTTAAAAAAAATAAAAAGTTTAGTTGTACAGACAAAGTACCAATTTAGTCTATTTCTATTTGTTTACACAACACCAGGATCAAAAAACACTGTTTCCGTGAAACAGCTCTGGATTAGAAAATATAAATTCAGGATTGGACCAGAAACCCAAACTGCAATGGAGAATTTTGAATTGGCCTCATTATGAATCTTTCTCCTCACTAAGGTTGTGTTTATTGTATCGCCTACTACCCACTGTGTGACATCCATAAACCAGTGTCTGTGGATAAAACAGGGCAAACGTTTAAAAACAGTTAAACTGACATTGTTTATATGTGGAATAATTGATGAATAATTAAGAATTATAATTAACAATCATTATGTTAACTATAACATGAGTATATCTGTACTGCATATAGAAAAATCTCAAACTGCTAAAAGTATCAAACTACAAATACTCTACATTAATCTAGAAAGCTTCAGAGTACGCTTAAATGCTCTTCTGGCCCGATCTCAGAAATAAGGCACTGACGACCAAAAATGCCTTCCTCACGTAGGTCACAGGCGTCACGCACACATCTTATTGGAAATGTTTTTGTTTCAGGGCAGACTTTGAGTATGGAGACTGCTTTGCTTCATTAAAGCTTTGCCATGGCAACGCCATCTCTTTTTGGGTCCCAAACACTAGCATTAAGCCAGTTCTCATTTCCATGACAACCTCATCAAAAATCTTAACCACAAACAGAGAAGTGAGTCAGCTTCGGTTTTAAACCCGCCAGCTGTCTTAACCACCTTCACATTTCAGGTAAGAAACCCAAATTCTAAATGACTGGATGCTCTACACATAGATGCAAACTCTAGTCAGCATGATCTCTACCTTAACCTCAAACACGTGTGAACTTTAATCGCATACACGCACTTTCTGTGACATAGGTCATTACCTGATTGGAAGTGATACAATCAGTGAAGGCACTCCTCCTTGAGAAGAACGTGAGGAGCTGCTGCCAACGAGAGGAGGATGAGGACGGGGAGGAGGAGGCAGGTGAGGAGGTGGAAGGGGACGAAGTGTGGGGAGGTGCTAGCTCCTCCGAAGAGCCTCGCTTGGGTCCGAACTTCTGTTTGATTCCTAGTCCCGCCCCTTGACCTCCAGATGATCCACCTACTCTGGAGCTGCGGGGGTACAAGGTGTTGTTCCCAAAAATATAGTTCATAGTTTCTGCTGTCCGCTCCTCCTGTAAAGCAAGTTCGAGTTTATGTCGCAGCTCTTTTCCACCGTTTCATATCCAGGTTTTTTTTTTTTTTGCGTTTGTTGCTTCCTCTGTTTCTTCGACGCACTTGTGAGGAGTTGCAGGCAAATTTGCAGATCAATATCCAGCTTTTAAAGATTATCTTTTCTTTTTTAAGTTTTTGTTTGAAACATCTTCTTTTAAATCTTTTTTTTAGGTCCTTTAGAGCTGGTAGAGCAGTTGACAGTAGGGAAGATGATGAAGAGCAGAAGAAGAGGGGGGTGCAGGTGGATAGTCCAGGGCCGGTCGATAGAGTCTACTTAGAAATGAGGCACTAGGTTCTCTGCTTTTGAATATTCGTCCATCCTTTGGTCCATCAGCTCGCCTGTTGTTTTTGCCCATGAATTTTTCCATCATCCCATTGTCAGTCCATGCAAGTGAAATGTCCAGAATTCACATCCCTGAGCGTCCAGATTCCCTTCTCCTCTGCTCCGTTCTTCCCCCTTGTCAGAGAAAACAGTGAGGGGGAGTGAGGGCCAGGCACCGGCAGGATATGAGAATTGATTATTTAGGGGAATTCACTCTCCGTCTTTCCCCACCCCAACTCTTTTCCCTCCCACCCTCCTTCTCTCTGAGTCCAAGGAGATGACCAGTCAATCTTCCCCCTGTCACTGTGCCTTCTCCCATTAAATATGGGAGGAAGGGAGGGCGTGATGGGTGGCTGAACGGATGAAATGAGGGAGGTGGAAAGAAATCGACGAGGATGAGAGCATCTGAAGTAGCTGGATGGCAGCAGGAATCATTCTCCAATTCTTCTGCTTCTCCTTCTCTCCCTATTGCATCTTTGTTGTTCCTCCAAGTCTTTCTTCTTATCCATTTCACTCAGCATGTTGTTCAGTCTCCTTTCCTTTCTAGCCTCCACCTACCCTGTATTTTCTGTCTCCCAGTTACTGTCTTTCAGCAAATTGTCTTTTACAGTCTTTTATTTCAGCTGCAACCCGATGCTGTCCTCTCCCTTACTGTCAGATATTATTACTGGTGTAAGCCCCACCCCTACTTTCCAGTCAGCCAATGATATAACACCACCCTGTGTCTTTTACTCCAAATACACTCGCCCTAAAACATCCATGCACACAAATGCCTGTTGCAAGTTGGGCTATACGGCAGGCGGAAAACAATTTAATGCACGAAAAAAAGCCAATTGTAGCCCAAGGCTGGCAGTTAGCAAAATAACTGTTTTGGTGAGTGGGGCTGTGCTTTGTGAAAAACAAAAAGCAACATCCAAAATATAGACAAAAAAAAACAACAAATTTACTCTATGAAAGTGACAAGCCATAAGGCAATAAATGAGTGCACGGATGGAAGTAAAAATATATGCACGCAAGGTGCAATAGATTTGGTGTTTCAACGTGTGTGCGTGTGTGTCTGTGGGCTTGGGCATAATTGTGGAAGATAGAGATCTTCTCCTAAGGCTGTTTTCAGACACTGCAGCACCCAGCTCTCCCACACACCTCTATCTCCCTCACATACATATACAAGAGAGAAATAAGCAAATGACTTTAGGATGGAAAACAACAGACGGTTGGTGAAGAACATAGCAGAATCGAGATGAGTAACAACCAGAATTGCTTGTTGCTTAATAATGTCCTAAATATAGTTATATATATATATATATATATATATATATATATATATATATATATATATATATATATATATATATATATATATATCTGTACAGGTGAATAGTGGGAGTGCAGACCCTCACAATTATAATCATTCCAAAAACCTGGACCAACATTTGAAACACACAGATAGCCTACACTGCTATCTTTGCCTCCCGGTGGATTAGCCACAGGTGGAGCAGGACCCCTGTCACAGCTTCTTCCTGTGTCTCCGTGGGAACTGTTGCTATAGCGACAGCTTGCAGAGGCCTGAAATACACCTGGCACAGCCTGACTAATGTGCTGTTCCCTCAGATTGGGATAGATGAGATTTTTCACACTTTCCATTAGTCTTCTAAACCGAGCTGGAGCTTAGAAGTGTGGAGAATATTGCGAGCAAGATTATTGCAGTAGTGTCCCTCTACAAATCATAAAGTCAATGCAGGTTGTCATAAGTAGTCAGGTAAAAGCTGTTGGCATGATGTTTTCTGTGTTAATCATGCTTTTGTTTATACATTTGACTTGCATGAAGTCACTCTTAGTGGAAGAGCATTGCAAACTAATCAAACTTTTAAGTGTACAGAATGGCTACAGAATGTTTGCAACCTCTGTTACTGTATTTCTACCAGACCACTTACCCTGACCCTTCTAAAGCTCTGGAGGAATCCCATAATCTCAAGTATTTCTATAATAAACATAATGCCACCTCTCAACCTCGATGTCACCCCTTGGACTGTGTCATAGACCTTTTGCTATTGGGAGCATATTGACATACTGGTCAAGAATTAAAAAAACCCTCCTTCTCATGAATGCTGCCTTTGACCTTATTCAGGCAGCTTGCCCTTTTACCCAGTTAGACCATAGTAACATCTATCATTTGGTCAGAATAAGGGAGAGGAATGAGTTGGAAACAGCCGTTAAAACCCTCACTGGACAAAATTTGTATTTTGGTTTGACCAACACCCCTGCTGAGACATGTTTGTTCAAATTGTGTTTGGATAATATTTAGATTGTTAATTAGGACCTTCAGACTAACAAGAAGCATGTCAGGTCAGTCATTCTTTGGCTCTTCTAAAACAACTTATCCATTAAAGCTGAGAAATGCAAGGTCCACTGCTCAACCACGTGATTTATCACCATGCCTTATCTCCATAGACCCAAATTAGTTTTCATCAGTGGAGGAATGGAGACATTGGCTGGAAGGAGAAGACACACCTTTTTTGTCATATAGATGGACTTCAAGAATCTAGAATACATCAAGACTGCAAACAGATTGAATCCATGTCAAGCCAGTTCAACAATCTGTCTTGAGACAAATGGCCAGAGGGAAATTCATCCTTACTGGACCTGCAGGCTGGTGCTGTTTTGAATAGATCTGGAGACAAAGTCCAGAAAACCCCACAGTCAACATCCACCTGATCTATTTTAAATTGACAGCCTGGGGACTGAGGCACTCACCTTTGCCACTCATCTCAGCTGTTTTTGTAATAACTGGGTTAATGAACCCGACATTCAAACCAGAAACAGAGTATGTTTGTAAAGTTTATTGAAAAGAAGGAAATGTTGACAGACAGAAGATGGCAGCAAAGACCGAAGCTGGTTGAGCAGGCTGGTGATGATGATGGCAGGTTGGTGACAGACAGGAGATGGCAGGGACAACAAGAGATGGTTAATGGCAGGCTGGACGGGTGAAGATGACAGAAACCAGCTGACAGGTGGTAATGGCTGAGTTGGACTGACCAGGTGATGGTAGTGAACAGGCATGAGGAAACAGTCCAGGCTTGACCAGAATATGCAGAATGATGGGTCACCAGAACTGACAGAAAGGCCAGACTTGACGAGCACACAAGCACTGGAATCCTTTTAGAGTGAAGGATGGTCACTTTCATGAACCCCAGGGTCTGGCACGCTGAGCACACAAGAACTGGGAATGCAACAAGACGTTCTGGCAGTGGGTGACTATGGAGGGCAGGTATAACAAGGCAGAGTGACAGGTGAGACGGCTTGAGACCGATTAACTGCAACAGGTGGAACAAATCAAGGTGAACAGAGCGGTAGCTGAGAAGAGTGGGGTAGAGAATAGGAAAAACACTCAATCAGTCCAAAAAAACAAATGAAATGCCAAAATCATGACAGTTTTAGTATACAGGTCTCAGCAAGAGTCTGGCATAGCTTGCAGCTGGTTTTGGTGACTGACCCATTTTAAAAACACACCAAATAATTCCTTTCTGATTGTCGTATCTGCTCTTAAATCAAATCCCATAGAAGCCCACCAGTCAGATTCTTACAACCTCTACCTGTTCCACACTGTCCACAGTCCCATCTCAACATGAACCATCCCAGGTCTTCCCCTGTCTGAGCCCAACATGGTTATCCTGACCATTGTCAATAATTTCTCCAAGATGGCTCATCTAGTTCCCTTGAAAAAAAATATTTGGCCAAAGAGCGAGCCGGGGTCCTGGTGCGAGGGATCTTTTGCCTTTGCTAAATACCCTGAGTTCGTCTCACAGCTTTGTAGGGAGTTCTGCGAACATATCTTCTGGTTTCCACCCACAGACTGATGGTCAGACAGAAAAAGATTTAGGAAGTGACAATTTTACTTTGAACCCTTTGCAAAGATTATGCTACAAAATCTGCTATGGGTGACAAAATCTGCCATGGGTTAAGCATGCCTTTAATTCCGTCCAATCCAGTTCAACCAGTCTGTTCCCAATATACACCATCTACGGATTCCAGCCACATCCGACCTTCCATGTGTTCTGGATCAAATCTCACATCACTTCCAGACTCATTAGTGGTAGTAAATATCTTCCTATGCCCGTTCCCTATCTTCGGTTCTTGACCTTGTTTCCGCCTCATGGATTCCTGGCACTTGTCTTGCCCTTCATGGATATCATGCTTGACCTTTTTTGACTCTAGATTTGATCATCAACCCTAGTCGTTTTGCCCGCTCCAATCTGGATTATGTAGTCATCTATCTGCCTCCATGATTCTATCCCTCGTCTGTTCCCTAACCATGCTCTGGATAATTGGATTGGATCTGTCAGCACCGTAGTTTGTTTGTGCATCAAACTCAAATCAGAGAAGGATTGCCTACCTGGGATTACCCCCACCTGTTGCGACGTCATCTACCAGGCGGGATTTCCCTGGATATTACTCCTCAATCTCACTAACAGCAGACACACCAACCAAGGATCAGAAAATCAGAGACACAGTTTTAGAGTTGCTCCAGAGTGCATCTACCAGTGTTTTAGAACTCCCACTGTTTGTCATTTCTCATCCATTAAGTCAGGGATTAGAAAAACAGCACAGACATTTAAAGTGTGAAGCCTGTGGCTCAAAACTCAATTTGCCCTCAATAACCACCCCCATGTATTTATACAGTGGTACCAGCTCAACAGTTTGGTTATTGATTGTTACTGAAGAGCTCATTGTAGTTTTTTCTTTTTCAAAGTCACTCAGTGTGTATTGTTTTCTTCATAATGATGTTTCCTAAATGCCATTATATTATATTACCATCAGCAAGCTGTGGTTCACAGAAGTCAACTACTATTCAGAAGGTCAGTGGTTTGATCTCTTGGTTCATCCTTCCATATTTTTAAGTTCCAAAGCTCTTGTGCAATCATCAGTCATGTGTGTCTTCATGCTAGTGATACTCAGTGAAAGTATCTTCATCAGGTCTATATCAGCATTATAAATGCTGAACACGAATCCATTAACCAGCAGCTACATCTCGTCCCTATCAGTATGCTGTAGTCTCTGATAGCAATTATTAATTATATATTAGTCCTTCAAGATTGTGTTTAGGGTAGTGGCTAACTTGATTGACAGGAATTTGAGAAAGTGAGAGTAGGGGGAAATTAGATTCAGTCGTAGATGACCTAAGAAGTGTGTTTTTTAATGAATTTAAACAATGTTTTTTTTTTATCTTCAGAAAGTTTTCAGTGTCAATAGTGTGTGTTTTATTTTTGATTTGTTTGATGGTGTCTATAAACCTTGTTCCTTGAAATGTTGGATAAACCAACCATCAAGCAATTTAAATATTCTGTTGGTTATAGACTTTGTTTTTGATGAGCCTTTTTAACCAATGTGAACTCTGTTCTCTGGGCTGGGCTGGGTCTAGCATAAAACAGAGAAGTTCAAGTATCTTGATGTCCATCATAAGTGGTGGATGAATTCAACCCCTATCCTTGGTTATGTCGGTTTTGCACTGGTCTGCTATATAATCTATACAAGGACTCTATGAACATCTAGATAAAGGGTGGAAAAAGATCTCAGACAGAAATGGGTAAAATTAGCTCCTATGCTATGTTGCTTTTAGGATTCCTCAGCCTCAAATGAAGTCACTGGTAGTTATATCATTGATTAGGATATTTACTAGACACCTCACCTTTATGTTATTTTTCCCAACACATCCAAATTGGGAATGAATCCAAGTAAAGACTCCCTGGAAGGACTATATATCACTTCTGCACCGGGAAAGGCTTTCAGGTCAAACCAGAATGGATGGCTGGAAGGATTGATAGATGGATGAATAGATACATGAATGGATATTTTCATTTTTGATTTAAAACAGTCCCGCCTCTCACCCATTGAATGCTGGGGATAGGCACCAGCACCTCTCGCGACCCCACAAGGGATAAGCGTGACGGAAAATGGATGCATGGATGGATTTCAACTGTGGCCATCTGTAGACGTTTACTTATAACAAAGTAGCTATTTCTGAACTCAGCTGTCGTAAGAAGAATATGGGCAAAATTGTCATTGTTCAGGCACAGAGGCCTAAATTCTAGCTGTTAACTAAAAAAGAGTGACATTTTCTAAGAATTATCTAAATACACTGATGACTAAATGCAAATACTGAACCTTTAAATCAAGGAGTCCACAAACCACCTGGTAACATCTTTGTTCACCCGAAATACAGATTAAATTAAGATGAACTTCTCTAATTGGTCAAAAAAAAAAAAAAAACATTTTATTTATATGTTACCTCTCATTGTATGGTTACAAAACAATATATGATTACATTACAATATCATTACAGCCAGCACACACAAACTGCACTTAACTTGTCTCTAACTAACCACATAGCAAAACTAAAGACATGCTAGCTGAGGCAGCAGCAATTCAGTGGCACACTGACCATATCTCAACCTTTAATGTACCTCTCTCTCTCATGCACTCTTTTTCTTGTCTCCCTTAAGTCAAATGTCAGCCAGTGAATGCAAACTCTATCAATATTTCAGAAGCAATTAAATAAAGCACATGTCATAAATGTTTAATGTCAGACTGCAGAGAAAGCCAAATTTTCTCTTCTATCATTACAGGTAGACAGTGCCAGCGGCAGTCCATCAGGCAAAAACAGTTTTTACTTGCTAAAAAAATTATAAGTCCCTCCCTCATATGCTCTCACTGTGGATTCACTATGAACTGAAATGACTTTTGCTTCAACAGGCTCTATGTAGACAAGCCCAGACAAAGCAACAATATCATTGTTATCATCGTTAGTTTGTTCGGCTATAATCTAAATATATTCTGCAGTTTTTTTAGTACACAGGGGAAAAAAAACAGTACCTGTACATTTAGACTGGGTAAAACAAATACTTAAACAGCTATTTATACTAGATTAAATATCACCATTGTCAATATCTATAAGGCAGTCCTGATGCATTAAGGTGCACTAAGAGTGAGACTCCCTGCACGTCTTTTCTGTGGTCTCTTTCAGCGTTCCTAACCAGTTTGGCTTCTCCCCAGCCTGTCCATTAGATCGCTTTCAGATTCTGGTAAGAATCGTTTTGCAAAGCCATGTCAAGCTCCCATGGTCAATGATGAACATCAACAGGAATAAACAAAAAGCCTTTGTACAGCAGCAAATAAGAGCAAAAATACTGCTTAAAGAATGACTCACTATAATGTAACTTATTTCATGTGTCAAACAAAATCAACTTTTTTGAGCATTTAACCATGTTATGATGATACTCAGTTCATCAAAATCATGACCAAAGCAGTGTTTTTCTTGATTCATGCAAGTCTGCATAATCCTTGTGAATTCTGCTCTATCCGGGGTCTGCCCGACCCCGGATAAGCGGAAGAAGACGGACGGACGGACGGACGAATTCTGCTCTGTGAGCAGCAGCTCAACTAACTAACAACTAGCATTTTATTTCTATTTTAATGTAACCTCTTTTTGATGTGTTTAATGTGGAAAATTATGTATAAAAAAGCATGGTTTCCAATGTAATTGGAAGAAAAACAGATCTTCAATCCAATTATTCCATAAAAAAACTGAAAAATTACTTAATCCGGGATTTGTTATTCTATCTATTTAGAAAAACCTTTGCTGGTTCTTTACCCTTTTTAGCAAAGTCTTTAAGCATCATTGTGGAAGCTCCAGTTCCAAGTACAGCAAAAGTTGGTTCTACAAAAAAATTGACTCAGAAGGCCTGAAAACAAAGACACAAAACACTTTTCAGATTTTTGTTTGTGGAAAAAAAACAAAAAAACATTTATATTTCCTCTGACTTCACAATTATGAACTACTTTGTGTTGTTCCATTACGTAAAACCCCAAGAGAACAAAATGAAGTTGCACCATGTAACATGATATAAGCACTTTTGGAAGGCACAGGAAATACCCACCTCCTGTTTCTAACAAAGTCTATAAATACAACAACTAAAACTCCAGACATCTGACACACTTCAGTCATTACAGTTTAGTCTCATAATTTAGGTTTCTGTTTGTTTTTGGACTTTTCTGGAATCTGCTCCACTCCCATCAGCCACCAGCCACCACTCTGTACCTGATCAGCTCCTGCTCCAGTGTCTAGTCTGCTCACCTGTTCCTCTGCCTACTTATACCTGCCTCAGTCATCCACTCACTGCCAGAACGTCTCGTCTTGTTACCTGCCTGCCTGTGTGTGTGTTTGCTCCTGTGGGGTCCCTGGTTTCTGTCCTTGCTCTGCTTCTCCCGCTAGTGTTTGTGTGCATCGGCTTAAAGAAAGGATTCATGGGGAACTCGGTTTTTGCTCTGTTTGCACTAGTAGAGACACATCTGTGGCTGCTATCAAGATTCTTTCTGTGGCTTCTGGTTAACTCTAGTTACATATGTGAGCTCCTGATCAAGTCTGGTTCTATCCGCCTGCCTCATTCACCATCGCTCATCTGTGCAATAAACTGTTTTAAAATTAAAAATCTGTGCCAGGCTGTATATCTGGTTCTAATCATAGCATTTAGGGCCACTCAGTGAGATTGATTCTCTAAGTTTTAAGTCGGATGACCCATTGCACACAACTACTTTGCTCTCAATTTTAGTGAGTGGGAGGCAAAGTAGATCATTTGGGGAGGGGAGAATTAGTTGATTGGCAGAATGATTAACATGCAGCAACAAATCTAGACTGTCTCTGCATCAGTCTGCCTGTAATTCTCTCTTCATCTCATCTTTTGCCACTCCCTTGCCCACTGCTCCATTACTTCCTTCCTAATTATCTGCATTATCCTAATGACTAAAAGCCACTAAGGTTTCTGAGTGAACACATTGCTGTTTGTGTGGTCTGGCATGAAAACTAATCAGACTTAACAGTTTTTTTCAGCATTCTGACTCTGCAGAAGTTGTAAATTTTTACCAGGGAGTTATTTAAAAGATTGGTTTGGCTGTTGCCCTCAAGGCTCTTTTCAGACTGAAGAATTTGATTGGCCGTCAGAAAGTGAATAAACTCTCGATGGATGCGCGTTGGGAATTAGAATAGGATCTCGTATGTGTCCTCACTGACCCTTTCTGATCAGACGGTTGGCTTTTTATCCCAAAAAAACAAGTAAGTCATGAGAAATCCATCAGTTGTTACCTGGCAGAAAACTGTCCAGTGTGACTAAATTAATCGACCTCAACTTGTGATGTTACACTGCTCAGTATGAACACGTCTATGGTGATTAAAGAAGCAAGAGGAGGAGTTCAGACACTCTAAAGAGGCGTCAGCACACTTTTTGAAACTGAGCGCTACTTCATCGACCTTTGACCTTTGAACTAGAAGAGTCAGCGCAAGTGAGAGTGGGATTACAAAAGTAGACCAATAGACTAATATAAGATTTTAGATGCAGCTTGTTTATTTGGGATGGAAAAACTTGTATCTTCACACTGCCTTTAACCTATTGCCATAAGACCAAAATTGATTCTGCAGTGGCTTAATTGTATTCACACCCCTTTGGCTTTTCTCCTTTTTTTATCAGGTTACAAACACAAATGTCGATCTATGTCCTTCAAAAATAATCAGTAATTGTGACGTGGAAGGAAATTGACATGTGCTTTTTAAAAATCTTTTGCAAAAAATCACAGAAGTGTGGTGCACATCTGTATCTACCTACCTAAGTACTTTGTAATTAGCCTTGTTTAGGGCTATCTAAAGGGTTTAAGGATATGAGCAGGATGCAAATGCAAATTAACAACAAAAATAACAAGTTTAAATGATTTCATAATTGAGCTTCAATAAATAATGTCTGATATTCTACCTGTTTTTTATCCATTTCCCCCACATCTGTGTTTTGTCATCTGCTGCCACCTGCAGTTTACAAACTATAATTGCAAGTAAAGTAAAAGGTTTAATAAATACTCTTCTCTTCACATTCGGATCTAACATTTCTCTACATTCATAGACTATGACCCCCCCCTCCCCCCCACAAAGAATTAACATACACCGAAGGCAATTATGCAACTGTATGATTATAAAGTTTTTAAGTATGTCGTGATAATAGAGTTTGACTCAAAGGAATTCCTTCTTAAATTGTTCACAGTATCGTCAGATCAATATTGGCACAAACACAACACGTGCATGCACTCTCCATTCAATAACTGGATCTCTAAAATAAAGTTTTTCACTTATTGTTGAATCACTTTGATTTAAACAGACAGAAGTGCAATGAATTACAGGGCACATGCACTACTCTTAAATGTCAAAAGGATGATCTTAATGCAGTTAAACATGTTTTTTTCATAAAATATTGCAGGTTTCAAATGATGACATCATTCATAAGTTGCTGCTGCCTCTCCTCCAGTTGTGTCGCCTTCTTTTAAAAATATAAACACTTGTGGAGTCCTCTTTCCCTCATGTCAGATTCCTTTTGCCATCTGTCAGAAAGTCCTCTGGCACATTGGCTCCAAATGCACAGAGGAGAAATGCCCCCAGCATATTTGGACACTTAACTTTTTCTGTGTAGTGTAACTGTACAATGTCAAACCGTGCAACAACAGTCAAACATCACAATCTGGGTTCATATCTGCATGTGTTTAACAAACACATCCCGAAATGAAAATTACACCAAGGCTGGAAATGCAGTTGCATGCTCATCTAACGTGAATAAACTACGCTTGAAGCCATGAACACATGCAGTGGCCTCAAAGCAAAGATTACCTGATAGTAGGAGTGGCTTTGTGAATACAGGGAGGAGAAAGGCGGGGCTGGAACTTCATTCAGCCTCTCGCCTTCTTGGTGAGGCCACCCCTCATCATCAAATGGTGCCTCAGGTGATTCTACCTACGGTGTACAGACAGAGCTCAACAGTTTGAAGGAGAAGCACTTAAAAACTGAGCTGCAGGTACATTTTGGAGGGTTACGTAACCACTACACAAGTGGTACCTGATAGTTTGCAAACCGCACCAGTCAGAAGTTTACATACGCTCACCATGTGTATGACGTTTAAATATACAACATACAACTTCAGTCATTTTTTAAAACAAAAATTTATAAAGGACAACTTTCTAATTTGTCATTAGATTTCTACAATCTACGTTGGGTCATAATTATGCATATATAAAAACTCAAATATATACCTTTGCCCCACTAAACTTTGGTTAGAAACCCCGTAGCAGGATTCAACTCCACCAAAAACTATATATATATATATATATATATATATCTGAGTTAACCTTCTGCACACGTGAAAACTATATTATATATATACACACACACACTTGGCAGAATTGGTAGAAGTAATTTAAGCTGCTTGGTCTCCTGCCACATGCATGATATCGTAACCACAGAGAAAAAATCTCTTTCAGTTTATGTCTGCTGCGTCCAAACATACAACGGAGCATTTTTGTCAATATTTCCTACTGACACGTGTTAAAGTGTAGAACCAACACTCCTCCCAGCAAACTAAAGGAAAAAGCTGTTTACAATACTGCACTTTTTCTTTTCACCATTTTCCATTGTTTTGTACAAATGCTATTTTAGCTCAAATACACAACAGCCCAATTACTACATGTACAATTTATACCCATACAACTCTATATTGCAGGTTTTATATTTCCTATTTATTCATAGCTGTATAGTTTTGTACCATGTACAACTGTACACAGATTTTACCCCATATTTTGTGCTACTGATTCTATTATATTATTTTGCACAACTTGGATGAAACAAAGTAGGGTCCATATTAGGAAACAAATCAATTTAAAGTAACCCTACACCTTCTGACTAGAAGATGGGCCAAATATTTAGCCATAATTATGGATGAAGCTTTATGATGGCTCTAAATGGTGCTTGGTATCTTACCAACTTGCTAAAAGAGATTTGACCAAATATTAGTGGGTTGTATGTACAACTTTGATTCTGTCGGGGTTAGAGAAAATTCACAATCATTTCAACTTCTGCATCCAGTTCTTGTTTTCTTGTCAAAACATTAAAAGGCAAAAAATGTTGCACCATCTATGATGATAAGTGCATGTAAACATGTAACCAGGACTGAATTTTTTTTACTGCATACAAAGTCACCAATGTATCTTTGAGTTAGTAATACCATTGCACAAGATGTTTTTTAAATCATTATAATGTCACACCACGTAATGTTAAAGGCTTAGTACGTGACAATGTACTAGAGCAAAAGAACATTAAAGAAATGAAAATGGAGACCATGTGTAGTTGCTGTCAATTTGAATATAGGGCAAAAATATTTATTTAATTTAGCTATATTAAACTTTAAAAAGAATAGTATCAAACAAAAAAAGACAGAGGGAAAATATGGCAAGATAAGAAAAAAAGATGAAAAGCAAAAAATTTAATTAAAAACACAAGCTAAAAAAAACCTGCCTAAATTCATTGCTTGTTTGCACAATTAATTGCAGCATTCTGAAAAATAACATTATGCTCTGAGAGGGAAAAACAAATCCATAAAAAGTAGAATTTGAAAAGTGGCGCCCTTGGCTACAAGCTCACTGAAAATAAGAATGAAATAAAGAGGAAAACAAATCAAACATGTAAAACATGGTTGGAAGTTAGGGACGCTGCAGGCTCTGGGTGCTGAACAGAGGAAAGTCAATGTGATAAAAATACAGGTACAGGTAGATGGAGGCTGTGTGAATGCAATGAGTGATTTGACCCGCTGAGCATTACATCGAGTTTTAGATACGCTGCTATGAACCTGCCGCTTATGTTAGACCGCAAACTCAGTTTTGTAAAACAAAGAAGCGAGGCATTGAAGCCAACTGGAATTCAAATTCTGGGCACTCTCCAAGCAAAAATAAACTTTCTGGAGTGCAACATTTAATTCCCATCCCCAATAATCAACAAAGTACATTTATTAGAGTTAGATTTTTCCACACAGCTCTATTTGTAGTTCTGGAAATGAGGTTATGCAGTGCGTGACTATATGCGTGAATGATCGGGAGTGGAGACGGAGGGAAAGGAACATTTACATGGTGAGGACAAGATGGCCGGTCCATCTGTCATACAAAAGGAAGCCAGATCCAGCACCTGTGGTCACACATATTCAAATAAACACACACCATCTGGGAAGAAGTTCTCAAAATAAACCCAATACCCCAGCAGCAAACACACAAGCTGACCACATATGGAGGAGTTCTCCTCGCAGATTTTATGCAGACAGACAGGTGCTAAGCTGTTAGTACAGGGCAGCCTGCAGAAAGCATTGATGATAATGGTGATAACGATGCTGTGGTGGGATAAAGGTCAAGTTATCCTGCATATCTGCACAGCTCAACTTTAAGATCTTGCCAATACTGGGTAAAAATTGTTGCGCGATAAAATAGATTTGTTGTGATTTTGGATGGAGTGGTATCTAGTCACAAGGTGGAGCTGCACAGCAACTTTTCCTGCAACAAACCATTACAATGAGGCTCTTCAACTTTATACAAGGTTTTTCAGGTGGTCACCCTATGAACTGGTGGTTACTGACATCTGGAGAAGTGCAAAGGCAAACACCTGGAGCAGACCTACCACAAATACGCACATATGCATACATGGACTTAACTCATGCAGTGCTTTTCTAATTACACTGACCAATGAAAATGGTTTACATTCAAGCCACATCCGCCCAACCACTCCCACTGAAGTGCATACATGCATACACCTATATGCAGATTAGTAGGCAACCTTGGGTTAAGTGCCTTGCCCAGAGGCACATCAAGATGTGACAGGAGGAAGCTGGAATTGAACCAACAATCGAGTACAGCCCAGGTCTGACTGCCAGCAGCAAGACTGCATCCAGCTCTCTTTTGTACTCCAACAGACACAGACATGCTGCTACTAAACATAGGGACAGATATTAAAAGAAATAAAAATACACAACACATGCCAGAACTCAAAAGGAAGTGGAAGAGCATCACGATAGCATCAAACGGATGCCGAAAACAAATAAAAAATATGTTATATCCCGGGAGTAAACGGCCTTATTCCTACCAGGTTAAAATCTGCATGACAGAAAAATAAGCATGTATATATATATATATATATATATATATATATATATATATATATATATATATATATATATATATATATATATATATACATACACACACATACACACACATACACGTATATAGATTAATATATTATTCATATATTAGGCTGATTGTGTGCAGCCTTAGACATGTAAGTACAATGACACAAACACTGATTGTGAATTCAAATTAAGCAAATTAAGCAAATTAAACAGACAGCAAAGTGGATAAAATATTATGATAAAATAGGAACACAGACAGACATAGACTGTGTGTAGGAAAGTGAAGGACTTCATAACTACATATAGGACAGGACCTAATCACAATATCCAGTTCTGTAGAAGTCCTGTTAGAAGGACAAAGTCTGTGACTGAAGGTTAATATCATTGACTCCAGGAATTTGTCTACTACGTTTAACTTTGTAGCAAACATCTAAAGCAAGCAGCTTAAATTACAGCACTAATTTCTTTGTTCTAAACAAAACATGAATTTGTAGTTTGAACTACGATAAGTTCACATAAACAAACAATGACTTGCAAAAGTATTCTTAATCCTTGACATTTTCACATTCGGTCACATTTCAGCCACAAGCTTCAATGCATTTTATGGGTGTGTAATGTGATAGACCAGCACTCAGTAGTGCATCATGGCATATATGTAATTTTCATCTTAAAAAAAAAAAAAAAAACAATGTGAAAAAACTGATGGTGAATAGAATGTGTTCAGACCTTTTTAATCTGATACTCATTAACACACCATTCATCTAAACTGAGAGCCAGGCAGTGAGAGCATTACTCAGAGACAGAGTTATAGATCCCATGGTAACTCTGGAGGAGCTACAGGGATCCCCAGCTAATGTGGAAATCTCTTCTGACAGGACAACTGTTAGTTGTGCACGCTACAAAATTATTGTTTTTAACTGAGAGGCACTATTGGAAGAAAGCCATAAAAAGTCAGGTTAGCAGTTTCCAACAGGTCATACAAGGACACAGCTAACATGTGGAAGAAGGCGGTCAGATGACTCCAAACTGGCCTTCAAGCAAAACGTGAGGAATAAATAACACCTTACGTCACCATGATGTGGGGTGTGAGGAAGCTTTCCTTCAGCAGGGCCACTGAAGCTTAAAGGAACAATAAGTAATAATGACACCTAGTGGTTAAAATTGGAACAACACATATAAGATGTGATTCACAGCTTTTATTTAATGGTCCATTTTACTGTAAATCTCCGTTAATTTTTTACTAACACAGGATTCTGTTGTTTTTCTGGTCAGCTTCTGTTACTGGCTTCCATGTTTGCAGGCTGCTGCTCTTTTGCCAAAATAAAATACCAAATGCTGCGCTCTCATATGATTGGCTCAGGAACCAGGAAGTAAACATGGGCTACACTCTGAACCGAAGTAGTTCCATACCGTACCTCTAGGTTTGATAGGAGAAAAACTGGACTAAGACATCGTTGATGGAGAGGACAGATTGTTTATAGGGAATATTACTTTCATTCCAGGTGACAAGTGAGAATAATTTAGGATGATTTTACAGTAAATATCTTAAATATTTTTCCTTTAAATAAAACTTAAGGCTGTGAAAGACTTTAAACTGGGGTGGAGATTGATGCTCCTGCAGGACAAAAACTAAAGATACATCCAGAGCTAAAATGCAAGAGTTTAAATCAAAGCACATCCATGAGTTAGAAATAAATCAAGACCAAAACAACTTGGAAACTGTCACTTGCAGTAACTAGATGTGCAAAGCTCATAGAGTCATACTTTAACAAAGTTACAGCTATTTAAAAGCAAGAGGTAGTTTTACAAATGACTGGTTAAAGGGGCTAAATGCAGGTATACTTTTCAGGTTTTTATTTGTAAAAA
The DNA here is from genome assembly GCF_011125445.2 of Fundulus heteroclitus. Taxonomy (NCBI): domain Eukaryota; kingdom Metazoa; phylum Chordata; class Actinopteri; order Cyprinodontiformes; family Fundulidae; genus Fundulus; species Fundulus heteroclitus. The sequence goes on from NC_046369.1 coordinate 3,842,634, forward strand.
TAAATGCATGTACATTGTTCCTCCAACTTCACAATTATGCACTACTTTGTGATTGCCTACAGTATAAAATTCCAATAAAATGCAATAACATTTGAGGGTATGTGACAAAATGTCAAACCTATCAAGGCATATGAACACTTTTTTCAGTGTAAATCTCACAGAAACATTGGGGGTTTCTATCCTTTGATCATTTTGCACTACATATTAAATAATTAAAAAGAAACAAGTGGTGAACTTGTTTGCACTGTTATCTTGCAGCCAGAGTCTTTCTGCACTGAGTCCTCCCAGATTACAAAAATATCCACGTTAAGTTAATTGTACCCTTGTTTAATCTGAGTTAGGCACCGACAAAAAAAGTATTTGAAGGAGTTTGCTGAAGTCCTAAAAAAAAATCGGCACTGACTACCCTGGCTTGGGTTGTGATGAATAGAAACTGAAGTGCAGGATCAGCTGAAAGTAACTTGATCACTTCCTTCTTGATCAACACTAATTACTATTTTTCCATGAAAAATATTCTTGAAAATAAGGTACATGGCAAAGAAAAAGCCTTCAGGAAAAACAATTCGGCTAAAAAAAATGAACATAGTGACCACCATGATCAGAGGTAAGTTTGGAGTTAAACAGCAATTAATGGAAAAAAACAAACAAACACTCAATCAATCCATCTTTGACGCCTACTGAAGATGTACTAAAGCCACACAGAAAGCCACAGCAAGTTACCTGAGCAGGTGTGATGTGTGTATGAGTGACGTATCCGTGGACATGCTGGATCTGAGAAAGCTGGCGCTCCGCCACCTGAACCAGCTCCGCGCCACGCAGGTCACCGTGGTAACCAAGGGACCCATCCCTCCCCAGGGACCGCGCCCTTTCTCGCTCCATGCTTCCGATGCCCCCTCCGTCTCGCCTCCAAGTCTCTCTGTCCCTGCCGAGTGTCCCTCCCTGCCTCCCCAGTGTTCCTCCATTTCGTCCTAGAGTCCCCCCATCCCTTCCAAGAGTCCCTCCATCCCTCCCTAAGGTCCCTCCATCCCTCCCCAAGGTCCCTCCGTCCCTCCCCAAGGTCCCTCCGTCGGTTATCTCTCCGGCTATTCCCATTGGATGCTGATGGCAGGTGTGATGGTGGAGTCTTGGGGCACCTGGTGAAGCCCCTTCCTCTTCTTGATATCGATACTTCTACAGCGATAAGGATGGCGGGGTTAAGAAGTGGAGAAGTGGGAAAGTTTTTTTTTTTTTTTTTTTTTTTTTAAAAAGCAGGTAAAGGGGATGGCAAAAAGGGCAGAATGAAAGGAGGAAACATGGTTTAGGGTAGGAAACATGGGAAGTGAAACAGGAAGGGGGAAGAAAGAAAAAAAGAGAGATTAGAAATTAGAAGCAAATCATTTAGATTTAATTAGATTCAGATTCAAGATTTAGAATAGTGGAAAAAGACGAGAGCATCAGTCCAAAACCACAACCACTCTGAAAGCGACAAACAGAGCGTGAGCGTGTGCACACATGCATGCGTAATTAGATGTTAGATAGTACATTTTCTTAGTGTAAGCACATGAGTCAGCCCAGGTGTACGCCCAGCATGGAAGTAATTGTTTCCTGAGCCCCCCCGTGCTGCACATGCATGACCGCCCCGACCGTCACGCACAGGACTTGGAGCAGAAGTTTTCAGGCAAAATATAAAAATAATAAAAAAAAAAAAATGAGCCAGGACAGTGAAGAGGAGACGTGAGCGCCTCGGGAGGGATAACAGTTTTCTTCTCACTTCCTCATAACTGTACATCCTCATCATGCCTCTTTCGGTTCCAGATCAAGCATCCTACAGCAGCGAGCCACACTAGCAACGCTCCCTTGTCTCATTCACCACTTTACAAATACTCTTCCTGGCTTCTATTTATATCCTTTCTAAAGTATTGGCCATTTCTTTTTGCTTTAAAGGACAAAATAGAGAGGAAGGCATAGAGATAACTAACAGGGGGGATGGGTGTAGGCTATAATGCCAGATGTTAATGTATTCAGCTGGTTGAGGAGCAAGGAGGAAGGATAAATACATTAAATTAAAGTAAAAACTAAGTCCTTGTGTTTTTCTGCTAATCTGATGCTTTCATGGATTATATTATATAAAAGTTTTTTGCTTTTAAATATGAAAACAACCTGAGAACCTGTGATACGTGCTATGAACAACAGATGGCATTTCTAAGCTTCATGGCAAATAAAATGTGGCTCACATCAAGATAACGGAGTCATTTCGTCCAAAGTAGCATCTTTAATTAAAGCCAATCTAGATACAATCTCTACACCCCTTCGGTAAATGACAAGTTTAAAAATTACACAGCTTGATCCTCACCTGGGGTGAAGCTAAAGTGAGAACGTGCTGTAAAATGTGTGAGACCCTCGTTTAAAGGATTTGTGGCTCTCACACAGAACAACTGCTCAACCGTTTAAACCGATAGGAGAAAAGCATTTAATACATTATATATTCACAAATGTTACATTGGCATAATTTGTGTACACTTTTATTAGAAAAGAGCATACACTTTAAATGGGAAAAAAAAATCAAACTATTTGACAATTTTTCATTCATCTTTAACTCTGTTTCCATTTGACACACTTATATTTTCATTTCACATATTATTTTCACATATTGGGGTTCTTATTCAACATTTCATACCAGCATCTATTAATACCCACATAAGGACTTTAGACAAGTGCAGTGTTACTATTCTACAAAGAATAAGGGTAAAGAATAAGGATTAAGTATGATCTGTATTATTTGTGAGAAGGGCTGGATGATAATTCAATAACAAAATATATATTGATCGATAGACGTATAACGATGATAGAATAAAAAAAGGGGTTGATAAAAAGTTAAGTAGAATAACAGTTTTCCTTCCTTTTTCATTCTAGCCATGTAGGTTAATATTACATCATTACATCCTCCCAACCAATCACAACGCAGACCCAGGAACCAAGCTCCACCCACTTAAAAGAGTTCAAACACCAATTGTTCTGTTTTCTTTTTAAAAACTTGAGGTTTTGGTAAAAAGTTGGTTGAATAAAGAGTTGAGTTTGAATTCAGTGTTTGTGTGTCTGTATCTAAAAATAGGTCACTAAGCAACAGTGTGAAATAGCCATGGCTGCACTTAAAATATAAGTTTTGAATTTATTGATTATTATCAATATTTTATTTTATGTTTTTTAATATATCATGCAGCTCTATTTGTGGATAAAAACAGTTCAAAAACCCTATTAATTTTGCAGGGTAACTTTTTTTTTTTTTACTCGTCCTTGCAGGATTATTTTAATTCAGCCACGCTGAAGGATTTCCAACCATGAATGTCAAAGCCTCTCAGTCCAATCACCCGACTCTAGGATCAACACAATGATCCTCTGTCTCTCGCATCTGGTCATGCATTTACCATCTCCATTCAATCTTGACTACAACCCAGAGCTATCTGTCTATGTTTCACAGTTCCTTTTTTTTTCTCTGGGGGTGTTCAAGAACATTCTGCTACATGCTTCCCACTCATCCAACTCACACGCAATCATAACTCCTCCAAAGCAACGTGGGGTTATGCCCATTCAGGGCCTAGAGGAATCTGTAAGAACAACTGGCCCCCAGGGGGCTCTGATGACATTGAATTAAGGTACGACAAAGCATCTTTACTTATATGACACCATTCATGCATAAAGCAATCCCAAGTGTTTTATAAAAAAGAATCAAACTCTTATGAAATCATACTGTTCTTTAAACCTATCTAGTTTAACAGAGAGTTTATCTTTATCCAACCATTTTTGAACCCAGGCTCTTGACACTAAATAAATATTGAATGCAATGCAGAATGTCCAAATGAGAGTATTAGATACATCTAATACAAGCTAAAAGCTAAATATATAGACCAAACTGTTCTAAGAAATACAGGGTTACTTTAGCAGGTGTGTTTTCCTCAAACCATTTACATTGTCAGGGATGTTAAAAGCAGGCAACTAAAAGTCTAATTTAATGAAAGAAGCAATGTAATTTAAACTAAAACTTGAACTTCAACCCTTTAAAGTAGGAAGGTAAGTATTTTAGATCTTTTCTTTCCTCTTGAAGCTAGCGAACCAGCTTTCCTTATTAACCTTCATGCAATTATCCTTGAGAACAGTCAATGTAAAAAAAAAAGACAACTCACGAATGAGAGAAGTTGTCATGTCAAATCCTGGGTAATACGCAACACTCCAGAGGTAGTTTGCACAATATATCCAAAAAGCTCATCTATAAATGTGCAACACTAATCGGATTTATTTTCATCAAGTAAATACCAAAGATAAATGACAGAGTGGGTGGGACCAGAATATAATCCAAGGCCTCGTGTTTTTCGGGCATTTATAAGAGAGCATAGGGCCAGACACCAGACGTTTCTGAGCTCGGTTTTTGCAGGGTGTAACTGAGTCATACAGAGTTTAGTATACAGTAAGCAAGGCTAAAATAACACCCTTTATCAGACAAACAGAGCCTGTAGCTAAGATATGAGACAGATTCACCTCCCCTGCAGAGAGCCAGACAGTCACACAGGCAGTATCAATGGCCTTTTGACCTCTCTGTAGGTATACAACCAGGAGTGAGAACCCACAATAATGTGTGTGCACATAAATGTGTTCATATTAAACTATCACCAATGAAAATGTTCAGCATCCTGGTGCATGTTAAAACCATCAGTGTCCTTTCTAACTATCTCATAGCTTTGCATCTTCGTGTCGGAAACGGCAGTGGCAAACACGCTTTTTCAGATTGTGTAGTTTAATAATCTTTTTTTGTTTTTTATTTAATACAGGGTAAACGTTAGGAAATCCAGTGTGCATTTCTAATAAAGCAAACAAAAACAAAAACAAATTGATTGCAGCCCAACTGATGTTCCAAAATGTGACTTCTTGGCACGCAACAAGGCACAAATATTCTTAAAATCATGTTTTTTTTTATGCAGGGAGTGGGCAGCCGCTCTACACTGGAGGAGTGCGCACACTACAACAACTAATTCTTATGAATTCAAACAGACATGCCCCCCGTCCACCCACCCCGACTCCCACTGCTCCACACTTTAACCTCATTTAGGCCGGCTTTAAGAGGGAACACTACTCTGACAAAACGACCCGATCTTACCCTTCTCATGACTTTCAGCCCGGCTTATTTCCTCCCCGCCTCTCGCTATGATCTTTCCGTTCGCTGTCATCTCGGTAATTAGTCAAAAAGGGCCTGAAAATAATCTGGAGAGCGGCAGCCGAGCGGCGGGGCACTAAGACCGCGGAGAAAACCTGCCTCGGACTGTTGTCACAACGCTGCATGCTCCTGCCCTCTGCACTCGTCCGCATCCGCACAAACACATCCTCAACCACGGTTTTCATAAATTCTATTTTTGTGCGCACATGACGGGAGAACGTATCTGAGTGAATGAACACATGAATTAAACAGATACTAAAAATGCGTCTCTTTGCATTTGCGTGTTCCTTGGAGGCGGGCTATCGAGACACGAGCCTTCCTAATCAGGACTGAGCCCGCAGATTGCCCGCTGACCACAGCCGCAGACACACACACACACACACACACACACACACACACACTGACACTAACATACAGACGGAGACACGCGGACGCGCACAAAGACGTGGAGTGCGCGCACACTCTTGCTGTCATGTGTTAGTGTGTCAGCCATGTCCTGCATAGCCAGAGAAACGTGACTAGATTGGGAGCAGATTCAGCATCCTGGTACATGTGTACATGATGGTGTGTGTGTGTGTGTGTGTGTGTGTGTGTGTGTGTGTGTGTGTGTGTGTGTGTGTGTGTGTGTGTGTGTGTGACAGAGTAAAGCCAGGCGTTAGTCACGCTTGGTGAGACATGAAAGAGTAGGGGATCCTCTGCCGTAAGGAACTTCTCTTTCTCTCTCCCTCTCTCTCTCTTACACGCATGCACGCACACACACACACACACACACACACACACGTGCACGCACGCACGCCTGTATCTTTCTCTCTTTCTCTGCATCACTCCATCCTCTCTATTGCTCACATCACTATCTTTAATGCTTCATAGGTCTGCATGCAGCACGAAAGCACCTATTGGTAGATAACAGCTGATGGCCAAAATCCTTTAAACAGCTTTAAGTATCAGTAACATGATTATTTTACGAGCACGTCTGTTGAGGGATTTGAAAAGCTCTTCCTTAAAAATCGTGACGCTGTTAAAATGTCTCCGTGAGCCAGAAAACCGCATGTGTTGACATGACAACTTTTATGGCTGGGAATTAAACTCGATTAAAATGTGGAATAGAATCAAAAAGCAGTGCAAAATCGGTGAATTTCCATGCATCTGTTATTTTCACCGAATAAACGAAGAGTTCTGCTCATACGTTTTCATGACATGAGTTGTAGGTAATTGACAAATTTTAGCAGGAAGCAAAGGAATCTGGTTTAAAAAAGGAAGATTTGTCTTCCTTCACTTGGAGAGGGTTTCAGTCAGAGAAGCATCTTCCGGACAAACACGCAGACCTTTACAGAAATAGAAGAACAGATTCATCTATTTTGAATGTGTTCAAATGTCTGACCTAGTTAAGGTGGGTTTGATTTATCTTGCGAGGCACTTAAACACACTCAGAAACAGACACATTGCAGGCAAGGTAAATATAAAAGTAGCTCATTTTCACATATTTACAATGCATGTGTTATATGCGCTACATGATTTATGTGTCAGTGGGATTTTAATCACATTAAAACGGATTTCCATTTCTCAGGGCAGCTTTTCTATGGGCGTCTAGAGTTTACCTATATTCTCAGTCAACAATCTGTAGCTTTGACAAAGAAGAAGTAAACACATTTTATTTTAATTTAGCTATGTATCTTAACATTTCATTCTGTGCTTAGTGCCTGGTAGTTGGTCCCCAGAAAGTGCTATGTTTGATAGTAAACAATGATCAGATTATAGTGTTGCAGTTCACTTTAGTTGCATAAATACTAAATCACAATACAATCAGCAATTCAAAGAGTCTCTCTTTTACGGTAAGCCAGTGTTTTACACTAAAGCTAACAAGATGCCTTTTTTATCATCTGTGTGTTTTCAACTGTCTTAATCTCACTATAACTGAACTCTCAATGTGTTTTCTAGAAATTGTAGTCTTTAATATCTCCTTAATAACAGGATATATACAATGTATATTATAAATCACATATACGTTATCTGTATGCATGCATAATGTATATTTCCTTTGATGTAAAAGTATAAATACCTAGTATGGCCATTTATGTTGTATTTACCTGATACAGTCATTTATTCTTTGCTATGGCAAGATAGTTGGAGGGCAAAAAACTAATAGGGATATTGAGCAACAAAATAAAATAAATACATTTATACTGATGTGCTCCTTTATTAGATAATTGCCATTAAAAAAACAAAAAAACAAATTTGCATCAAAACCAAGACAAGCTGACCCATTCCCCAGTTGCCCAAAATGCACCTTTACAGACATGAACAGCCCAATCATGGAGCTCTGTTGGTCTGATCCTGCCTGCTAGCTGTGCCTCCCAGTTGTGAAGTTGCAAATCACGCAACGCTCTGTGCAACTGTGGCACAAATCAACGCAGGAAAATGTTGATCAGCAGACGGCGGCTCAGTCGGCTAATGTATAGTTTAGCATTGAAACAAAGCCTTGCGCCGCTCTCGCCATCACTCCTTTGTTTAGCTGTAAAGGCACTGGCGGCTAATGTGGCTAGTAACAACACAGGTTATATGTCAGAGCCACACAGAAGCTGACACATAGAGCAAAAAAAAAAGTAAAAACCTGTAGCAACCTACCCTGCTGTTATACTTAATCAGTAAAGAAAGTACAATGCAAAATTAGCAGAAAGGCAGAAATTGTACAAGGCTGCTGCTGAACACATCTGTATGGACCATATCCTCGTTTACAGCGTTTAAAGCATTTTCTCACCGATGCTCCATCTAATAAAAATCCATCATGTCCTTCAGTGTAAATCACATAATGGTACCACCCAAACACCAGGTGGCTTATTGTAAATAAACGAAAAAAATACATGGTTTGGTAAATCTGTGGGTTCTTTTAAGAAACAAATTAAAAACGTATTATTTTCAAATCTGCTTTTGATTAATCATTCAAATTAACTTACTCACTCACTAATAAGAGCAAGTGTAAGTGCACTTTCAGTATCAGTATCAACTCACGCAAAACAACATTCCACAAAGCTTCTTCAACTCTTAGCGCCTGCGCTTGGGGTTTATAATTACAAGCCAAAACCATTCATTCATCCATTGTTTATACCCAATGACTGCCTTGTTCCAGCAGTCATTGGGTGAGAGGCAGGCTACACCATGGACAGGTCGCCAGTCCATCACAGGGAACATAGAGGCACACAAAACCCAGGACCCTCTTGCTGTGAGGCAATGCTACTAACACTGTGCAACCCACCGGAACCAACTTTTCTCCGAAATCTCTTCTAGACTGCACAATGCCAATTTATCCTCAGAATACACAAGCTTTATATTCTCCCCAGCTCTTCTTCTAGAGGACAAAGCTAATGCTCCTTCAGCTGAGCACACTTCTGTTGACTCGTTCTTCCCTCTCTGGCTGCAGTGTAGCTGTTGTCTCTCGGCCAGCCTCTATCTAACAGGCTGTCATGCTGAGATGATCTAATAGGACAGAAGTGGAGTCCATACATATCATTATAGCCTCAGTGCTGCACTGTACCCAAGAATGTATGCGCTCATTTACAAGCTGAGCTCAGTGGCTTTATCATAACAGAATATTGCACGCTTACTTGAGAGGGCTAAGTATTCTCCTCCCCGCCTTAAGTGTTCAGGATTTAAATACCAGGGAAAGAAAATTACCGGCATGTGTTTCCCACTCTTTAACTCGATCAGGTGTGGATTTCACAACGCTCTTTATCGATGTGTTCAATGAGTATTCAAAGATGCACCAGTGCACCAACATTTCTACACATTAAATAAATCCCCCCTTAAACAGTAAGGATGGGCCTTTAACTTTTAACGTTATTATTTTCTGCTCAATGGTTTCAAAGTACTTAGCAATTTTGACGGCAACATTTCAGCGACATTAATTTGTTTAGAATAAGCCAATGTTATATAATCAGCAGATCATTCAGCATGGATGTAAGAAATTCACTTGAATAAGTTTATCACTCGCTTAATAAAAAGTCAGTTAATGTGAAAACTGTCCAAATGGGAAGTTTGGGAAATTGCTCTGCTTAACGTTTACTGCAAAACAAACACCAAAGCACACAAATGTTTCCGAACCACTCCAAAGAGATTTTGATTTCATAAATAACATAGTGCTGAATAAAAAAATCCAAGTTCTAGCTAAATCTTTAAATAAGCGCTGTTATCCTAATCCTATTGCTTTACGGCTAATTTATAAATTACAAGTGGAAAGTTCTTTCAGAATTTACAGTGAGGTAGAGCTTCATTATTTCTGAACTAAAATCTGGAGATAAATGTGGAAAAAAAATTAGATTATATAAAAATATGCCCAACTTCTGTGGCTATAAAATACATTCTTATCCTCTGTGTAAGATTTGTAATAAGCATTAATTATACCATTGTCCTTCCCACACTAAGCTTCCATGGACTCGATTTATGACTACTTAAGGTTAGCTAGTCTTTCTATTTTTAAACATGGAGGAAAGACATTTAAACATTTACTTTATTATTATCTATTACATTTTTTGCGTATAGATCCCATCCAAATTGAACTCAAACAAAGAGCCTGAGAGTCAAGCTTGGTTGGTCAATTTGATGAACTACAATCAGACGTATATCTAATCTTCTTCTCCTATCTAAAAATTTTGAAAAAAGTAGTTGCTAATTAAGTATGTGAACATTTATAAAGTAATGACCTATTTTAAGAGATTCAGTCAGGCTTCAGAGCTCATTATAGCACTGAAACAGCTCTGGTGAAGGTCACTAATGATATTCTCATGGCCTCAGATAATGGACTTGTGTCTGTACTTGTCTTGTTAGATCTCAGTGCTGCATTTGATACAGTTGATAACAATATTCTCCTAGAAAGACTTGAACATACTGTAGGGATTAAGGGGAAAGCATTAGGCTGGTTTAAATATTGTCTGTCTGACAGATTCCAGTTTGCTCATGTTAATACTAAAACTTCTTTGAACTCTAGGGTCACTTGTGGAGTACCACAGGGTTCAGTCCTGGGACCAATTATCTTTACAATATATATGCTTCCGGTTCGTAAAATAATCAGACAGCATGGGATTAATTTCCACTGTTATGCTGATGAGAGTCAGCTATATTTATCCATAAATTCTGACAAATCAAATCAATTACTTCAACTACAGGCATGTCTTGATGACCTGGATGACTTTAAATTTCCTACTTTTAAATTCTAACAGAACAAAAGTTGTCATCTTTTGACCAGAGTCGTCAAAAAATAAATTTCTTGATCAATCTAATAATCTGCGTGTCATAAAATCTTTGGTGTTATTTTTGACCAAGACATTTCATTTAAATCCCATATTAAACAGGTTTCCAATGTTTACTTTTTTCTCCTCTGGAATATTGCCAAAATTAGAAGTGAGTGATCACTCCAGGAGTGATGCTGAAAAACTACTCCATGCGATTGTTACTTCAAGGCTGGACTATTGTAATTATTTACTGTCAGGAAGTCCGAAAATGCAGCCTTCAGCTGATCCAAAATGCTGCAGCAAGAGTTCTGATGATAATCAACACGAGGACTCGAATTTCTCCAATTTTAGCTTCCCTTCATTGGCTTCCTGTTAAATCAAGAACAGAATTTAAAATTCTCCTTCTCACATATAAAGCCCTTAATAATCAAGCTCCATCATATGCTCTGATTACCCTGTATGTTCCTAACAGAGCACTTCGCTCTCAGACTGCAGGTCTGCTGGTGGTTCCTAGAGTCTCTAAAAGTAGAATGCGAGGCAGATCCTTTAGCTATCAGGCTCCTCTCCTGTGGAACCAACTCCCAGTTTTGGTCCATGAGGCAGACACCCTGTCTACTTTTAAGACTAATCTTAAAACTTTCCTTTTTGACAAAGTTTATAATGAGAGTGGCTCATGTTACCCTGAGCTAACTCTATAGTTATGCTGCTATAGGCTTAGGCTGCTGGAGGACATCAATGTCTATTTTTCTCACTCTGCTGAGTTCTCCTACTGTTCTCCAATTTGCATTATTTGTTATTTCAACTTATTATAACTTTATTTTATCTGTCTTTTTTCTCTTCATAGAATGTAGGTACACCTGGTCTGGTGTTTTGTTAGCTGTGACATCTTCTGGGAGAGATAGATGATCCGCTATTACCATATAACATAGGAAGGATTCCTGGATCAATGTGTGCTTCAGTGGTTTTGTGTCTCTGCTCTGTCTTCTCTAACCCCTAGTGGGTCGAGGCAGATGAGCGTTCACATTGAGCCTGGTTCTGGTTCTGCTGGAGATTCTCTTCCCTGTTAAAGGGGAGTTTTCCTCTCCACTGTCGCTTCATGCATGCGAACCAAAAGACCTGCTCGGGGGCCATCGGCTTTATCATTTTGCACAAAATCACGATCAGATCAGAAAACAGTTGCATTTTCTATGTAAGTTATTTTCTATGTAATTCATATTCTCCAATCAGAGCACAGCATCAAGCAAACAGCATTCTCCCTCCCCTCCTCCTTTCATTTGATACACCTGGTAGTGTGTTGTGCTAGCATGCTAGGAGCCAAAGAGCGGCAGCCCCAGATCAGCCTCCTTCTATCAGCTCAAATAGGAGCCAGCCGAAGCCGCGGAGCGCGAATATCTAATATTCAAGCTGAAACTAATTTCACAGTGGTCATTCTCAAAAATGAATGGAAGTTTCCACTTGCTCCAAAAGAACGAGAGAATCACAGAAGAGTAGCTAAAGTTCATTTATGGGGACACTGAAGACTTTCCTTGAAAGTCAAGGTTTTCGGACAAACGGGTTTAAAAAAACCAAAAAATGTCTGCACCAGCACGGAAGGTGGCGACCACAACGCTATCATTACCCGTATGTTTATTTAATTTCTAAATTAAAAGCGAAGGTTGAAGCCTTTGGTCAACTTGGCCTTGCCTATCTGACATCCACAAACATTTCCACTAGTCATAAAACCATAATGAATGAATTTGTGACGAGTTTTGTGCGGAGAATAGAGGTGCTGATGGAGGGGGGCAGGAGTGTGGGGGCACGTCTGACTGGTTTTCCAAATACAGTAGTACCCACATATCCTTACCGTACCCAACCATTTTACATTTGGCCTGACAAAACAACAATCTGACATTTTTTTATGAAATGATTTGGAAAATGTACATATGTGGCCATAAAGTGTGTTTAGTTTTCTGCACTTTAGTTTTAACTACTGCAAATCTTCTCAACCCTAAAACGAAACCCTTCATTTATCAACGCCTGTTCAGCAATGGTTTGTTAAGATCAATGTAATCCTAAAGGTAAAACGAGGACAAATTGTACATCAATAAACTTGAAGCCTGGTCATGCAGTTAATTCATCCCAAAACCCATAGAAGTCATACTGGTTTTCAAAATGGCGCTGAAACTTTAAATTGCTTCTGGGTTTCTGGCCTGTAGTGTTCTATTTCCAAACCTGATCAGTTTTTTTTTTCACTTAAAGTGTTCAGTGAAAAATTACATTAACTACATTTGACGTGATAAAAACAAACAAACAAAAAACTTTTGTGACAAAATTGAAGGGAATGCATAAGAATTAAACAACCCAGCTCTGAAAAGAAAGCCACGGAGATGTTGGTTACAAACTGAACAGATTCAAATGGGAAACAAAGTAAATCCGAACAATCAAACACAAGCCTGCTTTTGTTTCTTATTTGCTATCCCTGTCTGACACACTCTCACACCACACAACCTGAACCTTTTATGTCATTCTGCTGCAGGAAACAAACTCTCACTTTAGTTTACCTCAGCTATGAGCCCCTTTACAAACCAAGCCATCACCCCTGACCTTTACTCTTAACACAGTGTCAATCTAATTCCCTCCGTGTGCATTATCTCAACTGTATCCCATGCATCTCTTCCTAGCTCTCATCATAACACCGAGTCTCTACTTACCTTGCATCCAAACATCAGAGATATGGTGTTGTTGGTGCATGCTACTTTGCAGTGGCACAACATGTGGCTAACGTTAGCTAGCTGGTCCAGCACTGGGGGGGCATCTTAGCCTTCATGCACACTTTTATCACTCACACACCTCCACACACTCACTCACACTTACACACACATGCACGTGCATGTGTTCTATCAACCACGCTCCATCCTGTCCCGCCGTCCCCTACTCCTCTACAACCAACCCCCTCGCCAACCCCAAACCACCCCCCACCCCCCCAACGCCTGGCTACGGTCCTCAGCTGTGGCAGGCCAGCGTCCTCTCCCTCACACTCTTCATTGCTCTCATCAGCATCATCTTCATCAGTGTGATCCTCATAGCTGGTCAGGATGCAAGGAGCAACATGGTCCCTGTCTGCCTGTGTTTCAGCATGTGTAAATGTCGAAGTGGGTTAGCACGTGTGTTTTCAGTGTGTCGTTGTTGTTGTCAGCAGGAGTGTGTCGACCTGGCTGTGTATGTTTGTGTGTGTGAGTGTGTGTGTGTGTGCAATTAAAAAATGTGTGAGTGCCTATATGTACGTGTGTGTCAAAATGTATGTGTTCTGAGATGTCCTCCTATGCAGCAGCGGTAGTCCCGGTCCTGTGTCTCCTCTGTTTCTGTCTGTATGAGTGTTTGCTTCTCCCTCTCTTTTGCTGTCCTTCTCCCTCTCTTTCTCTCTCACTCGCTCTCCTTCTCTCCCGGTTCGCTCCACTGACTCCTTTAGCCCGCCTCTCAACACAAAGATCAATGAGAGATAGAAACAAAAAAATACAGAAAGAGAAAAACGTGCCACTATAGGTGGATAAAACCATAAAAAAATCTGTCCACTTTTCCTTCAGATCTAATAGAAGTGTACAGCGAAAACAATATTTTTGCATTTTAATGCACCTATGCAAATAAAAAGTGTAAAGATGAGGTGCAAAAAAAAAAAAGTGTTTTAGAATGGAAAGGTCAAAACTAAAAAAATTTATCCTCCTGATTACATTTGTGGACCACGACTCTGTTGAAAAAAGCGATTAATTAATTTAAGGAACATCTTTTTTTCTTCAAGACTCATTTGTTATACACCAAAACATGTAAAATGTGCTTCAAAATAAGAATTTTCTCAAAACCTAATATGGATAAAATGAAAGATTTCAATCTGCATCCCATACATATATAGAGCTTTTAGGAGCAAGAATAGATTTGAGAGGAGGACATGCCCCTGGGAAACGTTGCTGGGAGGTAGATGGAGACTCCTGCTCTGCCACAGCAGCCTCTGCTGTTCCATCCATTCGGACCAAATGGATGGGCAATGTTGACATTAAATGCAGCATATAATATTTAAATATCTGAATGCATTTCAAATGCATTTTAAGTTGTGTTTGTACTTTTAGTGTCCATGTGTCCATATGTGTCTATCTAGGTCGGTGCAGCAAAAACTGGATACTGTGGCTAAATGTTGGTGGAATTTGGACAAACTAGTGGAAAATACATGAAATTTACTTGAAATTTAAAAATGTTATGTTTCGTCTTTGAAGAAAAAAAGCAGCAAAAATAGAATGAAAAGATAAACACAGGACTGCCATGATAAATATCAGCTACCAATGAATTGACTTAAAAACACTACAGCTTGTTGGAGTATACTCAGGAGTATACTCAGTGCCAATGTTTTATACACCCAACCTTATCCTCAGTTTTAAGAGTAAGCTCCAACTCATCTCTGAAAATATGACGCGAACATTATGTTAAAATTTCATTCAGTGCAACAAATTTAAGCGCTCAAATTTTATCTTTTTTTTAAAAAGATAAAATGTACAATATTTTCTTTATTTTATAATTTTTTTATATAGCTGATTGTGTTGCAATAACCACAATACTGAAGGCTTTAATTTATAATATGAAATAAAAAAATTGACCAGGCGCTGTTAGTCCTCTTCACAAAAGATGATCAAAGAGCTTTCGGAATTTAGACAATAATTTTTTTTTCTTTGTAAGTGTAAAACTATGATGTACAACAAGAAAAGAAATTCTCGTTACTACCCCTGCAGAAATTAAAAGACAGAAACATTTATACACGGTTGTAATTTCCTTTTCTTTTTTTTTTCTTTTTTTTGAAGCTTTAGTTTGAAGCTGGTACCTATATCAAAACTAATGGTGTTAATAAAAGCAATCGTGAAATTCCCCCAAATGCCAACAGTTGCAACTGGCAAACTGGTGATAAAAAAAGTGTTTTCAAACTTCCAGCCCCAGAGGACAAAAACTGACTCTTCTTTAGCCTCTATAATAAGGCAATAATTTATGGTGGCTAGCCGTGTTCTCAGCTGGAAACAGGTCTGACCCAGCTGGTCCTTGTTTTTCTTTTTTCTCGCTTTTTGTCTGCTGCCCTCCTTTTTTTTTTTTGCTATAAACTAGCAGGGAATGTTCATTATTCTAAAGTCTCCTGAGAACTCAACAGTTTGAAGAACAGTAAAATTATTTGTCCCCAATCTTTTTATGATCAAGTATTTGATCTGCTACCAAACTAAAAGACAATATGAGCCCAGACCAGCATTACAGCAGTGAACCACTAACTGTAAACAGTTTGTGAATTACAAAAGGATGGAATCTGACTGAAGCATTTTCACTGAAAAATTCAATTCAATTCAATTCAATTTTATTTATATAGTCATCTCAAGGCACTTTACAAAGTCAAATTCAATCATAGTATACAGATTGGGTCAGATTATACATATTGGTCAAATATTTCCTATATAAGGGAACCCACTTGATTGCATCAAAGTCCCGGCAAGCAGCATGTAAATGTAGACTATATTTGACTAGACTAGATTATTCATCCATTCATCCATAGAGAAATGTTGTGTTTACACTTTAAAAACTGACTAAACTAGACAGAGAACAATAAATTTGAGTCTAGAAAAGTATGAAATTTGGTTGCGTTGGAACCCTGTGTATACTTCTACCATTTTCCAATAATAAATAGTTGAATCTTTGCCAACTACTTTTATCATGTTTGGGTTGTTCCACCAGGGAGAATCATAATAAATTGGTCACGATCTCCAGATCTTTGGTTATTTTTAGGCTCCTGGGAATTGTGTAATTCGGGTTATGTTTTGCACTTTTTTGTATTGTTTAGTATTTTCTTACTTGGCTCTTGTCAGTCAGTTTTCTGTTCTTTATTATTTTAGCTGTTTATTCATGTTTCCGTTAGGTTCTTATTTTCCCGCGTGCCTGTTCTCGGTTGTGTTAGTGAGCTCTTTTAGTCTAATCTGTTCATTCATAATGGTTTCCTGTTAGGTTCTGCTCTCCTTTTGTCCCTGTCAGTTCATTGCTCTATCTCTCCCTCTGCCTGATTTTCTTTACCCTTTCCACCAGCGTTAATTGCTCTGCCTGTCTTCCCCTCTGTCTATTCCTCTATTTATTCAGTCAGTATAGCCACACTCATTGTCAGGTCCTCCGTTCTGCTCCCTTGTTCTGGTCAGCTTGTGTTCGCTTTCTGGTCCTTGTTGTCACCAGCCAAGATTGCAAGTTGCTTTACTTTTGAGAAATCGTCATGCAACTCCCAAATACTTCTCTGTATTCTGGTCCTAAAACAACGACCCGAAGCCTGATAAAATTCATCAGAGACCTCCAACAGATTTTGTTCAATGAGTCAGTATTTGGGGATAAAGCTCAAACTTGTCCTTGTCAAAAGAGTTATTGAACACCGATTTTGTTTATGGAGCCATAAAAGGGGCCTAGTCGCAAACTATGACTTAGCAAATTTCTACACCATTTTGGTTGCAAAAAAAAAAGGTTTTCCGATTAAATTACTGAACTTTGTTTGCTCATTATATTTTATTTCTCTGTTTTACACTTAGTTTTTCCCATAATTGTTAGGAAACAAAGCACTTTTGTGTATATTTTACCATAACAAGGTTATGTCTGCTGATTGTACCCGGTACAAATTTCTTATCAGGCTCTAAAAGGACTAGGACTATTAGGACAAATGCTTGGCATATATTGCTTTATTCGAAGATGAATATATGTTTTTTTTTCATATGGTCAAAATACATCATCACTAGGATCCTTTACAGCTATAAATCCTCAAAAACACCCACTCGTGTTTCTAGTTTTTCTGTAATTAATTAATGAATTAATTAATCTAAAAAAACAATGTTAAAATAGCATATGAACACTACTAAATCAGCTAAAAACAAAGCAAACAACACACAAAAAGCTCTTCACTAACTTTCCGATATCAGAAATAGACAATGATGAAAATCTATATTTTCTTAGGTATCCTTATGTGGCACTCATTACTTATCATTCTGGGGTACAGCAAAAAATAAATAGGTCTGTTTAATAAAATCTGTTGGATTCTTATAATTAAATGGCTCTACCAGAGAGTTTAACAGTTTTGATTTCAGTGAGAACTGAGTTCAAAAGATGATGAAGCTTTTGGGAGCTAAAGGGCAGTGGAAGTCAAACAACTCAGAGCTCACTCTTCAGATGAGGCTCTTGATGCTGGAGGCTGGGCCATCTGCGCTATAACACACACACAAACATATGCACACCCACACACAAACACACACACGCAGTGGTGTCTCTGCGGCTGCCTTTGGCTTCTCACCTTCAGTTGAAAACAAACAACTCAGCGTGAGAGTAAATAGGACGCAGAGAACCAAACAAAGTGGAAGAATGCTGGGCATGAAGAGAACAAACTATCACTTTGGGGTCAGTGAAGAAAAGAACGAAATAAAAGAAAAAACAGGTCAAGATTGTGATGAAAACTGAAGTTTCGCTCAAATGTACGTGGTGAAAGTGCAGTTGAATGACAATAAAGTCTGTTTAAGTCCAACTGTTGAATGTTATAGCTGCAGTTACAGCTACAACAGGTAGTACAAAGAAATCATTGTGTTGGGCTTTGCATGTTCACTCAAATCTATGTACAAATTATACTATTGTTAAAAAGTACAATACTTGTTGTCACTCCAGGGTTTTCTGCTACATGTAATAGATTGATCATGGTGCACCGCCACAGCAAAATAAAAGCTGGCACACATTCAGAATGAAGTATTTTTTTTTATTCGTTAAAACAATGTAACAAATATGAAATATATATGTATATCCCATATTATGCATAGCTTATATATGCACGATTTTGCTAACCATAATCAGAGTTAGAAACAAATTTGAATATAATGAAACATTAAAATGTATTTTATTTTGAAAATCCAACAGCGCCTGTTCCTTCCTGTCTGGCTGTGAAGCTAGCTAGTAGCTACTGAGCGGTGAGGGAAAAGAAACTAGAGACAACTGCCCGATGTTGCCCATCTAGCATCTATGTTGCTATATTTAGCGTCTTTCTTTCAAAAAGCAACTAGTAACAAGTCTATTGAGTTTTTCTGTGTTAATTGGGACTTTACGTGAAAGCACCAATCACTTTAGAGTCACTGTATTGAGGCAGCAGCGAGAGCTGCTATGAGCCCGTTCCTACTGCCCTCCGCGTTGTCTCACAGGCTCACCACAGCTGCTGCTGCCTCATCCTGAAAGCCCACATGCAGTCAGAGCAAAGAGAGCAGAGAGAGACCCACGGCAAAAATCAATCATGCTTGAACAAAAGTGCTGGTGATCCCACTCTGGATTATAAAGTGGGATATAAATATGACATAAATATAGTTTTTAAAGTAGTCTTTTTTTGTCTCTGAAACGTTTGCACTAAAATAAATCCTTGAATTTGATTCACACACAGCTTTAATCAGTTATGCATCTCATTCAATCTATGTGCCTCTGTTTGTTTTATGTAGTGTGTACTAGTGTGTGCTTTATGTATTAAAATTCATAAAGCATTTCATAGATCTGTATTTACAAACACGTTTAATCACTGTTTTTAATCACATTTCTCTCTTTGAAAAAGCTTGTTAGTCCTACAGCCTGGGTAAAAAAAATGTATGAACAAATATGCAAATTAGGCAATGTCGGCATCCACTCATGCCTATATTTCTTACAACTTTTATGATTATAGCTTCCAGATAATCAAAACCAAAATTATTGATTATTGTGAAAACATTCTGGCATCTTAATAGAAAACTGGGTGGACGGAAAAATGATGGTAGGGAAAGGTGCACCAGTAACAGGGAGCGCCTTGAGAGCATTGCAAAGCAAAGTCCATCCAACAGTTTGGGGGAGCTTCACAAGAAGTGGATGGAGGCTGGAGTCAGCACATCAAGAGTCACTCTGACAGATGAATACTGCACATGGGCTACAAATGCATTCCTCATGTCAAGCCTCTCCTGAAACAGAGACAGAGAAGTGCCTTATTTGGACTAAGGAGAATATAAAGTAGACCTTTTCTCAGATGTACGCAATCATCTTTTTAGACAAAAGGAAAGTTTGTTTCATTTGGAAATCAAAGTTCCAGAGTCTGGCGAAACAGTGGAAAGGCACAGAATTCATTCTGCATGAAGACCAGTGGGACGTTTCCACAGTCGGTGATGATTTGGGTAGCCATGTCCTCTGTTGGTCCACCGGGGTCCACAGTCAATGCAGCAATCTACCAGGACATCTTAGAGCAACTCATGCTGCCTTCTGCCAAAGCAGGTTCAATGACCACTGTGTTAGTGTCCTTGATTGGCCAGCAAACTAGCCTGACCCGAACCTCATACATATCATGAATTCAAATATGTATGTATGAGGGTCATGTGTATCTATCTCCTGGGTTTCCATTGCACCTCAGCAGAACCACAGGCTCATCACCTCCATGCCACGCCGCATGGATGCAGTAATTCATGCAAACGGAGCTAAATGTGTGGTTTCAAAACAGCTAATCTGTTCTGTGATCCAGGTCCTACAGTTAAAACCCATTAAAAAGAGATTATAGATAAAGTGCCACCGTTGACTTAAGTTTGTTTTCCTCTTCAATGGAGGGTTGAGTTATGCATGGCTGCCTCTCTCTCAAATGTTGCTATGTACTGCCTGGCAGCTGGCTGAAAGAGGGCCCATTAACTGTTCTCTAATTCATTATTACTAAGAAAATACAGCTTCAAAACTACAGTTGGCAGGTAACAGGTTGCCTATCTATAATGTTGTGGATCTGCTATCTGAGTATATAGCCAGACTATTTTAGCAGCTAACATTAGCTTGTTACTCTATAAAGAGCAGAACAACAAAAATGGTATAATATGTTTCTCCACTTCAAAACTAGTTATGAATTTAGTGGGTGTTACATTGTATGTTACATTATATCTTTAAAATGACATGTTAAAAATATAATCATTGTAACTGTGTTGTTCTTTTAGCAAAATTCATACATGTGGCTTTTCTGTTTTAAATATAAACTATTATATGTTGCTACAATCTATTTTGCTAATTAAATAAAGCTGTGGCAATTATGAGTGAAGGTTATCGCATCAATATAATGTCATAATAACCAGTGCATAAATTAAATCATACCCATGAGACTTTTTGTGATTTTACAGGGAAACCTCAAAATGTGCTTGCTATACAATAAGCCAGGGGGTCTCCAGAAGAATATCGGGTGCCAGCCCTCAAAAAGCCTTTTGTTACCAAGAAGCTGTCCAAAGACCAGGTATATGGTCAATTCCTCTGTGATTGGAGTGAAACAGATCCTGCAGATGTCTGACATGCACACACACGTGCACATGAAACATGTCCACAGAAAAAAGCCACAAATACGAAAGGCTGGGATTTTTAAGACAGCATTTAATACCAATCATAAGACAAGAAGGAGAGAAATGAAAGAAAGACTACGTGTTAGAATGAAAGAGGAGGCTACCTAATGAGCCCAGCAGGCATGTACAACATGTAAACATTAGTAGGTCAGCCAGCACAGAAATAACCACACTGTGAGTATGCATGCGTTAACCTCTTATACTCTCTTCCAGCCAATCACAAAGGATTCTCTATTCTTCATGTTGACCAATTAGAAACAACTGCATGCATCAAAATGTAAAAAAAAAAAACAGTCGTATCTTCTTTAACCAGCTGTGCATTCAGGTTACCCATGAGTGAGTTTTCCTCTATTTATATCTATCATCCTCTCAGTGTAAAAAGATGCACTGGGGCATTTTGGACGGATGCTGCAACCTCCCAGCATAAAAATCAACTGAGCGGAAGCAAAATGTTAATGGATGGCTATTTATTGAATGTTTAATCACAACAAATACTAATGGACATGTCAGCTGCTGATGAAGCTGAATTGTAAATATGAAGCGTTTGCATCACTGCCTAGGAACTGTTTCAGAGTCCATATCTTTGCTGTTTGGCTCAAACATAGTACATGCATACATACAGTGCCACTATGTGGTAAAACAACAACACAGCAGGATCTGAAATGTTCCTAAATGTGTACACATATACATACACACTTAAAGATCTCATTACCTGAAGCTCTTTATATGAAACTTTGAAGCTCATAAATAACGTAAAGGTTCAGCAAATTAATTGATGTCATGTAAAACAAAAAGAATATCTGATTGAAACATTATTTTATTGTCGGCTTCATCAAATTGATGCAAGCAACGCTGGTTTGCTTCTGTGAAAGGTTCATCTCTACTTCATTTAACTCATCAGAAGCTCAACTAAATCGTAGATAGATAGATAGATAGATAGATAGATAGATAGATAGATAGATAGATAGATAGATAGATAGATAGATAGATAGATAGATAGATAGATAGATAGATAGATAGATAGATAGATAGATAGATAGATAGATAGATAGATAGATAGATAGATAGATAGATAGATAGATAGATAGATAATCTCCCTGATTACTCTAAAATCAAACCATTTATTATGATTATTTTAAAATGATGGTAGTAATTAGAGGGACATTTTTTTAGTCTTCAGTCTGTCTTATCTACGATTCTTATCTTAGGATTTGGTATCCTAAACACGCACAAAAGTAGTGCATCCACTGCAACCCTGAAACCATACACATCCCCACCCTTAACGGAACAAATTTCGATTTAACACCTGCTCCTATTGACTGATGGATCCAAGAGTGACATCCCTGCCAACAACAGGGGCTTAATTAAGGCACACAAGGTTAAAGAATTAGAAAAACAGTGAGAAATGGTGATCAATTATTTGCGTTTGGATGTGTTTGCCTGGGGCATGATTTCCCACTGCGCCAAGATAAAGACCCCATATGCACCACGAAGCTTAGCATGAATCACCAGGAGATCAGAGAAGACCTGAGCAGTGCTGACTGTCCTGGAACCACACAGTCACCTGACCTCAGGCACATTAAACATTTACAGGAGCACTCCTTGGAATGCTGACACAAAATCATGCAAGGATAATATGAGCCATCCAGTTTGGCCAAAAATCCTGGAGTCCAAGAGTCAGCAGAATTATTAAGTAAAATAACGATAGTTAGAATCAACTCAGGAGGAAGTTTATACAACTGTGGTCTGGTGTCTAAAAATGGAAAATGAATTGGTTTGAAGTCTTTCTGTTTGCATATTTTAATATCTTCCCTTGTGGTTGTAGTGAATGTCTATGTGCATAGCTTCTCAAAGATTAGTCATCCACCTAATGGGATTTTCCTGCTCAGGGTCTACCCGGGCATGACATGAACTGTATAAATGATTGTAGGCTTCCATCCTAGGGACAATGGACTGCTGAAAAACCGCTGCAAACGGAACAAAAAAACAGGAGAACGTCATCAAATAAGAAAGTATCAAAAGGCTCATTCATTTTGGTGTTTTGTGTAAATACAGACTGCAGTGCTGGGTGGAAATGTGGAGTAAGGAGTGTTTTTAAATCAATAATTCATTTTGTTTTCCAGGAAATTGTGCTTCACACGTTTGTTACAAAATTCCAAGGTTCACTGTCAGAAAAGCTTAGCATTTTCTGTGTATATTTGAATCAAAGAGATTTTGTGAGCTGAAAACCCCCCACAAAGGATAAGAGTGAACATTTGCATGAATTTGTTTTGAATACAAAAACACACCAATAGAGGACAGTGTCAGAGTGTCAGAATGCAAACCACAACAAAGTCCATCATTCTTAAATTACTGAGGATGGCCTCTAAATTGTCATGTTTCTTTTATTAGATAAGAAACAGTTTAATCTATTGCTTTGTTTATTTAATTCAGTGTATTTTTCCTTGTCAGCATATATATATATATATATATATATATATATATATATATATATATATATATATATATATATATATATATATATATATATATAGGTATAGCAGCAATAGGTATAGCAGCAAATGAAATTCAAAATTTAGGTTCTCAGAAAATTTTACTATTACACAAGACCAATATGATACATATTTTTAATACAGAAACGTCAGCCTTCTGTAAAGTTTGTGCAATTTATGCAATCAAAACCTGAACAAGACTCCCTTTGCATGAATTACTACTCCAACGCAATGTGGCATGCAGGGGATCAGCCTGTAGCACAGCTGAGAAATTATGGAAGCCTAAGTTCCCTAAATAGCAGCATTTAGCTTGTCTGCACTGGTGGGACGGGTGTCTCTTCCTCTTCATCATTAACATAGCGATGGGTCAGTCAGCCAAGATTGTTAACTATTCAAGCAAAAGAATACAATGGTTACGAAAACAATGTTGGTACTTTTGGTAGTGTGAGCTGGTGTGCATTGAGAAAGGTACCATTGAGAAAACCGTGGTTTGCTGTAAAATGTCTTGGTCAGATGGATACACTGACCAAATCATCACTGACTGTGGAAACTTCCCACTGAACGTTGATGCCGTGCCTCTGCAATCAAACGTTTTAAAGGGATTTGATTCACAATTTACAAAAGACTAGAGATGTCCTTGTAGCCTGTGCACTATTTTTTTACTGCATTTTCCCTTCCACGTCACGTCCCATTAAAATGCTTGGATACAGCACTCGGTGAACGACCAAATTATTTATAAATTAGCCGTCTTTGCTTACAGTGAATCACAAGTTGGTTCCACTTTTACAATGGATGTCAGAAGCTGAAAATGTTTTGGAGCCCCTGTGCTAGACAACGGCTGAGTCAGCAGTCTTCCCAATCTTTGCAGAGGCAACAACAAAGATATAGCTAAACAATTCTGTCCAAAAAAAAGAAACTATTTCAAAACTGAGCAGTAAGAAACTGAATGTTGTTTCTATATTAACGATCAGGCTATAACCATCAACATTAACAGAAATACTGGTTTATTATACTACAACTTTGCCTGTAATTAATGCAGATCGTAAGTTATTTTTTATTAGATTACTAAAATGAAGTTTCAATAAATGAATACAGTAATGAAGATTTCAAAGCTATTATAATTGTTTAAAGATTGCATAACTTCACTACGCTACCAGCGATCATTGATGCACAGAAGTCTTTGATTCAGATCAGGAATAAATTATGTTGACACCTAACGCAGAAGTAGTCTAGAGTCTAGAGCAGAGGGTCTGCTGTCAGATAAGTTGAAAATGTTTTAAGTTTTATTGCTATTTCTGATCTACTTATGTGTGTGTTCTGAGCCAAAGTAAATGTGTGTATTTAAACAGAAAAGTGAAGTCAGTGATATTGATCTGAATTTAAAAATGTATTTGTCAAACTAGACCTGAAAGACTATTTTAAATTGAAGTCAAAGGGTGCATGATAAATTCCTTATCAGGTATTTAAGTTCATGCTAATGTGCCCTATGCTTTTTAGCTTACCTAAACAAGACGTGTCCTTGTCTGCACATAGCTGTCTCTCGTTTGTTGCTCTGTTAGACTGTTTAGTCATGATTTTATGAGCTGCACACACATTAAATGACTTGTTTGAAGGTTAATACTTCTCTCCTGCAGAACTGGATATTGCCGCAAGTCCTGATTCTGAACCCTGACCAGATGGTTAGTACATACACAACATGAAAAAAGTTCATTGGCTTTGGAACTTGAGCTAGTCATCATATGAACTACTGTCTGTGGTTTCTCCGTAGCAGTTAGCATGGTGCTAAGGTTATTGAGCACACATTTTTTGCACTAATACTGTTCAATTCCTCCACTGCTCTTAAATGTCGACCAGCAGCTTTGAAGCACAAAAACTCACAGTTCAACACAGTTCTGACAAAACTGTTCAAAAACTGTGTATGCTGCTGCGATCTTGTGGAACTAATATACATCTTTACTGATACCTAATCTTACTAAGTCAAGCGCCTTTAAATGACGTTTTTTGTGTTAAGATTAAATGTGTTATTGGGAAGCTGACCTTCACCCTTGACCTCGTTCAAAACATGCTGACATTGTCGACATATAAATACTAAACACAAATGTGGTTGGTGTGTAGCTAAAGGGGTTCAGAGGACATTACGTAACGCAAAATTAATACCAACATAACACAACGTAAAATCAGGTCTGTCATTTAAAGGTAGTTTTAAAAGTAAGCAAAAAGAAACTGATATGAAATTCCGTGATTGCCTGTCACGTTATAACACCCCACAAGAAGTTATTTTTGTAAAAAAGTCAATTTGATAAATAAACACACTAAAGAAATACGTTACATTGTCTGAGGCTGTAGAGTCGCAGTGTTCCATTTTCAAACGTAGCCTTCATGCATGCTGAAAGAGCAGCTGTCACATTTCCTATAAGCAGGTACATCCAGGGACATACTCTTCATCTTTCTCTAAAGTTTTTGAAATGGAGGCAACCTGTTTCTTACATCCCTCTGTTAGTCCTAGTCCAGAAACATATCTCTTGTTTCAGTTGTCCTCCATCTCGTTGGGAGGTTCTGTCTCCCTTGTCCTCTTTTCTCATGCCGTTCCAATTAAATCATTGGCCTTGTCTCCTTCTCAAAGTTCCATCGCGGTGCCAGGGAGGCAACCTCACCGATAAATGGTCAGCTGGAATGATGCGGCGTGTCATTTTCTGGCAAAATGTGTTTATAAAAGCCCAGCAAACCTGGGTATGCAGCGACCTCGTGCAGTAAGAGAGCGGCTTTCTTATTTCCTCAGTCAGTGTGCATGTGTCTCTTTCTATTTTTTGCTTTTCTCTTCTTTGTCCAGCCTAAAATAGCTCCAACTTGGCAAAGTCTATTAGGGGCCTAAGGTAAGCCTCTTAGGAGGTACTCCAGCACTCTTGATGAATAATAGGACAGTGACAGTAAGGCCAAACAGCAATTACTGATAAAACCAGGGCTGGATTTAAGTCTCACTAAATCAAAGAGGTAAATTGGATTGTGAAAGATAGAAATAATACTTATTGACAATTAATCAAATATAAATATTCTATGGCTGACGATGTTTGACAGAAACAGACAAAAGAAAATGTTGAATTTTTTAAAAACTGTCATGGTTGAGTGTTGTTTGTAACACTTATGGGTTTAATGACTGTGGCGTTAAACCCATGTATAAAAGTTAGGTAGGAGGTAAATTCAGAAGGACGACAGATAGTCGTCCTTCTGAATTTCCTGCCCTAATCTTGCAGTCTTGACTTCAGCCACCTCCGTCTCATTTTTTTAATCCGTTGCCTTAATCGGTTAAACCAGATTAAGCAAATGAACGTGAGATAGAATCCCTGCTGTTTTTTTCCAGCTCCAGCCAGGTTATTTCAGAGGAGTCTACTGGTAAGATTAATGGGTTAGGGGGTTTAGTTGAGCAATCCATGGTTTTCAGTGTCACAAAGGTTCCCCTTCTTAACCTTGTCGGATCAGCATGGCTACACATCACAGCGATAATACAGATTTTTTGCCTAAGCATTGAAATCATAAGCAGACCTACTGTTTACCTATTGCAACCACTTTGGATGGTGAAGGAGAAAATACACAAAGCTACTTTAATGTTAGTTGCTGTTATATACAGTATATTGCATATACTAGTAGTGCTACAACTGTTACAGCTGACATTCGGAAACATTTTTATTTCCGAATGTCAGCTGTATCATACACACACATATAATTTGCTTTTAATGGCAAATCTCAAATGTAATCTTGGTTTATAAAAGTTAAATGATGATTTCAATGATGATTTCTTTACCCTCCACTGGGAGGGTAAAGTTATCCCTCCCAGTGGTGTATTTATAATTTTAAAGTTGATTTTTAATTTATTTTCAACATACCGAAACTCTTCTACTTTATCAACCTCTAAAATAAATCATAAAAACACCAAACAAACAATAAAAATGAACAAAATGTGAATGTTCACCTTTACTTCCTTCACAATTTAAATCCTTTATTCAGTCTCTTGAAAAAGGGGTTACATATTAATGTCAATATATTATGGACAAGAAATGTCTGGATTAATATTTTGGTCATTAGTTAAGATTTTATAAAATTCTGTTGCCAAGGTGAAACCTTCTAACGGCTGTGTGTATGTCCACTTATGCCAGTGAAAGTTTGCTCTTTTTAACTCCAGAGGTTTTTTGTCTGCTTGTTTGTTGTTTTTTTATCGGGATTGCCTTTGATGACATATGAGAGATAACAGATGCATGGCTCAGCTGCTAAGGAGGCAGCCAGGCATCGAGCTGACCAAGTAAAGATGCACGTAATGCGGTGTGCTTGAAGACAGAGTCGTTACTGCCGAGCCATTAGCTGTGCACCACTTAAAACTGACCTGCAGGAAACAACTTAATCACTTTTTTTTTTTTTAGTTCCGCTTAGTTTTGAGTTCTGTTTAATTGCTAATCCCTAAAAAAACAGGACGGATTATTTGCAGATACAAGTATAATTTATATATATATATAAGTAATATAGCTTGTTTCCTTGTGATTCTTTCCTTGAATGTTGTTAACGTCTAAAACAGCACAACACTGGGTCTTCATCTCCTTATTAATCAAATACTGATTACCAAAGAGACTGAACACAGGCTGGTGGAGAGACATACTGATTTGACTCTTTGACTCTCTCTCTCTCTCTCTCTCTCTCTCTCTCTCTCTCTCTCTCTCTCTCTCTCTCTCTCTCTCTCTCTCTCTCTCTCTCTCTCTCTCTCTCTCTCTCTCTCTTTCTCTTATTCTGGTTTAACTGTGTATAACTGGGCCATACGTTTCTGAGGCTCCGCACTTATGCATAATATATTACCTTAATTGCTCCAGCCTATTTTTATATCCTTCCGAGAGATCAGTCCATCATTCAGTCAGCGAGCGCATATATTGCCCACATTCACATCAGATCAGCCAGTCTTTTGTTTGTTCCTACCAACCCAGTTTCTTGCCTCTCAGGGAGTCGCGTGTTGTCAAACTGACAGCTGAACAACAACTCCAAATATCTATGAGAGACGCCTGACTAAAACAAAGCCTCTTCCTTCAAGGTATTTTGTTTCGACGAGAGCCCAACGAGATTAAAGCAAAGCATCTTTACCACAAACAGTCTATTCCCCATTAGATTTGGCTAATTTTAATCATCGGTTATATTGTGTATCCTGTTTACATGAACAGAAAATAAAAGAAACACATAACATTAAAATACAACCTATAGGTTTTAAAATAGAGCTTTGCATTACATAGGTAGTCTTGTAATACTTGATGCATCAATTGCAAGTCATCACCTGGTTTAAAAGTTTATGTGTCTCACCTTAGTAGTGAGGATACAGATGCAGTCCATCCTCACATGTCTGCTTGGCAAACTCTTAACAAATCATTTTCCAGGACCAACTTCCTCATTCTGACACTCATTCATGTGTTGACCCTTGTAGCGTCCCTTTGCCGTCTCTTTGCCTTTGTTCCCCCCTATTCTTTCATCCCTCAGTTTCTCCCAACTCTGTTTCCCGTGCCATCTCCACCTGTCCTTTCATCAGAGCAAGTCAGCGTGGACCGGCGCGCTAGAATACAGGCCGCCTCGGAAACACGGAGCCCGCAACGGCGCGACTCCACCCGCTCTCTTCTTTCCCAGCTGCTGTCTTCATTTTATGGCAGCTGGTTTCCACATTTTGACCTCGCAGAGTGCATGGCTCAGAAATAGATTTATCTGTGAATATAAATATACATCCGCGTATGCACGCCAACCAAACTCAGCGGATAAAAAAAACAAAAAAAAAACACACAAAAAAACAGGCAGCATCTAGAGACTGGTGCACACACATGGATGAACAGGCAAACACTCACAAACAGACATGTGTACACAGAGATGAGCGCACACAAGAATTCATATGCCGCACGCACACACACGCACACACACACACACACACACACACACACACACACACACACACCACTCTCCGCTGCTTTATCAGGTCAGGTCTCTGGTAGGAGTGGGGTTTAGATAGAGTGTACAGTGACAGCAGTATAGCAAAGATGCTCTACTTTCAGCTTTGTGGATAAGAGTGAATCTGAGGCTCCTTAAGAAGCAGAAAGCTTCACGCAGCCATGGGATTTTTACTGGCCTGCAACGTTTCAGCCTGTTTGCTTGTTTCAGTAATCAGATTATTTGCCCACCTGTGCCTGTTTATACCTGCGCTGCCGCTCACCTGTGTTTTACTATTTTTGAGCTCCTTTCAGCCACAGACACCATGCCAGATTATTGGTAGCATTTCTGTGTGTGCCTGTCCAGCGTTGCGTTCCTTGCCGATTTCTATTATCCAAGTCCTTTTAGCGGGACTTGGTGCTTGTGGCCTACAGCTCGTCAGCGATTGTTGGGTCTGTTGTCTCATCTTGTAAAATTCTCTGACGACATTGGATAACGTTAAGCTACAAGCTAGTTTGCGGGCCAGTTGTGCACAGTGATACTGTGCTCATGAAACAGGCAGTGGGAGTCTTTCTGGGAAATGAGATCAGCATCTCCATATACATTGTTAGCAGAGGGAAGCATGAAGGCTGCACTGACTCTATAGAACACAGTAACCAAAATCAGTGGATAGCATAGCTCCACAAATCAGAAGACATTGGAGACTTTACGCTAGATGTCAAGCAACTTGGACATCTGTCCTTCAAAATCAGGGACCTTGATTATGGATAAGTTATCATAAATCCAAGTGTTTTTCTCCTTGCCCTTAGGATGTTTATGACGTAATTTATTCAGGAAGGCTTTAACACAAGGAATGCAACAGCTTTAGCCCGTGTCTTGGAAATGTCCGAGTGGTGGCTTAAAAACCACTGGGGTTCACTTCTGAAGCTGTCCAAGGCT
Source organism: Fundulus heteroclitus (assembly GCF_011125445.2). NCBI lineage: Eukaryota > Metazoa > Chordata > Actinopteri > Cyprinodontiformes > Fundulidae > Fundulus > Fundulus heteroclitus. The sequence continues at coordinate 3,872,791 of NC_046369.1, forward strand.
CCTGTTATCCCCGTTTATCCAACTATTGCTAACAAATGTTTTCCTTCCTCTCAACTTTCCATTATCATCTGGATTCAAACATAAGGAAAAGGTACCACCAACTAAGGCCATCACGAGCAGATAATAGATACTGTTTTACAGATGTTCTTAAAACGTACAACATAAACAAGAACGACATAAATAATAAGCAAACATTGAACAGCCAAATCTCCTGAAACTAGGGCAACTCAAAACTGAATGAACACAGTGCAGACCTAAGGTTAAGTACATCAAATAAAATAAAGAGAAGCATTCAGTCCAATTTTATGCAAGACCAGCTCAAAAATACTATTAATCCCCAAATGCCATTTTTGTATTCCATTCAATATGATATGAAACTGAACTTATTCCACATGCCATGTTACATAATGTAATGTAAGCCAGCTTTCCGTTTGGCATTTAGAAGTAAATCATAGTTAAACCTTGTAACCGCTATATATAGCAACACCTTTCTCGCTTCCCAAGTTATGCCCGACCTTCCCAGGGGAACAATTTTCTCCGGGTTTTCTTTAGCATAAACACAGAACAAAGTGATGTCCTACCTTGTTGGGGGTGAATGGGGTTGTGTTAATCCTGGAGCAGCCTGGTCCATCAGAAAGCGCAGGGCTGATTGAACTGGAAATAAAAATAAGGAAGTTATTTCTTTGTGCAAATATATTGTTAGAAAAGCTTAACTTAAAAGATGCATGTGTTTTTATTTATTTATTGTATTCATTTCAGATCATGTTAACCAATCAAGTTATGCATCTCTGAAAAGAACTGTGAGTGGCATTATATCCACAACCTCCTGCTTAGACATGGTTCCAACAGCTTTTAAAAACATGTCCTCAGCTGTGTTGCACCTGAAATCTTACAGTCAGCAAATACTCAACTGGCCCTAAAAGCTGCAGTGATCACACCTCTTTTAAGGAAACCCAATTCTTCAGACCCATAATAGTAAGTGAGAACAGGCTCATATCTAACTGAACAGTTTTGGAAAAGATAATTGTAAGTGGAACTAAAGTCTAACTCACCCACATGTTAGAGCATATTCCCGCCCCCAGACTAATCTGATCAATGCCCAAAGCCGGTGCTGCTGAGGCAGTGGAGGCGGGTTTTTACTGTAGGCTGCTGAGCCCATGAATAGGGTGCGCAAGTACAAGCCTTGGCTTCAGCCATTTGCTTTTTTTGGTAAATTATGAATTTGTTAAGTAAAGTATTACTTTTGTTTTTGCTTTGCTTCTTTTTGTAATGTTAATTTACCAAAATAAAGCGAAATTAATGAAAATAAAAACTCTTGGACTGCTGTTTCTTTTGGTTAAATGTTCAGTATGGCTGGCTTTTTGCTCAATGGCAAAAACCTCAAACAAATGCGTTGTTACTAAAGCACAAAGGGAAGAAAATGAGTGTGTGAACGTACCTAAGAGGAGATCCTTTGCTTAGCTTTGACGAAGGACTGGTGGGGCTTTTGCTCTCGAATGTTGATTTCCCGTGGTTAGGGCTCGTTGGACTTTTACTTGGACTGACTTTACTTGCTCCTGGATCTTTGCTGCTAGAAACCGTGGTAGAAACGTCGGCTCCTGAGACTGTACCTGGACCTGGACTGGCGGTTGGAGCGATGCTTGCAGGGGTAGTTTTGCCTGGAGTGGTCGGTGACACAATACCTTGGATAGTGCTAGAGACAAGGGCAGAAACCGTCACCAGGTTCGGGTCTTTAGAGACAGGAGGGTTCTGTGCGTTAGTCGTGCTCTCTGACTTTGTGGCCGTGACATCTGGGCTGGGTCCATTCTGGGATGTTTTAGTGGATGCGCTGACATTTTCTATGCTGCTGACAGTAACACTGGAAGATGTGGCGGCAGAGGGTGAAGAGGGTTTGGAAATAACACCCTCGACGGGTTTGATGCTTCCAGCTTGGGTGGGCGGAGGGGGGGCCCGATACTTGGCTTTGGCAGGGTGGGATTGTGGGATGCTGGGCTGTCTTGTAGGAGAGGATAATGGTTTTGAAGTTGCTCCAGTTGGTTTAGGTGGGGAGGGGGGTTTGACTGACTTGGTCTTGCAGGGCCGGGATGGTTCTCCAGAAGCGGGGGGATTCTCTGGAGTGTTGACAGAACAGTGGCTGTCATGCAGGACGGTCAACTCGTAGTACTCCTGGATATCTGAGGAGATATTAGAGATGTGATCCATGACTTAAGAAAGAGTGCAGCGGTCCATGAGGAGATGATCTACTGTCCACAAGTATTAATTAATGCTATTGTATTATTTCAGGATGGCTACTCTTGGGACATGAACAAATCTTAAAGGCAGATCATATCTGCTGATCACTCAACTTTCAATTAGAAAACATCATACAGAACCTTACGGTGAAGCTGCTTTAGCTTCCTTAACGTCACTGCTCCTTCAACAAGCCTCTTTGCAGTCATGCTGTGCTTCGTCAGATTTAGTCATGGTCATGGCAATTTGCATTGGTAGTTCTCTGTTCTGTTCCATTCCTGCACAACCTGAGGGGGATCTCTGCTCTTGCTCCTCCTGCCTCGGACAGTTTACATATGCTCACTAAAGGGCAGCGAGGGTCCAGGAATAGCCACACTACCCAATTAAGATAATTGCTAACACAGCTTTGACATGAGAATTCCATAATAAACTATAATAAGGAATGGAGTCACAATAATCTTAATGTCAAAGTATGAAAGCCAGTATGTGGATGTTACATTCATGATCATAAAAGCCTTCCAATAAAAACAGTTCTATATATTTGTATGGACACTAAAAGCAAAGATTTTCTATAATGCACAAACAGAGGTTGAGTTATTTTGGGTGGTAATAGGTTAAAAGAATCGTCCAATTACTTTATTTCTGCTTGATCCTAGAGAGCTACCGCCTATCTCACACAGTCTGGACATGTTGCCAATCCCTGACCAGGCCGACATTAGGATTCACAAAACAGAGGATGAGGTATGTGCACACTCAAGGCAAGCTAAGTTTATTTATATGGCACTTTTCAGTAACAGGCTGATTCAAAGTGCACTCGGACGTAAAGGTAGTTTGGAGTTAAACTAGCATGCATGTTTTTGTGGAAGAAATATGCCGTATACACATGCACATAGAGAACATGCAAAGTACAAGTAGAAACCAAGGACCTTTTTGCTGGAAGGCAACAGTGCCAACAAATGCACCACAGTGCAGCCCCAGGAGTAACAAAGAAAACAAACAGTTAGGAAAATGAGTTAAAAATCTAAGGAGCTTCTTCAAATATAGTATGACACATTATGATTCACATAAAACAAACCTGGTCTCCAAATATCTCCATGTTTTCTAAAAATGCTGCTAGCTAGACAGCCATATCTTGTGCACCAAGGCCCTCTAGTGTCAACAGATGGATACTGCAACAAAGCTGAGCGGCTCTTGAAATAGTTTTCATTCAATCCTGAAATAGTTTTCATACTATCAAAAGGAAACATTAATACCGCCGCCATCTGTCTGATTAAAAAGACTAACACTTTATGTACATAAAGGAAGGTGTTACAGTTGTAGGTTTTACTTCCCTCCTTCATGCACACAGAAGAGAGGCAATTAAGCAATAAATCAGATATCGCTCATATCAAAGAAACAAACTCCCACGGCAAAGGTCTGCCAGCTCTCACAGCCAAGTAAGAGATATCTAAGGGGAAGGCAATAGTGTTGCCACAACGTTTAGGAGATTGTTTTAGAAGAACAAAGAGATACATTTGTGGTTTGTGAAAAATTGAAGTAGGAGTTCTTGAAACATAAGCTCTGGGATTCAAATTTTAAATTGATGGCAATTTATTTCCACAAGAACTTGCAGCATTGTTACTTTGCAGCAAGAGTGTATTGGGTTCGAATCCCATCCTGGCGTCTTCCTGCGTGAATTTTGCATGTTCTCTTAATGTGTTAATGGGTTTATTCCTGCGCGTCTCTTTGCTGCCCTGAGATGGTCTGGTACATGCACCAAACCTTTCACCAAGTCACTGCTCGAGAATGGAACCAGCCCCAGTGACTCTTTATGGACATGTGGGTACTGATGATGGATGCATGCATTTAATAGGGCTGTTAAGACTGTTTGTCTTATCACTGTGTATCTAAAGCTGGGAAAGTTTGTGTGCTACAGGTTGGAAGCCTCTAAAACGGCTCCATGTCAGTCCCCATATTCAAAATGATTACTCGCCAGTTTTAAACCTATATCCATTTAATTCCATTAAACAATTTATTTTGTACATTATCATCTATTATTTACAAAGATAGTCCTAAAATAATAAAATCTTTAGAGTGGTTAATTCAGCGTACGTTCATTTCCGATGGTGTTACATTATACCCAATTTCCATTAGTCGTTTTTACGATACCTGCCTGGGCCACTTAACCCTCAGTAAGTATGACTGATTGTGATCCCCGACAGAACCAGAATAAGTCCGATCTCCTCGTAGGTGGTTATTTAATGGAGTCAGTAAATTTCCGTGCAGTAGAATTTGAGTAGTTTTCAGAAAATTACTTTAATGGTTATCAAAGTGAGGCAAAAGTCTCCCAAGGTTGGTACAAATTGATGTACAAGCCATAAAAAAATGGCTCCTTTTTAGTACCCTAAAAAAGGGGGCAGCATCAAAACTAGTGTCTGAACCAGTATGAATACATCTCTACACATAAACCCTAAAACACAAATAAGGACTGATTCCATATCCCTGCTCCTAGATGTGACTCTTCTGTTCAGGTCACAATAAATACATGTTTTTAAAAAAACTCCCCTACAAAGAGCCTTAAGAAGTTCCTACTCTCAGCGGACACAGGGCAAGAGGCACCCATGGCAGTCTGCCGGTCCATCACAGTCTATTCAAATACATGTGAAAACAAAACAGTTATCGGCACTCTACACCTTTAACACTCCAGAGAAAAATTAGAGAAAGGCCAGCAGGAACTCTGCCTCAACAGATCGTGCCTGTAAACAGACCACGCAGACATGCTGAATAACATTCACATGCACAAATTTGGTATTCTGGATGATGTCAAGTCAGATGCCTTCGGTAGGCGGGTCCGGTCCTCTGACTAGGGCAGACTGGTTTTTCATAATTTCCTTAAATACAAATCCAAACATTCTTCTTTTTACAAGTTTCTCTCCACAAACAGCTAAAAAACAAGATTATTTTTGCCTGGTAAATTCTCTATTTAATTCAGGATGTATCTGTTACGATAGTCAACGTGTAACCGCTCGCCACAGAAAATTCCTTGTTTTATGTAAAAAGAAAAATTCCCTTGACATCTGTGTTTTCTGATATCTTTTTTATAGTCATTTAGTTACTAAGCCCAACATACACTCACCGGCCACTTTATTAGGTACACCTTGCTAGTACCAGGTTGGACCCCTTTTTGTCTTCAGAACTGCCTCAATCCTTTGTGGTGTAGATTCAACAAGGTACTGGAAACATTCCTCAGAGAGTTTGGTCCATATTGACATGACAGCATCACGCAGATGCTGCAGATTTGTCAGCTGTGCATCCAAGATGCAACTCTCCCGTTCCACACATCCCAAAGGTACTCTATTAGATTGACATCTGGTGACTGTGGAGGCCATGTGAGTACAGTGAACTCATGGTGAAGTTCTAGGAACCAGTCTGAGATAATTTGCTGATATCCTGCTGGAAGTAGCCATCAGAAGATGGGCACACTGTGGTCATAAAACAATACTTAGGTAGGCTGTGGCGTTGACACGATGCTCAGTTGGTACTAAGCGGCCCAAAGTGTGCCAAGAAAACCATTTTCTGTTGCCAAATTCGGGCCCTATCATCCGAATGTTGCAGCATAAATTGTTCAAAGTCACATAAATCACCTTTCTTCCCCGTTCTGATGCTCGGTTTGAACTGCAGCAGATCGTCTTTACCACCTCTACATGCCTAAATGCATTAAGTTGCTGTCATGTGATTGGCTGATTAGAAATTTGCATTAACAAGCAGTTGGACAGGTGTACCTAATAAAGTGGCCAGTGAGTGTTTTTCAAACAATACTGAACTTCTGCAATCAATTTATATAATGCATTTGGTCTACTGGTAAAGCAACACATACATCCCATTTATTTATGCAACAATTAATTTATTAGTCAGCATATTTTAGTGACTAAATATCTTATTTACACATTTAGATCTAAAATATTGTCAACTTTGTCTTTACGTTGATTCCAAAACATTGAGTTCTTGTGTGTAAAATCGAGGAAAAAAAGGGAGTTTAAACTTGGTACGGCAAATGTTCTTACCGAGAAGAGCACTGAAGAGTTGACTTTGGAAGACATTGATGACTCTGTCCAATGACTGCTGCAGCTGATGGTCCTCCTCGGCAGAAACCTGCTTGCTCTCACTCTGGGTCTGCCGTCTCTGGTTCAGTTTGACCCGGTACTGCTGGAGCAGCTCCAGGGCCCGCTGAGCATCTTTTAATAATAGATGAAAAACAACTTCAACATCAGAAAAAATAAAAGAGAAAACATCCCCAAGCATTCCAATGTAAAGTAAGGAGGTTATGCACTTTGCATTATAAGTCCTTCGGGATTGGTATGATTTAGGAATGTGGGTGGTGTTCACCCAAAGGTAAATTATTAAAGCACCTGGTTTCAATAACATGTTTATCCCCCGTCGATAAAATCACTATATGTCTCCTCTCATTTAAAACATGTATAAAAAGTTTTTTATTGATTTATTTTGAGAGTTGGCTTCATTGGTGAAATGTTCAGTGATTCAAACATAGATTGTATTACAAGTTAGACTTATCAGCGCACCCCAGTGATGTAAGCTACTGTACAACTGGTCTGATAAAGTTTGAGGAATACTTCTTGAAATCTCTGCTGCAAGTGAAGAATGAATCGCCTTCACTGTAGTAGCATTTTCACATGGTTTGTCCATTCTGGGTCTTCCTATGATGCTTTTTCTATGTGTTTTTGCTTCCTGAGGACAACCGTCTGGGTAGAAAAGGAAGATTCAGGTGATCCAGCAGGACAAACAATCATATGTGTGTGAAGTTTGAACTTCAGAAATACCTTATTTTTGGCTTCTGGGTCAGTTTAATTTGATGCAACATGCAGGTCCATTGCAGGAATTTACAATAACATTGAAATGTTCATTTACTTTAGTGTTTATATTAAAAAATAAAAATAAAACTCATGCATTACACACAGAGGAATAAATTTAAAGCATTTATTTGGGTAATTTTGTTGGTTATGGATTACAGCTACTGGAAACAAAAGTTATCAATACCGCGTGCCATAGAGGCTTTGATAGTTACTCTGAGCTCTGTTTGTTTCCTCCATGGACTCCCTGTGCGGCCCTAGGTAAGTAGAGTTTGTTGACTAATTAAGATCCTGATACCATGATCATTAAACCAGGATTGGGACTTTTGGAAGCAGTTGCAAAGTCATGCTGGAGAATGGAACCGGCTTCTCCATGGGGGGAAGTGTCAAATGTTCAGAACTTTCCTTGGATTTAACAAGAAACTCAGTGAACCAGCACAATCAGACCATGTGCCCCCCCCCCCCCCCCCATTCCCCAAATCATCACAGGCAGTGGAAACTTCCCCTTACATTTTGACCAACTTTGACTCTGTGCCTTTCTAGACTCTGGGACTTTGACTTCCAGAGGAAATGCAAAATATACTTTTATCTGAAAAGGTGATTTCGGACCACTGAACAACAATCCAATCCTGTCTCTCCTCAGCCCTAGTTATGTCTGGTGATGCTTTTCATTCTGATGCATGACACCAACGTTAGCCCGTGTCCTTGATACTTTCCTGCCACGTGAACCTCCTCCAAAATCTTAGAGGGGCTTTTTTCACAATTGTCTCAAAGCTAGGCTCATGTTGATTGCTTGCCGCAATTTCCTTCCCTACCCTACCTTTTCCTTTCACCCAATATGCCATGCACTCTGCAACAGCCAGCTAACAAGGGATTCCCCTCCCTGTGGGTATTACAGACTGTCTGCTGGAAAAAATGTCAAGTCAGCTGTCTTCAATATTACACTGTAGGCAATGAAATAAGCTTAACAGTATTTTAGAATATATATATTTTTTGAATATTCTAATTTTCTTGCTGAGTTTTAGAACCCTCCACAATAACATGAATACTTTCTTAAAACATAAAACTTCCTGTTTAAAGAATCTATAGGGCACCATAGATTATACATACATATGTGGAACTCAGATTTCTGAAAGAAAATACATATTTTTGGATATTCCAGTTTACTAAAATGGTAAGAATGCGCTCTCACACTCCTGTGGAATCCACTTGCTCATTTCGCTTGCAACAGGATAGTTAAGTTAAAACGTATCGTGTAAATAACATTTACACGAAGCTAAACTTATTAGCTTGATTTATTCAAAGCATTTAGTAAATTTACTTCACGCACTTGTGTAAGAGGCAAATTTAACCAAAAACTGCGGGTTATCAGAAAAGTTCGTGCTCCAGCGTAAAGATCAGATCAGCGCAAACGTTTCCGAGCGCTTGAATGTGATTCGTGTTGCGCCAGTTCTTCAGCCGGCTCAACGAATTGCTTCCTGAATACCCTCCCACAGCGTTAAGATAATAAACAATGAGAGGGTAGTTAAAAAAAAAACAAGATTTGAGTTACCTTTCTGTCGCACAGGCATGGTGACAGGCGCAGTCCTGACCGCGCAGCTTGTGTTGCCGTGTCTGTGTGTGTGCGTGGGTGTGGGTTTACAGATGTGTGTGGCTGTCCGACTGCCGCTGCCTTCCTCCAAACTGGGACACCGATCCGTCCCCACACCGGCCAGCAACAATTGTCTGTTTAATGAGTGAAACAAAAACAAAAAAAGCAAACAACACGGAGGCCGTTTACGCGTTCAGGTTAAACCATAAAACGCGCAGCACCTGAACTTAGTACCCGGAGCGCAGAGAGCTCCACTGGTTACGCCTGCTTTTTTTTCTTTCTTTCTTTCTTTCGGTCTCTGTCTGCTCGGTCAAACTAGTTCTCTATTTCTTCACTCAGGTGTCTTGACGTGGTCCAACCGGTTTGGCGGTTCCTGTGGGATAAACACACTCTCTCCTCGGAAGCACTGTCAAAGAGGCTCTTTATAAGGAGCTTGTGTGTCCTTGGTGGTATTGTCATGTTAAACAGGTATATTGTGCGCAGTGGATAAACGCCCGACCTATTCCAGGGTGTGCGCCGAATCCACACCTAATCCACTCAGCAGAGCAGAGGAAAGATTTGGGTTTTACGCACAGATCTGACTCTCAACTGCATCAGATATAGGCTCGGAAAGCTGCGTCGTGTCCTCATTTATTGTCCTTTTCTTTCATTCATGTCAAAGTAAGATCGTGTGGGTTGTATGGCGCATGCACGGGAAATGCAAATATTGTTTAAAACTAGTGGGTCAAATTGAAATGTTACAGGTGTAATCCCTGCAGCGGCCTGGGCACGTCCATTCCTGCGTGGGTTTAGGGGTAATGAAAATCTGCAGTGTGATTAGATTAAATGTAACATCTAGCCACGGCATGTCCAAAGGATTGCAGCAACAAAGTCAACACGCCTTCTTTGTTTGTGTGTGAAGAACGTTTTTTTTGGCATTCATTTTATTCAAAGATCAGGATTCTGCCCGACTGCTTATTCTTTCAAACCTGGTACATAGTGATACTCAGAAAACCTCTGAATATAAATATCAGTAAATAAATAATTTTTAGTGTCACCGCATTTTTGGGACAGACACCGGCTCAGGATTTCCACACTTTTTTATGTTTTACATTACTACATTGTTTATACAGTGACTATTCACATTATTCATAAATCCATGTATACATATACAGTCAAGACTAAATTATGCTATAAATGCATTTTTGTTTTGATCCCTAAAGTATAAAAAAAATCAAGAACACCACTGAAAAGGTTCCGCCTTATAAAATATACCAGTACACTCTAACTATCACAATTTATGCACACATTTTCACCATTTTTGTCAAACAGTAAATGGTATATTTGCTGTCTTATTCTAATCGAGACTATTTTTAAGTATTACTTCCAAAGGTTATCCCGAACCAGGACTTTGTAAACTGTAAAAGCTCTGGTTCTTAGCTTTGACCTTTGAATAAAAGACAAATAAATCCTTGCTATCTGTAATACAGTAATTGGATTCTCCACCAGATGGCACAGGGCAAATATGGGACTCCATACAGCATGTTACTGGGGAAAGTACCATCTCTGTTTGGGTAGAAATCTCTTAAATGTGCGTATTAAAAAGGATCAGTTTGCTGTTAAAGGTTCAAGGGAATGATTAAATGTGAAGGAAAATATTCTTGCACAGCTCAGAGAACCATTTAAAAAGAACAATAAAAATTCAATGAAGGGCAAAATAAATCTGTCGCTAACTGCAGATTTCTTCTCTGTGCTTTTTTTATTTCATTTTGAGACCAGTTTCCTGGTTTAATCTTCATATGTGATCTAATCTGACCAGCCGGAATGATGATGTGTTGAACTCTCCATTCTGCACATGATCAACCTGGGACTGCTTCCATCGAATCCGTTCGGGGAAAGGAGGGACATCCAGCAGAAGTTTCCAAGCTGATTGGCCGAAGCGACACCTAGTGCCCGCCTACCAAAGGTTGGTTTTAGCCAATCATGATATCAAATGAAAATCTTTTAGGCAGCAGGCGCCATGAGAAACCGCTGGTGAAGGCACTTCTTGCTTCCATGTCCTCCTGCGCTGTTGTGGTTATGTTGTGAGCTGACAGGCTGTGACCTCATCAGCTCATGCTTTCGTCGCACCGGCATGTCCCGCCTTAAACCACAATACTGCAACCTGATTGGCCCAAACCGTTTTTGGTTGGGACACGAACAGCTGAAGACAAAGCGGTACAAAATGGATTCTCGTGTGTTTGTGAACGCACAAATACCGCGAGAATTCAGCTTGCCGTCAAGGTTATATCTGATCATACACTGGAGAGAATTTCATTCCATGTGAACTTAATCTAAAGGATACATAAATAACTTTAGGGAGATCCATAAAACGTATATCGCTAAAAAAAAGAGAAGTATCAAAAATAATCTAAAACTGCTTCTCAACACAAAATTTTTTTTGTACATATTTTATATCATTGTAACCTGTTACATGTAAAATAGATTCTAATCATTCACAAAGTTACGTTCATTGAAATTATTTACCCGGTAAGTTGCTTCCAACTTCTGATAAATAAACTGAAATACGGTCTTAACCGATGAATCGCCTTATTTGGTAAACTAACCAAATCTTTAACAAGTTCTTGTTATTTATTTAGTGGTTCTTGAATGAGATTTGACTAGTTTTAAAATACTTTAAAGTTCTTTAAACTGTTTCCAAAAACCATTGAACTCTCTGAATCATTCTGCCATTTTGACTAACTATTTCAAACCAAATACTAGTAAAATTATATCTAAAAACAAAACCCCATATCTTGAAATTTCCTGTAGTTTTAGTAATGCTGATTTTGTATTTGTGCTGTAATGTTTCTTTTTCATGCTGTGTTGAATGCTGCCATTCATTCAGTACATCCCAGACATTTTTAGAATGACTAGAGCAGAGCATGAATTATCATTGATTTAACCATTCAGCTTTGATAAACAAGTGGATTCCACCAAATCAGGCCACTTTTTCTCCAAACTGCAAAAGCATCTCGCCAACCAGGATATTTAGCCTGATTAAACGCTCACTAACCTTCCAAATATAGCTTTAAAAGTAGAGTTGCAAATCTGGAGACCCTGCATGTTGGGCAGATTCTGTCTATCATAAGCCAGTCCCACACATGCAGGCTGCTGTTGAATGCAGGTCATAGTCTCTGGTATTGTTATCGATCCAGTCACAAGAGCTTATTGACTGTTTTGGTGGGTGAACAAAATTTCCCTTTCTCTTTCTCACACACTCAAACACTCACACCCCGATTCTGGCATCGGTGTGGGTGGAAATGCATGCATCATTATGTAAGTGGGCTGGTCGCTCAGAATACAGAAGTAGCATTTTGTTTAAAGCCAGTGTGTAAAAGACAGAGTAAAGAGGAAACAGAACAAAAGGGCACCATTCAGCTAGTGTGTGTGTGTGCGTGTGTGTGTGTGTGTGTGTGTGTGTGTGTGTGTGTGTGTGTGTGATGGTAAACTCTATTGTTCATTGTCAGCCTGTTTCTGAGTTGCTCTACAGGCTCCACTGATGCCAGGAGAGCAGTGGGGAATGGTACAAGTCAGAAAATATGTGGAAAAGTCAAATTAGACAAATACATGGAGGGGGGGAAAAAGAAAGTCAGGTAATGTAGTTTTGAAAAAAAATAAAGGATTTAAAAGGCGAGGTCGAGGTCATTCTTACAAATGAATATGGTTTGTAATAAACCATTTGGTTAAAGCACTGGTTGTGTTTTCAGGGTCTTTGTCCCGCTGGAAGGGGAAGTCCCGCCCCCCCCCTTGCTCTCAGATGTTTTGCTGCTTCTGAAAGAGTTTCTCCAGCGCCACACATTTAGCTCCATCCATCTTCCCGTCTGCTCTGACCAGCGTCACTGTTCCTGATGAAAAGTGCCGCCACCGCATGAAGCCGCTACCGTCATGTTTCGCCTTCTCCCACATGCTTGCTGACTCCCCTGCATTGCTTGTGGCAAACTGAACAGAACTCCGTATGACTTTTCTTCCACAAGGATTTCCGTTTTACCACTCAGTAATAAAGGCCTGATTTATGGAGTGTTTGAGTAATAGATTCTCCCTCCTGAGCTCAGGCTCTCTGTAGCTCTTTCATAGTATACCACAGGCCCTTTGGCTGTTTATCTAATTAATGTGCTGTTCTTGCCTGGCCCGTTTAGTGAGATGGACAGAGATGTCTTGGTACAATTACAGCTGAGCCATAAAACTTCCACTTTCAGATGGAGGGTTTAACAGAGAACTGAGAGTTCAGGATATTGTTTTTATCACTAAATCCTGCTATAAACTTCTCCACAACAGTATTCCTGGCCTACCCGGAGCATCTCTTGGTTTTCTGCGTGCTCTTTGTTCACTAGTGCTCTGTAACTAGCCCTGACAGAACAGCTGTGCTTATGAAGAGATCAAAAATCCATTACGGCTGTGTCTATTGACACATAAGGGGACTTTTGTAGGCGACTGGTTGCAGTGAATTGTATTTATGGGTATCAGAGTAATGGCAAACAGGCACAAATACAGATTTTACTTTTCAGACTGTCAAAAATGAAACTCCTTCAGCCTCACTTTAAATGCTTGCTTTATTTTGTAAATTGTTTAAAATCCCAAATAAGGACCTTGAAGGTTGTGGCGTTCCTGTGAAAAGATGGGGGCCGATTCGAGGGGAATTAAAGAGGACATCTGTCTGACACGCAACGCTAGGGCCAAATTTAGGCATCAGTAGGACAACAGTCCCAAGGAAATCTATCACCAAATGGTTAAAAAGAAGCTAGTTCGAGGGTTCAGTGAGAGTCCAGTCACCAGATTAGAAATTCTGTCGTAGAACCTGAGGAGAGCTGTGGATGCAGTGAATTTTCACATGACAGTGAACTGAAGCTATGCTGTGAAGAAGAGCTGCTCAAAATCCCCAACAAAGGCGATAAAGACTGATCAATGTTAAGCATAGAGTCTGGACTCTAAATGTAGTTTTCTGATGACTGTGACCGTGTATCACGGTTTAATACAAGGCGCTGTACAGTACTGATGTGGGACGTTACCAAAACAAAATGGTAATAATTAAAGGGACTGTTTGGAGTGTCTTTATAGAGGGGCTCTACGGTGTGGTCATCAGTCAGCATGTTTCCTGCAGCAGACATTAAACATTATGATTTAAGTTGAAACAAAACAGAGAAGATCTGATTAGAGTCTAAAACTTGTCTATTGAAACTAGCGTAGCTCGTTTACTTAAGTATATACATATATATATATATATATATATATATATATATATATATATATATATATATATATATGTGTAAAATTATTAACAGCTTATGGAAATGTTCATCAACGTCTCAACAATCTTAACATCACCATCATATTCTTTTATTCCTGCAGAGCATTTTCCACTAATTTAAATAGAAGGCTTGGTTGATCAGCGGTCTGTTGCCGGTAACCTTCCGTGTGAAACCGTTTTTTCAGAAAGGAATATTTGAATACTAACTAAATGGAGAAAATACACTAGCTATTGCAAGCAAAATAATTCAGAGTAAATATAATAAAGGAATACTTGCTTGGACCTGGTAAAAAATGTAGATTTTACTTGAGCATTTACGGTTGCTTTATATTGCTGGATTAGTGTTTGTTTTTTGCTTTGTACATCACTTTGAATCGTCTCCTTACTGAAAAGTGCTTTATAAATAAACTTGCCTTGCCTTCTGGCCATGATAGTGTCTCCCCCTGGTTATGCCTTACATTTTCAACATCATCAGCTCTTTACAACAGACACAGAAGTTTTTATTTTAAACTGGGATTGAGCAACGACAACTCAGACGAACCTCACATTAAAACAATCACAAACAGATCTGGATCCCTGGAAGAAAAGAGGTTCAATATAACTAAATGAAAAGCTAAGCCAGATGGCCTGTGAGCCTTAGTTTTTTTTTTTTGTTTTTTTTTTAACCTCTACCTCTACCTGTGTCATTGCGTAAGCTGGCAGACACAGATTTTTATTTGAGCAAAGGGTTTTATGCTTAGAAATGCAAAATTTCATGACCTTTTGCATAATGATGTTGGTATAATATGTAAGCTATAGACATAACATTTTGCACTAACATGGTTTTGTCCCCCCTAGGAATTGCTTCTGAAGCAGGGGGATAAACTGTCCCTCTCTGATCCACGGCTCAGATAACTGTCAAGACGAGCTGAGACGGGTGGATCAGAAGGGATGAAGAAGTTTCCAGGCTGTTAAACTAATGAACCGAGAGACAAAGGAACATCTGCTCAGGTACAAGCCGCAGGAAAGCAAATGTGATCAGGATTTTGCGATTGCATCACTCACTTCCTTTCTTTATCACATTTGTTTTTTTTTTTTTTTATTTCTTCTCTCATGTCTTTCAGCATTTATATCTCGGTCTTCCAACAATGTCCTCTCCATCTGTCTTGCATCCTCACCATTTTTTAACAGAACAAACGTGTTTGTTATCACGTTTACCGTTAGAGTTTTCTTAATCTCTACATCCTATTCCAACCTCTTTTGATTGCTTTTTGGTTTTCTTTAAACAAGATTTAAACAGAGTAGAAGTTGAACGCTCGCGTCCCACAAGACAAGAAGGCAATGCACTCGAAGAACCAAACATTACCAATATTGACATTTTTATTATTTGTACAATAGAGACTTTAGTACATTATTCAAAACACTTCTTATATATTGAAAAAAATGATACATCCCGAAGCCCAAAATGGCTCCAGTATAATCGCTGCACAGCATTTTTTCTATTTTATACATATAATTTATTTATTTTTTTGTAAAAAGTGTATCTTAAATAGTATGTACAGGTAGTGTCTGCAAAATGCATTCTAAACACGTGATATATTTTATATATACTTTAACAATTGCATTTCTTCGCATTGATACTCAAACTTAAAACTGGAAGGATTTCAACTTGCATGTGCAAATAAATAAAGAAATAAATAGTTCTGTAAGATCGTCACTAAAATTTGTCCAACTTATAACTTGACAGCATTTCTCTCCTTCGGAGGTAAAAAGTACGTCGTCACACTACAGAAGAAGCAGCATTCAAGTTGGGTACGTGTTAAGTACTGCAGAAAGCATGAGTACATTCACAATCAATATGAGTAATTTTAAATTATATTTCATTCACAGTTTATATACAGTGAAGCTGTCCTCATTTGTTCATCTCTTATATCATCTAAACACATAGAAAATGGGTGTTTCTTTATATTCATATACATATATATAATATGCATTTGTATAACACAAATTCACAATTACAGTAGAAATACATTTTTTTATACAAGTTTCGGATAGTACATGTGTAGGTCTTCAAGTCACATTGTGTGTACTTCAATCCATATCTTTGATACAAGTGTCTTTACAAAATATCACAATTTTTGAGCAAAGCTAAGGTATATCAATGTATTTAGAAAGAATTACCTGAAACATAGAGTAAAAAATAATTATATTATCAAACATTTGTCTCTGTTCACGTCATAATAACTTTTGATATTTCAAACTCTAAATAGGGTTCAATCTCTCAACCACAATATTTAAACTGTGCCGTGTTGTGTCCTTATGAGAGTGTGCCGTTCCTTAGGAGGACTGACACGTAATGGGCACAGGATGAAAGGTAACAGTAAAGTGAAAGATGCTGTCAACTGACAAAGTGTCGCTATGAGGCATAAAACACAAACAAAACTTTTTTTTTTTCCGATTACTTTTGTCGTACCATAACTACTCTGTCAATATGACCATCAATCTTTGGCCAGAAACTTCCCTCTCCAAAGTCTCCATAACAGAGACATCTTATTTATTTATTTTTTTTCTCTAAACGGACATTTTACACTTCAGGCTACAAATGTTCCGGTGAAAGTTGAAGAATACTGTGCATTGCAAATACCCATACCCCTTGTTTTGATTTTAACATTTTTACCATGTTACAACCACAAACTTCAATGTAGATCATTGAGCTTTTATGCCATATGTTCGCAAAAAAAGTCAGAAATAAATATGAACTAAAGAAAAAAAATTATGCAATGTTTTCAAATTTATTTTCATTCACAAATAAAAATCTGAAAATCTAAAACACCCTCTTTAGTCTGATACCCCTAAATAAAACTGATAGTGACAATAGTGTCCTCCTGGGCGCGATATCAGAATAAACCTGTTGTGTAACGGCTTGAGAGCTTTGTTGGCGGACATTAGATGAACAGTTTCATCTGGACTGAGGAACCCATCCGACAGATCAGGGATAGAGTTTTGGAGAAAGTTAAACTAGGGTTAGGTATAATAATATCCCAGGTTTATTAATTCTATCATCACTTTACAAATCTGTCCTTTATAAAATAATTGGAAACAAGAAAGGGACTGTTCAAATAAACCCATAAGATCTTCTACACAAGGTAGAAGATGCTCTCACTAGTAAGACCGAAACTGCCTCACATGCACAAAACTGTGTTTCAGAAGACTAAAAATCACCAGAGCACATCGTGCCCACCATAAAACATGGCGGTAGCAGCATCCTGCCCTAGCTATGCTGATCTTAATAAGAGACAGGGAAGCAGGTGAGGGGTTTCTGAAAGAGGGACGGAGCATGCAGATGTAAGACAGTCGATGAAGAAAACCTTGGAGGGGCTGCAAAGGACTTGAGACTGGGACGCAGGTTCACCTTCCAACAGGACCAGAACCCCAAACCTACACCCAGGGCTGCAGGGAGATAGTTTTTGATCAGAACATGCTGGCCCGCTCAAAGTCTACTGCAGAGCGAAATCAAATTGCAAATCTGTGGGAAGACATAATAAAAATGTTCTCTGTGCAATCTGACTGAGCTTAGGCTATTGTGCAAAGCACAGCAAAAAGAAAAGTAGTAGTCCAGACGTATTCCAACAGATTTGCAGCTTTAGTTGTGGTAAACAAAGAGTCAACAGAGTGTTTTACACAGTATTTTCTGTGACATAAAATCCTATTAGGATACCAGGAAGTTTGTGGTTGTAACACAACACGTGAAACCATTTAAGGGGTAGGAATATTTTTTTTTCAAGGCACTGTAACTACAAACCCTTCGAGACACAGATCAGAGCAGTGTGAATTTTGTCCCGTCAGTTCCATAAAGCTGAGCAAGTCCGGTCCAAGTCACGACAACGTGCACGTCTGGCGTTTCTAACCCGTGTAAACAGAAGAGTCATGTGGTAGAGGATCAGCACAGAGCATCAGCAACTACAATTATCTAGACGTTGGAATCCAATTCAAATGAAAAAGAAAAACAAAAAACAAAGACCGGGCGTTGTACTGGAAATGGAAGAAGAAGAGCTTCAAACAATGGCACAGATACTGTATTATCACTGCTGTTAAGTCGAGGAATACGAATTTGTCTTCTGTGATCAGGCTAAGATACAAATTGGGCGCCATATTGCAGCAGTGCACAGGGCGTGCAAATGTACTGTGGGGGTGTGGGGATGCGGAGAGGGGGGGGTGGCATAGGGTTTTTTTTTTTGTGTGTATCCCTATTAGTCCAAGTGAATGGCAGTGTGAGTGTAAACATTAGCATGACTTGTACAGTAGATGGCACTAGAGGACAAGGTTGGCTCAGCTGCAAAAGCTCATTGGACTGAGCCTCAGAAGTATTGCTTTAGCTCTTTTCAACACAGCTGTGCAAGCGAAACTTTCCAAACATAAAAGCTATCCGCGATGATGTTTTATGAAAAGGTTTTTCTTTACAGTTAAAATAGTGGCGTACTTTAGAAAAAAAAAAATCATTCAGAGAAATGATTCCTGTACAATCGCAGGAAAAAAAAAATCAGAATATAGTTTATCAACAGTTATATTAATCTTAAACCTTTAGAGCTCTCAGTCCGGGCCCAACTGAAAGTGCAGCTCAGGAAAGCCAAAATCTTTATATATGTACAAAAAAGGCAGAAAGTTATCTGTACATTGGAGGCAAAAAATAACTGGCAGAACACAATGTGTGAGGAAAAAAACATAACGCATAAAATAAATAAATAAAGTAAATCAAATAAAAAAAAAATCAATAATGGGAGAGGGTTAGAAGCATGTAAAACCCGTAACAATTAACAGCATGGCAATAAACAAGATGCTACACATTCATTTAACCGATAGGTAATGATAGCAAGAAAAAAAAAAAAGGAAGAAAAGCAACGACAATAAAAAAAAATACCTCCAAGCTGACTTGGCAACAAAAAAAAAGTTAGAATCTGATTGGCCGATGAGATTACTGCCTCATTCACAAACCAACCGCAATATCCAAACTGCAGCAGCCCTGAAGGAACTCAAAAGTGTCGCGTCCTCTCCTGCTCTGTCCATCCGTCGATCAGGTCCCTGACCTCTGGCAGACAGAAGAGAAGATATGTTTCCCATGGTACGTTTGGCACTAGTATTTGCCTTTGGTCCAGCAATAGGCAAATAGATGTCTGTGTGTTCCTTTATAAAGGTTACAAAAAGAAAAAAAAAGAAGAAGAAGAAGAAGAAATAGACGGCTCATGTGTCAGCTCCACAAGCCTCCAGCAGAGGGCAGGTGGGGTAGAGTTGTATGGAGATGAGCAGAGATGGGGAAGTGGATTTGTTTATTATAAAACTATTTCTATCGCGTGCTGCTGTCTCTCAGGACCACCAAGTCCACAGTCCGAGGGAAACTCTTCAGCAGAGAGACGGCTGTCTCGTGCTCCATGTGTAAAAAACTATGTCCGTTAGCCTGCAAGGCAAACACGCAGCACGGTCAACAGCATGTGTGTGTGCCAACATGTGTGTATAGAGGTATGTGTTGGGCAGATGTTCCATACACATGTCAATGTGTGAGTGTTTGTGGGAGGATGGAGGGTCACTGCCATCATTATCTCAGTAACACATCACTGTTGGGGGAAAAGAGAGAGAAGAGGAGGAGCTACACAGTCATGCTGTAGAAAGAGAAGGGGTAAAGACAAAAAAGGGTTTTCAGATGAGTTCATCCGGCTAAAATGTACATCTTTTGGAGTGAAGATGAAGGACAACAGAGAGAGGAGGAAAACATAAGAGATTATCAATGAGTGTAGAGAAATCTCACACTGTGAAGATCTCACGTCCTATCTTGATTCCCCACACAGGCTTTATTCTCTATGAGGAATATTTACAAATGACCAGGAATGACAGTTTTTACTTGTCCTGGTTTGTGTTCGGTGATTACTGATGTTTGTAGTAGCTACATAAGTTTTCTTCGTGAGAAAATATCCCGGTATTAGAATAGTAGACGATTTAGCCTTTTTAACCTATGCTGTAACTAGACATGACGGTTACCAGCATCCAGTTATACAAAGGTTTTAAAAGATTTGTATTTAAAAAAAATATATATTTTAAAAAGACCCAGAGGAAAAAAAAGTTCTCCAGTTGTTTAAAAAGTAGAGAAGGACAGCAATCGCCCTACGCCACTTGTTGCTGCACACTGCCATTCAGCTGGCTAAGAGGAGGATTTCCCACGTTTCCTTATGTCTGTTTGGAAATATTTTGGGGCGTAAAATGCCCCGTCAGATATGGGATGGAAACTAAAGCAGCAGCACTGCATGGATTAACCCTGTTAAAAGTCAAGCTGGCAGCGAGAAAGTACAAGTAGGTTAACTTGTGTTATTGGATGTCGGAGTTACTTTTACTCTTTATTTAATCTGTTCTGAGCAATGTGTGTTGATGTGCCCAGGCAGCAATCATTGAAACAAACTACCCTGCACTAAAACACCAGCAGCAGGAGAGCGATATGTCGGCTCTAATATAGCTTTAGAAACTATTGACAAAGTAACCCAATTTATAGGTGGCTCTGGTGGGGATGAAATTTAAATATAGTTTGGTATCGTATACCTGATTATCTAATTTAAAATTCCCACTTGTTTTTGGGACACAGTTTGGCAATACATCCCTTTAGTTAGCAGATTAATGCATGGATGTGTCATAATTGTCTTCAGCTGGATAAAAACAAAACTAAAGTAATAATTTTGGTACAAAGGAGCCAAAGGATCAAGAGTTAGTACACAGCCTTAGATACTATAGCTAGAAACCACAGATCAGAGCCCAAATCTCGGTGTCATGATGGACTCAGACCTTAACCTTCAGAGACACATAAAGACAATTACATGTTCGACCTTCTGTCACCTGATAGAAGGCCGACATTTTCAGGATTAAAGGACTGATGTCTAGGCAGGATCTGGAAAAACTAATCCATGCGTTTATCTTTGGTAGAACTGATTACTGCAACGGTGTTTTCACAGGTCTGCCTAAAAAGTGGATCAGACAGCTGCAGCAGATCCAGAACGCTGCTGCCCGTGTCCTCACTAAGACTAAGAAAGTTGAGAACATCACCCCAGTTCTAAAGTCCTTCCACTGGCTCCCTGGATCTCAGAGAATAGACTTTAAAATACTTCTGATTTATAATACTTCTATAAATCCCTGAGAGGGATATGTCGGCTCAAATATAGCTTTAGAAAAAATTTACCCAAAATTAAAACCCAAAATTGTAACCCAAATTATAGGGTCACTGATGGGGATAAAATTTTAATATAGTTTGGTATCATATACCCAACTATCTTATTTTAAATTCTCACTGATTTTCACAACAGCGTTTAGGGAAACATCCCTTTAGTTAGCAGAATCCACCTAAATAGCACGGGTCTAGTACTTGTCTTGTAAAATACGTAAAAGATAATTGTTTTATCTGTTCTGCTCTCCCGCTATTGTTCATCTACTGATATAAACAACACCAGAAAGAAAAACAAAAGCAAATTATTGCCCTAGATATTTATTTAGCAGAAACAACTTACTTTAAGACAATTACAAAGTGGGCCTTCTATCACCTGAAGAAATTTTCCAGGATTAAAGGACTAATATCTCAGCAGGATCTTGAAAAAACTAAGCCATACGTTTATCTTTAGTAGAATTGATTAGTGCAGCTGTGTTTTCGCAGGTCTGCCTAAAAAGTGGATCAGACAGCTGTAGCAGATTCAAAACGCTGCTGCCCGCGTCCTCACTAAGACTAAGAAAGTAGAGAACATCACCCCAGTTCTAAAGTCCTTCCACTGGCTCCCTGTATTTCAGAGAATAATCCTTCTGTTAGTCTATAAATCCCTGAATGGCTTAGCACCTAAATACATCACAGACTTGTTATCAGTGCATCAACCCTCCAGACCACTAAGGTCTTCTGGCTCCAGCCTACTCTGCAGAATCAGAACCAGAACCAGAACCAGAACCAGACATGGAGAAGCAGCATTTAGTCCCTATGCTCCACTTATCTGGAACAAACTTCCAGAGTTCCTTTAAATCAAGATTAAAAACACATTTGTTCTGGAGGGAGATTAAACAAGCATTGGAGGCTATTCTGGGTTTAACAATAGCTCTCGACCCAAAACTGTTCATTTATGTCTATATCCTCATAGACATATGTCCAGAACAATAATCACTGCCATGGTCATAGCACTCTCATGGAAGAGTACCAGTAAATCAAAATGTATTAACTGGATTAATGAAATCTCCATAACTTTGCCTATGGAAAAGATTACTTACATTATGGAGGGGAAACTATCACTGTTTCAAAACATTTGGGGCCCTTTTATGGAATATTTAAAGATTGTGGATCTGAGGGGTGAGGGAAGTGAGGTAGATGAGGCATATTTCCTAGTGATCCTCTGCAGTATCCTATGCTAAATAATCTGCTTTTTTTGGATACTGGACTTTTTGATTCTGTGTGAATTATACATTAAATTTTGTATTTTTTTAACCATATACAAAAGTGGAATAATTTGGGCTTACCCTTGATAAAATAGAGAAACCTTTGTTGTTTTGGTTGTTGTTGTCTGGGGTTTCCCCTTTATCTTTATTGTATTTTTTCTCTCTCTCTCTCTCTCTCTCTCTCTCTCTCTCTCTCTCTCTCTCTCTCTCTCTCTCTTTCTCTCTCTCTCTCTCTCTCTCTCTTTCTCTCTTTCTTTTCTCATACACTCTGTACTTCCAATTAAGTGCTGTTCTAAGACACTTCATAACGACCCAATGGGCAAGGAAAAGACAAGTTGAAGGCTGGACAATAGTTTTGTTGCCCTTAGTGTTTCATTTGATATGAGAGCGTGTTTGTTTTTTGTTTTTTTGTTTTATGCTATCGGAAATTCCTTTTTGAAAACCAAATAAATATAATGTTGGAAAAAAAAGACATTTGTTTAGGATTTCTTTAGACTGTTCAAGTTAAACTGTTTTACTGAAACATAATTAGTTTAAGTTTTTTGTTTTCTTAATAACAAAAAACTGGCAATGTGGCAATGAGAAAACAGCATTAGTTTAAGTTTGTAGTCCAATTGTTTTTAATATTTGCTTTTGTTTTCCATTTTCCCATGTTTTTTTTTTATATATATATTTTTCTACATTTTATTCCAACCTGCTTTTATTCTGGTTTTATTTTCCTAGGTCTCAATCATGTAAAGCACTTTGCGTTGTCCTTGCACTGATATGTGCTATACAACTACATTTACCTTGCCTTGCCTTAATACTCAAATAACATAAATATGTTTTTTTAACAACCAATTGATTTTATTACTCACTTTTAGGCCAAAATACGGAACAGAAATTGTAAAAATATTTGCGATTTTTTTTTTTTAACTAAAGCAGGTTTTAGCCTCGACTTGTCTAATGACGAAAACAAAAATGAAACAGTCAGGGGAAGGAAGCTCATGCCAGATATCTGTATGGTAGTGTGACAGAGGCAGAATATAAAGCAGCAGGAGGCGTGAGTCTTGCACGCTTAACCTTAACAGCAGCAATAACGTTGACTTTGACCACCGTTGCAAAAAAAATAAATAAAAAAAATCCCTGTATTTACTGCAGTTAGATTATTGCTGCGATAACATTTCATTCTAACGTTTGAATGAAACGTTAGAAAACGCTCTGTAATGCCCTGCTGAATACTCTGCCTCCTTATTTGAAAAGGTCGGATGTTGCTGACTGTAGTTGTTTGATGACGAGTGGGAGGATGTTACCTGCAGTATCTTGTCTCCAGGCTTCAGTGCGGAGGTGGCGGGGCCGTCATGCTGTACCCTAGTAACAAAGATACCCTATAAGTCAAAATGATACACCGTTAGGACAACACAGGGACACGATGGTTTAGAATCTTTGCCTTTCTCATGCTCATCTCAATAACCCAACCCAATACACACAAACCTGATTTATATATAAAAAAAAAAAACTACACAAAAAAAAAAAATTAAGAAAAATAATGAAAATAATGCAAAAGTACTGCTGAGGGTTATTTCTAACACTATGATGCTAGTGCTTTTTTTGTTTTTTTAGAAACGGAGAGTTCAGCAATTTCAAAGCTTAGGGATTTTTTGTTCTTGTAAAAATATTGTATATCATTTACTAGATCTATGTATGTAGTAAATAAGCAACTACAGATTCTTAAAGTATATGGAAAGAAGAATTGGTTTGGGAAGGGTTCTAACTTTCAAAAAATAAGTAGATATCAGCAATCATCCCCCCGTTGCTTTTCTCAATTACCCAAGGCAGAGATTGTAAAATCACCAACATCTTTTCACCGAGAGCTGAAAGATGTTTTTGAACACAGAGGTGTCAGACAATGCGGCTGCAGAGAGAAAGAAAAAAATAAATCCACACGGTTCAACAGGCGGCTTCCATGTTGAACACGGGTTGGTGAGCTACACAGATAAATGTGCCGTTACGAAGTGACACGGGAGAACGAAAAAACAAAATGATGCGGTGTCGACGGTGCGGCAGCATCCAGCACACCACAGTGACTGGGTGAACGCAGCAATAGACACAAATAGGTGTTGAGCTGCAACAGGTGACAACATTGACAATCATACAGTGAGCCTCATACATACAGCAACATACTTTCATAATCTTGGAAGAGGTTGGGTTGATTTTGCCGTGCAGACACTTAAAAATACAACCCCACGATACTGATAATTGTTTGGAGTCAATTAGTCTTTGCTTGAATAAAGCTCACTGTATATATTACGTGAATATGTTATTAGCTGAGATAATGTGATATTAGTAACAACAGGTAAATATTTGGCACAGTAAAAAAAAAAACTGTTGCACAGAAGGCTGAAACACACTGCCAAACAGGGTATCTTTAAAATGTACTTGATCGGGAAAATGGAGGCACATCTTCAATATGCTTTGCAACGTTACCCATCTTCAGTTTTCTGACAGAGGCCACCAGATTTTTATCAAAAATCTCCTGGTATATCAAAGAGTCCATGATACAACTTAGGACTGGACGTTCAATAACGATATATATCGACTGATAGACGTCTGTATATCGATGATAGAAAAAAAGGGTGAATAAAAAGTTCAATAGAATAACAGTTTACCTTCCTTTTGCATTCTAGCCTATCATATGTAGGTTAATATTAGTCATTACATCCTCCCAACCAATCACAAACGCAGACCCAGGAAACCCTCCGTCACCAAGCTCCGCCCCCTTCAAAGAGTTCAGAGAGCAGGTGTTCTTTTTTTTCCTTTTTTAAATACTTGCATTTTTGGTAAAAAGTTAGTTGAATAACGCATAAAACGGCCAGGGCTGCACTTAAAATATATGTTTTGAATTTGTTGATAATTATCAATATCGATCAATATGATTTCTATTTTATCGATATGCTTTTTTTTCCCTATACCGTCCAGCCCTTTTACGACTTCCTAAAACAGCATTCCTCTGCCGTTTTGAAGAGAAAAAAGGCCCGCAGTATCACAGACTCTCCATCATTCAGTGGGCATCCGATCCACCATTAGTTGTAAAACTGAGCTGCAGTTTTATTATTTGTCGCCAGGAAGGTTAGTCTGAACAAAGTTAACTGTTCCAGTTACAGTCCCAGTGAAGTTATGCAAACCCAACATGTTCATGGTTGTGACTTTAGGACACTTTGATCAACGTCGTCCAGCCTTGTTTGTCACAGTTTCAGTTATTTTAAACTATTGGGCAGCTGCTCTTACTGTTGATGTGTGCTGCTTTAGAGAATCATCTTTATATTTCAGAAACACAGGACACCATGAATTACAAATTAAAACTTCATAGACATATCTTTTACTTTACAATGCATTTAATTGTTAAGGTTTGTTTAAATTGGGTAACCTTTTGCTAAAAGTTAAAGCTAGCCTATTTAGACATAGACTTTAGAATGCATTTAATTAACTAATAAATAAGGCCGGTCTATTTTTAAATAAAAATAAATCTTTAGTGTGAAATTATACTCCTGCCCCAATAGAGGAATTTTAAATGTTTTTTTATTCATCTTTACCAGCAGTAACAATACCTGTGGAGGGCGAAATAAAACATTTATAAATATATTTAGGATAAAAATTAGAAAGAAAGCTGCTTTTATCTAAGAATTTAATATATCAGAGCCTCCAATCTCCATCCAGTCAATAGAGGAAGGACATTTCTTCTCTCTGAGCTCTAATTAGCCAGACGTGAAACTGACCCAGAGCTTTTGGGAGCCTCTGGTGGTCTTTTAAAGTCAATCTTAGAGGATTATTGTCCCTTCTTTTCAGACAGTGGATAATGACTGCTGGAGAGGGCTATCAATGAACCCGTCAGTAAGTCTATACCAGACTTAGGGCATGGAGAGGATACTAGGAATTAAAAATATTATTTTTTTATTATTATCATTATTAATTACATAAAATTTAAAGTCTGGTTTTTACAGACAGATATTATTTATCTTTTGGCAGTTGTTATTTTATTGAAACTGGTACATGTAGGTGTTGCTGGACTTTTGTGTTACTTTGAACTCTGTCAAGATAATTTACATCAACCCAACGCAAATAACAAACCGAACACTAGAGGGCGCTACCACACAATGGAACCGTCACCTTGGATTTTTTTTAGCTTGGATGTGTACTTCTTTTATATTGAATTATTGTTTAACTATTTAAACTAATGCTCCATTTAGTTGTAGTGCTAAATCTAGTCGTGTTCTCCTAGATGAGATGCGCCGTTTGCAAAGGTCTCTGTTGTGTGTGGATGAATGAAAGGAGTCAGACCTTGGTGAAAGAATAGCAACATAATTGCTGACATTATTGTCTGGCTCATCAACAACAACAGATGTTGTTTTGGAACCCCCAGTGTTCCTATTTGGAAAGCCCTTTACAGCTTTACTCTTAGATTTTACACAGATACTAAGAAACACACGCCTTTAGCTACGTCAAGGTGCTGCTGTAATATCATGCATATTGTATATCATACTATCTCAAGTTCTGTAAATAGGCTGGAGTTTTCTTTTTCACTGTTAAACTTCAATACTTCATCTTTATTTTTACCTGAGTATCCCATATTATCAATAACTGTGCAAGATTTACTGTGGTATTTACTTTTTATTATTTGTGCGTCTATAGAGCTAGCTTTAGATGATTAACTTGTTTTGTTTTTTCATTACTAATTATTGTGTGTGATTCAGTTTGCGTCTTAGCCACTGTCACACCTGAATTTCCCCAATGTGGGACAATAAAATAATTTCTCATCTTATCTTAATTCATCTGAAAGGTATCCGTCTCCACACTAAGGTTAGCAGTTACATTTAGCCCCTTACAAAAATATTCACTTTAATGGGTTTATTGAGTTGTTTTTGTGATTGTGTAGAGCACTGTGAAGAATAAGGAAATGGATGGTTTTCAAAAATATTCCACAAAGTGTGGTGTGGATTTGAATTCAACCCCTCTGAGCCAATAAATGAACCTTTTTCTGCAATTACAGATCAGCAGTCTTTTGGGATATATTCATATCTACCGTTGTGGCACATTTAGAAAATTTGATTTGCGCCCATTCTTCTATGCAAAGCACTTTAACCATGTTCAGCATAAATGTGCATGTTTAGCTTTTTATTTGAAAACATTGCCACAGATTCCCAGGTAAGAAGTTCCATCACTTTAATATAATTCAAAATATACCAATAACCTCTTCCAAAGAAAATAATTCCCACAGAATGATGTGGCTACCACCCTGTTTCATCATGGGGATGGTGTTCTCTGGTTGATGTGCACTTTCAGCCGTTGGAACCACGTTGCCGCCCAAAACGTTCAACTTTGGTCTTTGTGACCAAGGTGGCTAGTGGCAATACTTTATATTGGGGTTCTTATGGCCTTGCATTGTTTTCTTGACACCACTCTTCCATAAAGTCAGGTTTTACAGAGTGTAAATCTAGTCGGTTTCCTGTACACAGATCCTCCCAGCAGAGGTGTTGATCCTTGCACATCAAGAAATACCTTAAGCATGTTGGCTGCTGCTCTGACCAATGCCGTGGTTGTTGAGCCATTTTAGGTGGAAAGTCATGTAGGGTTGGAGCTGTGTCATACTCTCCATTTTAACATCTTGGATTACATAGTGCTCTG
Source organism: Fundulus heteroclitus (assembly GCF_011125445.2). Taxonomy (NCBI): domain Eukaryota; kingdom Metazoa; phylum Chordata; class Actinopteri; order Cyprinodontiformes; family Fundulidae; genus Fundulus; species Fundulus heteroclitus. The sequence continues at coordinate 3,900,806 of NC_046369.1, forward strand.
TGATGTTTCCAAAGCTTGTGGTATTTTTGAAAATAACCTAACCCTACTTTAAACTACTCCACATCCTTATCCACAAATTGTCTGCTGTGTTCCTTGGTCTTTACGATGAAGTGTGTTTGCCAATGTTCTCAAACAAACCTCCAAGACCTTCTCAGAACAGCTAGATTTACACACAGAGATTAAATGCCACATAGATGTACTCTACTGATTAATCAGGCAACCTTTAAAGCAATTGGTTGCACTGCATTATTTGGGGGTATCATATTAAAAAGGAACTAAAACACTTTTTAAATTTTTGCTATATATATATATATATATATATATATATATATATAGTCAGGTTTTACAGAGTGTACATGATGTAAGCGTTGTATTATTACGTGATAAGAGTTTCACAGAACCCTGCCCCTCAAAAAATCATCTGCAGAGACTCCATCTGCCGCCTCCTTATCACAGCATTAATAATGGGCAAAATGCAGCTCACGGGAACCTTTATGGATTCAAGTAAATTAGGGACCATAAAATAACTGCTCAAGTCAGCAACTAACCTATAATCTTAAAATAAAAGTTAAATGACAAACTGTCAGTTTTCTTTCTCCATTCACAGTCAAACTTCAGCATTTGTCTCGTGAACTATGTGGAAGTTGAATGTTGGAAGAACTCGTCATCCTTTAAGCTGTTCTGTCAGTCATTTGCGCAGGATAAAATTTCACACCTTCCTTCCCTGAATCAAAGCACTGAACATCTAAAATCGCCCACAGCGTCCCAGAACCGAGCAGACAACTAAAAATAGGAAGTGGAGCTTTTTTGTGCGCAGCCTGTTCGCTCCTTGAGACCGACTAAAGTGGCGTGTTTCTGGGACGGACTGCCTTGTAGAGCGGGCCTGGGGGATCTCCAACCCCAACAGGCTCCCGGTGCAGACGATGACAGGCTCAGTCGAATTTAGAAGTCAAAATGATGAAAGGGTTTGGCACATCATGTAAGATCTGAGCAAGTCTGGTGACGTTACAAGACAGTTCAAACAGTCGTGAATTCACTAAATAGATAAGCAACCACAGACTTATGTCTGCTGAAAAGATAGGTCATTCTCAGATATTACTTTTGAAAGTTTCTTTAACTACCTAATAAATCAGTTATATTTTCAATAAATGCAAGTCCAGTTAATTCTTTTGTGTCTCTATTTTTTCCCACCAGTACCAATTCATGAACCTCAGTTCAAAAAGCTATTTTCCAACAGAAAAATATCAACTCTAAGCAAACTAAGTGTGCATCTGCCTCGCGGACTGACAGACGAAGCACTGCGGTAACGAGCTGCAGTTTCCATGGCAACTCTGAGGTAAAGCTGAAGAGGCTGTGATTGGCTGACAGGCTGGGTCAGGTCGTACCATATCGGAGGGTTTGAAGGGGTTCCCCTGGCCACTGATGCCGCCAGAGATGCTGAAGCCAAGGCCGGGGTTCTTCTCAATTCTCACGCACAGCTAGGCAGGAGAGGAGAGAGGAAAACAAGCAAAGCCGAAGCTGAAAGTGAAATGCATACATTGTGACAACTACTTTCCAAGCACAGAGCGAACAAACACGTGGAAGAGGGCCGTGCAACACGTTTTTGGCACTTATTCCGAAGTCGGCGTCGTCTCCCTGGCAGGAAGAGCCGAGCCACAAATAACGCTGTCGGTGTTTTGCTATTTGGCATAATGGCAGCTATCTCTCGCAAGGAAGGGGGAAACGAAAACCCCCAGAGGCAGATCGCTGTACAGGCTGGTGCAAATGACTTCATGTTCCTTTCCGAACTGCAACAGTGATCTCCATCTGTGCAATGTTTCCGATTAGGAATGACACCTCTGTGGCTTTTTTCTGGATGGCTTTCAGCACAGACTGTGGTTCTGCGATGGCTAAATGACTCCTGGACGTCCTAATTATCTCCACATTTCGTCTGCGTTAGCTGCTCGTTTATCGCTACGGCTTTGATAACGGCCGTCAAAATCCGTTTGCTGAGATCACAGTGTCATCTGAAACCATCCTGTACTCCAGTAACAGAATTTGGCGGGCACTAAATATTTGCGCCTCGGCCAGTGTTGCCAGCCGCAGACAGCACAGATTGGCTCCGATCCTTTGACAAACACATGGCACAAGCACAGTCCATCAATGAGCATCTGACGTAGCTGCCGGAGGGAGGCAGGGGGACGAGCGGACGTACCTGCTCTTGAAAACCATCCGTGCTTTTCTGGCCTTTAGTCTGCAGCAGACATCGAGCGCTCTGCGGCCTGGGGTTGTTATGGGAAGCCATGGCAGCCTGGTTGCTGTGCACCATGCCCTGATTGACGTGATACTGTGGATTGGTAGCAGGTAGGGAGGGCTGATGGGAGGTGTGGGGGTTGTACTGGGATTGGTTTCCAGACGATGACAGCGCCATGGGCAGGCCGCTACTCGGGTAAGCCTGGCCGGGGGAAGGAAGGGCTGAGGAAAACAAAGACAAGTTTGACTTCTTACTTAAATTTCCTATGCCTTATTAGACCAAACTTCCCAAACTTCTCAGCCAGCGATCCCCAAAATAACAGCGGCAGAGCTCCTTCTGGCGGGTGGTGAGCTATTTTTTTTCTGTATGGAAATTACAAGATTAAAGTCATTAAACTGCGAGGATAAAGTTGTCATTTTATGAAAAACTCTTACAAAAAAGCTGTGTTAACATGAGGAATGTTGAGGAGCTTGTAAAGTTGTACTTTGGTATCGAATTCCCAAATAAAGAAATACTTAATCAGCGTCAAATTGTTATTATTCTCAGGACTTTGAACTGATTGTGACTTTATTCTCATAATATTACAATTGTTTTCTTGTAATGTTCTCCATTACTGTACGCCTAACACGACTTTATTCTCGTAATTTCCAGAAAGAAAACAAATGTGTCTATGGCCATTGTAGATAAATTATTAGCCATGGATTTCCACAAAAACTCAGGAATTTGCTTTCTGATGTTGAAAAGTTGTACATTTTCAACAAAAAAATTGTTTTCCATGACTAAAGGCAGGAATTTGCTATATTAAAACAAGCATATCTGACATTTTAAAGTCAGAAATCCCCCCTAGAGGGTTCTGGCCCCTACCTTGATTTAAGGCTGCCTCACAACAGCCTTAAAACCAATAAAATAAAAATCACTTTGTGCATGTACAACCACAGACTTTCAAGCACATATCTTAACTGGTGGAACAACATAAAGTAGTGGGTAATTAGCAATTGGAAGGAAAAGTGTGCATAAAATTACATACAATTATGAAAAGGATGGGTCCTAAATGGAATCAGCCCACCTGAGTCAAAGCTTTGTGGAATCGCCTTTCGAGGCATTTACAGTCCCAAGTCTTTTGAGGAATGTCTCAGCTAGCTTTGCACAGCAAGAGACTTTGCTTGCTCTACTTTTGAGGGAGCGTGCCAATTGCACGCTCCTTCAAAACTTGCGACATCTGTGGCATTGCACTGTGCGATAGCAACGCACATTTCAGAGTGTTTTTTTTTGTTTTTTTATGGCCAGCCTGTGGCACTGTGCAATAATCATGCTGCAAAATCAGCACCTTGATATGTCACACCTGCGAGGTGGGGATGGATTATCTATGCAAAGGAGAAGTGCTCAGTGTCACATATTTAAACAGATTTGTGACCAATATTTGAGAGTAATGGTTATTTTGTGTATATGGAAAAAAAAATGTTTCAGATCTTTGAATTCAGCCCTTAAGTATGGGCACGAAAAAAAAGTGTTGCATTTATATTTTGGTTCAGTGTATCTTTATGTATTTTTTCTGGTTTGGAGGTGAATCACTACATATACACATTTCACTGTTCAGGGGTGAGGGTTTGTATTAATGTGTAAAATCCATGAATAATTTTTTTCTACGTGACTATTAAATAAATTCAAAATACTTCATAAACATGACAGAATGTAAAAAAAAGTTCAAAGTTACTAATACTTTAGCACTGTTTTCCCTTAAAAGCACTTGGTTTTAGACACATGCCCTAAATGCGTAAAATATAAGCTATAACACATCAAACCACAACAAAAAAGAAGCTGTGTTGTTTACCCTGTGAAACATTGCCTTGGTACTGCCCTGGGCCACCTGCAGGCACTATAGACAGAGACATTCCTTGCTGGTATTGTCCACCTTTGTTCATCATACCATCGTAAACCTGCTGCCCAACAACGCGATGAGGCACCGTGGCCGAGGACGAAGTGGTGGAGGTGACGATCATGGTGTTGTGGGACTGATGGGAGGGGTTGTGTGAATGTCCACCCTGAGGGAAGAAGGGACACGGCGCCACAGACGACTTTACAATCAGATGTGATCATACCTGTGTTGCCACTCGGAATGTTTTAAAGACTTCCGAGCGAAATGCAAAGATGCACTGATTAATTGACCCCTTTACCTTTTTCATGTGGTTCTCAGGTGGAACGTCCCTTCGACCAAGCGAGTAGGGAGCCCACTGGTTGCTCCCTGTGACCTCCTCCTGGTCATTGTCCAGCATTGCAGCCTGCTGAGAAGGCGTCTGGGAAATAAAGATAGACAGAGAAACACTGAAACGACTCTCTGCATTTATCTCCCTGGGCTTCAACTGGTGATATATGCACTTTTCAACAGGAGCAGGGATGTAAGAACATAGTAGTTTTACCTAAAATCCTCTGATTACCACCACAACCTTATGTCAACATGGAAGGACTAATGGAAGACTTAAACAGTTTTTTTAACTCTTATATAGAAACTAAGATTGTATTATTTTATAAATACCCTAAAACCCTAAAAACAAGACTTAAACCAAAATCCTTCCATGCGCCTTTTAAGAAATGGTGATTCCTTCACTGGAACATAGATAGTTCAACTGAAGCCATCATTTCCAGCTAAGATGATGTTTTGGAAAGTATGACTTCATGCAGAATATAACTTGCATTACATCTTAGGTACTGTAAACTATATTTTGTTAGAGGTCTTTTGCAATGCAAATCCAATCCAAATCGTTTAACTGAGTCTACACAATTTTTTTTTTCTGGGCGATTGCAAGGGGCAACTTGCTAAACTGGTGGCAGCAAGATCATACAAATTTGCCTGTTGTATTCTCCACAGTTTCTTCTTTCTTGTCTGACATGCTTCCTTTCTGAGCCCAAATACACCACTAACACTAATGGTTTGGCTATTTGCCTCAAAGTTTGGCAGTTGAAAAGCCGAAAGAGCTGTAACAGATATTACAACAGTGATGACTTAATCATAAACTTTGTAACCACTGAAAATGGTTGATGTATGACATCTTTGTAGTCCTAATAACCTTGTTATACCTCTAAAATGTTTATCAGCTGTCAGAGACATTATAGGAGATCCATAAACGTCCTGTTTAAGAAACACTGATGCTCAGATTGCAATGTTGTGATGTATCGTGGCTTCTGCTTCTTCGCATAACACATGAAGGTTTAAACAATGATATCAACACATACAAAACATGCAAAGAACGTTTCATGTGGTCAAAAAAAAAGACCACCGGCTGCAGCTCCCTCTAGCTTTCTGTTATCATACGTATCCAGTAATTGTAACCAGGGTTTTTAGTGCTCTGATCAGGATACTCACAGTGATGGCAGATGGAGGAGGAGGCAGTGGCAGCCAGCGGCCAGCAGGGGGCTCATGCCTAGTGTTATTGTAAAGGTTAAAGTTCAAAGTGGTGCTGCGCCCCTGGCCGAGACCCCCGCCCTGATAGAGCATGCCCAGCGTGAGCGTGTTGTGCTTTAGGACACCACTCTGATTGGAGAAGACAACATCACATGACATGGGTGAATGGCGGGGGAGGGGGGGGAAGGAGGAAGGGGGTTGGAGCCAACACAGCGAGCCAGCAGAGCTCCACAAAAATAACGATATACAAACAAGAGCAGTAACACTGATAAAAATCAACAACAACAAACAACAACAACAGTGCAGAGTTGCTGAAAGCACAGAAAAATGTTAGCTAGTGATTGGTCAATACACACAAAACATCGTGTCATACAAGCAACAGGAAGTGGATCAGTTCATTCCAGCATGTGAATAATTTAACACATTCCTAGCTCAGTATGTGAATAAGAAGTTTACCCCCCAAAACGTTCCTGTAAAAAGCTAAAAAAAAATAATAATGTCTAATTTCAAAACCAGACGTTTTTATGTGCATGATGTATTTGTTACTGATTAGAAGAAGCGTCTAATTTCACAGGTTGCTTACTTAGGCTTTCGTCTAATTAGTTTGACATTTGAAAAAAAAAGGCATATTTTAGATGAAACAATAGATTTGACTCGTGTTTAAATGATTTTAAAACTAGCCGCAGAAGCGAGGGTGCTTCCCTCAAAATGTTCCTGTAAAAAGGTAAAAAATAGTGTCTAATTTCAAAACCAGGCATTTTTATGTGCATAATGTATTTGTTTTTGATTAAGAGTAATGCCTAATTTCACATGTTGCTTTCTTAGGCTTTTGTCTAATTAATTTGACATTTGAAAAAAAAGACATATTTGTTTGTGTCAAACGTTAGATAAAAAGATAGCTTTGACTCATGTTTAAATGATTTTAAAACCAGCCATGGAAACGAGGGTGCTTGCCTCAGCTCTCCATCCAGCACCTCTAAAACTCTTTAAGGCGGCCTCATTTATTAAATCTTTATTCATCAAAAAAGCAAAAGGTACATGAGCCTACCGTCGAACCTTACATCAGGTCTTACTGTTTGTCATAAATGTAAATTTAGTCAAGGTAGACTTGTGCAGCAGAAGAAAAACCTACGTGACAAAGAAGCTATAGTGAAAATGGCATAAAGCGGCAGAAGAGTGAAGTGATATGTTTTAATTGTGGGTTATCTCTGATGAGAGATTTGTCATCATTAATTTATTTTAAGGATCTGTGAGGAAGTCAAATAATAGTCCTAATAATATGGGAGATTTTATTACAAAAGATAAACATTGGATGCCTGTTCTAGTTACTCCACTGAACGATTTTTCAGGAAGAAGGCTGACAAATTCATCCAAAAAGTTAATGCATGAGTCTAGACTGTGTGTGTGATTAGTGGCAGACTGTTGATATCTCGCGCCTAATGTCGCACATTAGGCGTGGATTTCCCGGGTAAAGCAGATTTTTTTTAATGCACAGTGATGAGTGGCTTCGTTTTGATTTCAATTTTCTTTGCATATCGTTACGGAGTTTGCGCGGTGTGGCATCGTCTTGGTCTGTGCAGTTCCACACCAGATCGCACCAGACAGTTGAGTTTGATTTTTGGCTTTGGAGCCAAATGATAGCCATTCTGAATTTGCACTGTCAAATATTTATGTCTGGTAACTGGAGACTGCACAACATCTACCTGTGTCAGGAATTATGTTTAAAGGTTAGTTTTGATTTCTTGATATGGCATTTTGTGAATTCATTATAGGTAATAATGCCCTTAGTGGCTGTAATATTCTGCCAGAACAGCAGCAAATTGCCATTGTCAGCTAGCTGCTCTTATCTCATCTTATTTCACATAAGCTGTCCAGCAGCATTCAAGATAGTATGTTTACAGGGTTTCCATGTCTCATCTTTGTTTGAAAATGTTTCTGGCAGACTCACGATTGGATTGATAAAGCATCCATCAGACTAGCTGGTGAGCTTCCTCCACTCTAAGGATGTATTTAATTTCGCTAGTTATGTATGCGGGTGTATCGCTAGTTATGAAGCAAATAAGTGGAATAACACCTGAAATGTCCCGTATGTTTTGCATGTTTGTATCTTACTGCTTGTATTTGTTTTGTCTTACCTGGGCTGCAAATTAGCTATTATAGCTATTATTATACCACTTCAAATGTAGCAATGTTATATTTTTTTGTTCTGTCCCTATCCAATAAACGTATTATTAATAAAAGCGGGTATAATATATTAAATGCTCCCTCTTTAACACATCTGTGTGACATCTGTGTGTCAGGACAGTGTAAACTCTTAAAAATATTTTAATCTTTGACAATGACTGTGTTCTTTTCTTTTTTTTCCCAAACAAGTGAAAACAATTAATGGAAATGGAAATAATTAGGCAGTGTGTTATTGAGATCTTCTAACAACCTAAAACAAAATCAGTCTTCTACGATCCTTTTAGGGACTTTTCACTTGTTTGAAAAGAAAAAAAAATGAATAAATGATACAGAATTAAATTTTCTTTTTAATACAATGGAGATTTTGCTGAACTGAATGTAAGGAAATGTGACTTTTCCAAGCACATATCCATGGGTGAGTGTGCTGTTGGTCAGGCTGACACAGCGACAGTGTGGAGTGGACACACATGCAGCCGAAAACGACTCTTGTCAACCTTACAACACAGACTTACACGGATACAGGCAGGGGAGGCTTCTTAATGCTGTGCGTTTGTGTGTCGGTGTGTTGTGTTAGGAGTATTTTTTTTTTGTTTTTCTTTGGCAGTAATTGCTTTGCGTAGACGTACCCTGTCCAACCGTTTGGCCTCTATGTGCCTGAGAAGTTGTTGCCTCCAGTCGGCGGGCATCTTGGAAGTGATGTCCTCGGGTTTCTGCGGCACAACGGGTCTTACTTTGATGGTGTCCTCGGACGGTTTCTCAGGACAGGTGGCCAGAGTGTAGTCGGGTGGCATCTTCTCCAGCAGGGCAGCCATGGTGGGACGAGCTGACACAGGGCGGGCCTGATTTGCGTCATATATAATGATACAAGGTAAGAAAAGCACAAAGGCTGGAGTGAAGAAACTAAATGAACACAACATGAATGTATATTTTGCATAAAAGCGCCACATAAAGCAGGTGCCCTATTTGCTCACGCTGAAAGACACCAGATGAAATGCTTTGCCAATCTAATCAGGTATGCTGTTGGAGACATCTCTGTGGCTATTTTAGGAACATCTGATTTGAAGCCAGCCCGGAATATCCTGAAGGGATTATTTGTGAACAAGAGGCTTTCTTGGAAACAAGGAAGCGGCGATGAACATTATCCTTATTCTGCTACCATCAAGACACAGGTAATTAAAGGAAAAAAAAGACCAAGAAGTTGTTATAATACTAAATCCTCAAATTTCTCTGCCAAACTTGGCCATCCCACTGTGTAGTCCAATAATAATTTCATTTAGAAGCAACTGCATATGCCTTAGTGGGATTGGGGATCTGTATTTAAAAGAAACAAAATTTCACTATAGTTGCAAGACTATGACAAATTTTGTTAGAAATACAATAGATAGTTTGCACTGATATATATATATATATATATATATATATATATATATATATATATATATATATATATATATATATATATATATATATATATATATATATATATATATATATTTCCCACTTTTGTGTTTTTCCTGATTTTTTTTCCTTAACTCTTTAAATCAAAATCAAAATCCTCCAAACAGTATTAAGAGGCTGGGCTGACTTAATGAAAACTATGCCAACGAACAAATGAGTGGAGATAAGAAGATTACCTGTTTTAGTTGACAGTCAGTAACTTTAAAATGATGCATGTGTTCAAAAAAAATTTTCTGCCAGGTCAACATGATCATGTCAGTTTGCCGGTCTTTGCAAGGCCGTTGTCTTTTCCAACTATCCTACTCAACTCTGGAGGAATCTGAAACACTTTTTTTTCCTGTGCTTTAAAAAATAATTGAAGCAGATTCATGTGAAAATATAGACTGGGTTTAAACATGTTTTATCTTTTGTGTATAGGTGCCTGGTGGATCCTTACGCAGCTTCCTTGAAATCACATCACTATCAATGCGAAAATGCTCCAGCGGTACTTTACTTTTATGAGTAACTATTTCCATTGGGAATAACTGAAACAAATATATATCATTTTAAATAATGATAAATAAGCTGATTAAAGTACAGCTAAAAGCAGAACCTCAGAACAGATGGTTTGTAAAGCAAACAGCAGCAGCTAAAATGTTTTTGGTGTTACCTGAGACGCTCCATAGGTTTCAGTGCTGTAGCTCCGAGCTGACAGGGGGCGACGTTGAGTCAGGCTTTTGGTCGGATAACCAATCATGGGCTTCTTCTGCTCCTGGTAAGTGGTATAGTCATCATCATAGCGACCATTTCTCTTGTTGTGCATCATCTGATTTTGGTTGTCAGACATGTTGGACAGGGCAGAGTGCTCCATGGGAGAGGAGTAGGCCAGAGCCCGGCTGTAATGAGGGGGGTCCGCCTGAGAGCGGGAGGGAGAGGCGGGTTAATTATTAACCTAATAATTCAATGAATTATATTATATTTGTTTTCCTTTTAAACGATTCACAGCACATTTATCAGCAAACAAGAAGGATAAATTAAACCAAACAATTGAAAAAGTTGTACTGAAGCTGTGTCAAAATGTAAACAGGTTTGTCTTCTAAAAAAAACACAAAACATTTTAATATATCTTAATGATGCTTAATTTAACAGGAAGCAACTACATAGTTAGATTATAATAACATAATAGAAAAAAATTGAAATCAACAAAGAACTGAATTATATATATTTTTGGGAATATTTTCAGAAATAGCTGCTTTCTGTCTCCAAAGTAAAAAATACAAAATAATTATTGGCTTACATATTTTCATGGTATGGTATGTTATCTTTGGACTAAAATAAATTTAAAAAAAAAGATTCCTGATGTTTTATTTGTCATTCAATGAATTTAAAAGATAAGATTTACTTAGCACTCGCCCCTACCTGCTGTTTGTACTGAGCTTCCTGCAGCGCCTCCTGCTGGGCTTCATGAACTCTGCGAAACAAGGCCAGCTCAGTGGAGCTCACCAAAGAATCGGCTCTCCTCAGAAACCCTGGCCTGGAGCGTTGAGTGGACATGGTTTGCTGCTGCTGGCTGTGCGGCCCGTCCTGGTTGATTGGGGTTTGGGGGAAGGAAAACATCTCCAGAGGTGGATATGCGCGGTACCGAGGACTCACGAGCTCCTTGGGTAGCGTCTTTCCAGGCTGGCTCAAGTAATCCATGGCCTTTGATGAGTGGTTTACGTAATCTGGAGTGTTGGGGAAGGGGGGAGGGATCCTGCGATCCATGGTCACCTGATTGGATAGAAGTTAAACGTTTAAGGCATTATCCAAGTCACACAAAACTTGGGATTTAAAACAAATGCAGCATTTTTTATTATATTTTGATATTTATAGTTTATTTATAATATTGTGTTGGCACATATAAACACAGTTATAGATTAAAAGAAAATTTATCTGACCTGGGGGTTGTAGTTCTGGTCGAAATGATAGGCCTTGTGGGGAATGGCAGGCTTCTGATTGTGTCCGGACTGATTCTGGTTGCCGCCTCCGTGTCCTGGGAAGCCCAGCTCGTCGTCTAACATGGGGGCAGACTGAGACCGCGACATGCTGGTGTGCTCCATGGAACCAGGGAGCTCTGGACGGTCCAAACTAGTCTGCTGCTCAATGGACGAGCTGTAGCTTTCCATGGGAATACTGTTAGGAAAGATTAACAGCCGGAGCCAAAATGCATGAGAACTTTAAAAGATGCAACAAGAATATGTTTGGGGACCTGCATCTGCTAATGGCTGGAATCAGATCTTTGTCTGAACGCATCGTAGAGGTCACATGAACACAATACTCTTTCTTGTGGGTTATTACTGCAGAAATGACACTCCAACTTAGCGACCTTCAGTATCACTTCAAAATGGAAAGGAGATATCTCGCTCACACACACGCATGGTAGAAAGGTTCCCTTCCTCAGAATATTGATATATTACATAAATTACTGTTTATTGAAGGAAGTATACAAACAAACATGTTGAATCCTCTTAATTATACTGGATTAAGAGAAATATAACTTGGCAAAACTCAAAACGTTACAAAAACAAAAGATTCAAACTGGCCACAAATCATTGCCCGGGGCATCTGTACAAGTTCACTTGACTTACTGACTAAATATGTATCCTAAACTTACCTGTAGACTTTGTAGGAGCCAATGTCAATCTCATCTATGCTCTGGGACTTCTTAAACTTGGACCTCGTCTCCTTCATCATGGGGGAAAGTCGGTCTGAGCTTTTGCTCATCACCACCGTTACCTTGTTCCCCCCACTGACACTCAGCTGATCCTTCCTGATCTGCTCCCCCTGGCTGTTGTGATACGTCCAGCTTCCGGGCAAAGGTCCCGAGCCCTGTTCCAGTCTGGAAATGAAAAGAAAAAAAAAACAGGGAGTTATGACGTGGACTATATCAGTTAAGACAAAAAAATAACAACAGAGCTTTGTGTTTAAATTGTCTGGGTGAGTAGCTTTTCATTTCCTGCAGCCGTTTTTAGGCAAATGTACAATGTTTTAGCTCCAATAGCTAATTTTCTGTCACTCACCTTGAGTCCATGTCCTTGCGGTCGGGGTTGGGGCTTGACGTGGGCGTCAGGTCCAACTTTGAGGGGAAAGCGGTTCTGTCCTCCAGTGGGCTGGGGGTCCTGGTCCAATTCTGCCAGGGGTTCTGGGAACTAGGCCCGGAGGACTGCGGGTCGTTATCCGGGTTGGAGCGCTGGTTATTGTGGTAGGGGAGCGTTTGTGTATCCAGCTCCAAGGGGACTCCTACGATTCGATCTTGCCTGAGGAGGGGCCGGCGACCGTGTGCCGACTGGCTGCGGGGTTTGGAGCCCAGCGGGGGGTTACCCTGACTTGTGTTAGAGGATGGAGGGTCCATAGAAGACTCCTCAGCATCAAATCCTGTGTTGTCATAGTGCTGAGCCTCCGACCAATCAAAAGGCTCGCTGAGCGGACGGCGATCTCCCCGTTGCTGCAGGGTTCCTGATGGAGGTGTTTCTCTCTGAGACAGCAAGGGCTTGGAGTCAATAGGTTTTGGGAACGACTGGGCAAGTCTACAAAGATCAAAACACGTTAGAAGTTAATTATAAAGAGACATTAACACGGTTTGTGCAAATGCAACCCACAGGCGCTGGGAACACGACAGCGTTCCCTCCGTCTCTGCGACGTCCCTCATAAACATCAACTGGGCAAAGGACCATGTTTGGGATAATTATGTTCCTAAGAGGATGGATGCCAAATACAAGTGCCTTCAAACTCCTTCACTGTCATTTGCAGTTTGCAAATATGTTTTACAAGGATGCGGGCCAGAAAAAAAAAAAAAAAACAGTATACAGACGGAGATCTTAAACAGACTCCAGACCATGTGAAATAAATGTAGTGTTGGGAAATAAGAAATGACAAGGCCTGCTCAGAGTAAAAGAGGGATGGAACGAACACGAGTTCATGTTTTGTAGTGAAGGACCTTCTCAAATACAGTTTCTCTCAAGCCCAAGATGTTAAAGAGAAGCAGAAAAAACAACAACCATCAAGGCCCAGTTTGCTACCAGGCTACTAACAGAGGATTATTAGAAGCAAACATAATGAAAACTTTGTATTTTTCAGGGATTCTACACATTTTCGTATCTGCACATTTGCACTTTGGCAGACTCAAAATAGCACAGTATGCAGTCCTGCATATAAATAGATTTGATGTGGATTTACTGCAGATGTCTAACAAGGTCAAGGCTTGGACGGCTAGATATATGGATCAATTAGAGCCACACGTATCCAGACATAATAATAATGATAATCATAATTCATTTTTATTATTTTCCAGCTTATCAGGGCTGTGCAAAAACTGCTCTTTCCTTTCGTTGATGACTCACTTAAACAGTTATGTAGTTTTATTAGCTATTTGAAATTATAACATTAACAATAAACTATATTTTTAAGGGGCCTTTAAAATAAATTTCCATTTTCATTTAGAATGTATTACGGTCTCAGTTAAATAAAGGTAAAACACATCCATTGAGAACACTAAACATTCTTTGTCAGCCATACATCAAGGTCCTACTCTAATAAAACACTAATCACCACGACGGAGGCTATGATGTAATAAATTTGGCATGCAGTCTCTAAGATTAGATTCTTTTTGCTGCTGTTCATTAATGCAAGATTTCAAACAGAAAGCAGATTCAAAGCACGTTTTGACATTAATAATTAATGCGATTCCCAGTTCCACATACGTCAGCTCATATCATTAACGTGCTGCAACCAGAGCAATGCTATGAGCAGAGGAACCGTGCTTCTTTAATTGGCTCTCTTCATCTCTCAGAAGCCAATTTGTCCTCTAAACAGTAATACTGTATGGGTGAAGCGTGCACACGGCGCATCTTCAAACCAGAGAAGCGAGCGGAGGAAGTACATCCTGGACCCAATCTACCGCATCTTAACGAGCCTCTCTACCCTTCACGAGCCAACGTATAGATGAGGAGGTTGCACAAAGATGGAGGGGGAAGGCAAAAGACGGAGCAACTAATAGACGAGTGAGATAACAGATGGAGGAGACCGCAGTGAGGTTCAGACCGAAGGAAAAGGCGTAGTGACAGACGAGACGGCTGATAAGGACATAGATCATACGAAGCAGGTGTATCTACCTGTTGGTCCAGTGTGTTTGGGGGGCCTGGTCCTTACTGGGGGCCGGCAGGGCAGGAGTGTGTTGGTGCGTGTGGGAGTGTGTGTGTGAGTGCGTGTTGGCGGAGGGATTGGAGGAGCCCGAGGAGCCCTGCGAGGGAGAGTAGTCGGAGTAGGTGGCCGAGGAACCACTGTGGTTTAGACAGTGGAGCTTATCGACCTCCTCATCTGTTGACTCTAGATGGAGACAGACACAGAGAGGCAAGCATCTCTCTTTAGAAAATGTCCCACATAGACAACACCGTTAATAATAGGAGACGTATTTCTTTTGTGCAAATGAAGGTCATGTTTTATGTGATTTTACTCCAAAAGCTTCAGTTTACAGCCAAAGATCACAGAACAGTGTCATACATTTCAACAGATCAATTTTTTTTTCCAGGTGTGACATTTTTGCAGCCGTAAATCTTACTAGGTTGGGATTTTCTTGTCTTTTTCACTGACTGAACTGTCTCAACCACTGGAGATAGGCACCAGATAACAATAGAGGGATGTATATATGAAGTTCTTCATATAGATCATTGGTGTTTTCACAACTCATAGATGTGGACTTTAATATTTTCCTTAAATTGTTCTGTTATTTTTTGCATTTCTGATGTGTGTTCGTGTGACTCCGCTGCACCAACTGTGCCATTCCCATCCAAATATAACCGGCACAGCATGTTTGACCTATAATACCACTTTGATAGGGTGTTACTAGTCCAAGAGTTTTTTTTTTCTTCTTTAATGAGAAATGTCCGATTAAAGTGGCATCAAAATAACAGTTTCAGAAAACCATGAAGCATCTTTACATTTTTGTTAAACTCATTTGGTATTATCTCAACCCTCCCATTAAGAACTCAGCAAAGCAGCCAAGCTGTTTTTTGTTTTTTATGATTATTATTCTGCAATCCATTCCCCCGTAGAGCTGACCATGTGAAATACAGCAGCTCTGACGGAGCTGTGGTTTGTCAGGGGGACCGGAAAGGAACTGTTTCTTTTAGAAGATGCCATTAAAGCACTAAATGCATAATTTAGAGCTAAAGCAGATTTTTTTTATTAGATGCTAAAATTAACTGTGTTTCTCTCAGATGAAATAAATGCCTTCAGGTCAGGTAAATTAAAGTAGGACAAACTAAATACCAGACGGAAACATGCGTTTAATGTAGCGGTTCATTGCACCTATTGCTCTCTCTCTCTCTCTCTCTCTCTCTCTCTCTCTCTCTCTCTCTCTCTCTCTCTCTCTCTCTCTCTCTCTCTCTGTAATGTGTTAAAGTTAATCTGCCGCACAACGTGACTAATTAATGGACACCATTGCAACATGCCTCACAGCTGCTAAAAATAAGAGCACATTAAATTATCCGTCGCCGCTTTGTGATTACATTCAAACTTTGTATGATACAGTACCTTTCTTATCCTTCCCCAGCAGTACCACCTTTGGTTTGTACATCGGTGGCTCCACCAGGGTCGGCCTCATGTCTGAGATACGGATGTCATTGGGAGAGCCACCCATCGAGTCCTGAACAGAAACAGATAAATTCAGAGGTTGTAATCGGTCAGGTATGTCACATATCTACAGGACAGTCAAGTAGGAGTCAATGCAGTACCTAAGAGGGAGGTTCGATCAATGTTTGTGGGCGGAGTTTACTGCAGAGACCCCCTACTCCATTTAATAGCACTCCTGGTTAAGATGCATTAAAATCCTGCCACTTTGAAAGATTTAGACCAATTGCACCTTTAAATAGAGTGGGTTAATTCAGTGAACACTTAGATTCTATGCTATTTATTTGCACATTCCTATTTCTTCAATAGGGCAACACTAAGTCTGTTACAAAAAGTCTGTTATTAAAACATCTTATAAAGTTGGAGCATACAAAGAGATCTAGCAGCCAGTAGCTAAGACAAAAAGGGCTGTTATTACGTCAGATTCTTAGACGAGGGAAACCTGAAGTAAGGGATTCATAACTAAAGATTCAATATTCAATTACATTTTATTTATATAGTGCCATTTCACAACAAGTTAAATTCAATCAAATCATCCAGATTGGTCAAAACAGTTTCCTCTCTAAGGAAACCCAGCAGATTGCATCAAGTCTTGACAAGCAGCATTCACAGAAACTATGAACTTCAAAAATGTGAAGTAAAAATGAAGGAATGGTTGGGGATGCCACTAAGCTTGGTACCAGTGTTTTTCTCAAGAACAATTACCACAGGATGTTTCCCATTGAATAAATACATTGAAATAAAAGTTACAGATTTCCAAATATATGGTCAGTGTGAGAATATTCAACAGCAATAAAATATGTCTTAAGGATTTGTACGCATCTTTGTTCTGATAAATGTATGGTGCCCTGTAAAACCATTAATATGTATGTGACCTTTCAAGTGTCCAATGGACACAAACTATCCAAAGCATTTTACCATATCACTAAGGCTGTTTATACTCAGACATTCATATAGATAACAGCATTTTTTTATTACTCAATGACTGCATGAATAAGAATGTAAACAATATAAATACAATTATATAACAACCATACAGCAAACATTTAATTCCTGTCTTTTGGTCTGTGTGCATGTGTGTAAATGCCTGTACCTCAGAGCTCTCTGTCAAGTCCTCTTTGTCCTTCCTCTTGGGAATGTCGATGCCAGAGTTATGCATTGATCCTTGATCCATTAGCTGAGACTGAGAGAAGTCCTGCATCTCTCTGTCTGTCACCTGGCAAACAGTTTCATTTCGTCCGTCAAATGAATCAAATACCTGCATCAACTGAACAAAGTAAAGGATTCAGATACACCATAATGCCAAACATCTTTTATTCCTCATCACAATCATGAATTCAGATTTTTCAAAACATTTTTCATAGCCACAGGGGCACAAAGCAAGGTCTGCAAAGACATAGATGGGTGAGCTTGATGTGAAAGAACTGCAAAGGAACTAAACCTGACAAACACGTTGTGCCCCATCAATGTCTGACCCAATGAATGCACCTCTGGATGAGTGGTAAATAAATCCCTAACTATATCCAGACCTTAGAGAAAGCCATCGCAGAAGAGTTAAAGCGGCAAAGGGTGGGCTGACATCTCGGGGTTAAAAATGCGAGCTGACTCAAGTTCACATGTGTGAGACGATTTAATATTTCTCTGGCAACAAAGTGAATGTTCTTTGGACTGAAAAATTAAGCCTAACGCTTTCCCAACAGCAAACAGTGCTAATAATACTTAGGTGTACTTGTGAATCGTGTCATAAAGGAAACTGAATTTAGATGTGGAACTTCTAAATGACTTGTCTGCAGGTTGGCTGAAGAAGTGTGGTAAAAAAATCCTCTTTGTACACAACTCTAAAACAGTGATGTTGAAATAAATGCAGTTGTCTTTAAACAATGGACAAATCTGGCTAAAAACTCAAATAATATTGTAGTTTCAACTGTTCCCTGCAGTCATCCCCTGTGTATAAGCATCGCTTACCTCTTTAGGAGGCAGGGGCCACGGTGGCTCATACGACTCTTTGCTGTGGTGCGTATGCTCCATGTTGGTTCCTGCTGAGGTGGCATTGCCTGAGCTCATCTGGTGCTGGTGCCCGTGTCCGGGATGCATGCTTTTACCCACAAGACTCTGCACCGATTTGACCATGTTTTTCAGATCCTCAGGGTAGGGTGTTGGGTAGCGCTTTAAGTTTATCTCCACCTACAATAAAGCACAAAAATAAAGAAACATTTAGATCAGACCATGAATTCTTTTAAAATGTTTTATTTAGCATGTTTATAATGTCATAATGGTGCATTGATTATGCACTTATTATTAAAAGACAATGATTTAAAAAGTATTATAAAGGATATGCAGTGAATATATGGCAGCATCAACCAGCAGAGGTGGCTAAGTCCAGCTTCAGAAAATAAAAACCCTGCCTAGTATCCCTTCATCATGTTCACCCTTAACTGGGTGATTTAAAGGTATAACATTAGTCCCTGTCTATGTCTTTGGAGCTGGACATTGAAATGGTTGGACCTAATCTCTCTGAGGGCTTTTTACTTTCTGAACCTGGATTACCCACCTCTGTCAAATGGCCTCTTAGTGGAGGCGGGGGATGTAAACCAACAGAAGTACAAAAAGCTGACCTTGACCTTCCCAGAGTTGTCCTCCTCGTCTTTCTTGTCCTCAAAGTCAAAGGCCACAGTCATCCTCTGCTGCCTCTGCTCTTCCCACAGTGTAGGATTAAAGCTGTCACTGTCCGACTGGTAATCTGTGTATAAATAGCAACATAGCAGCGTTTAGTGTTTAGGAGGAGCGACCCTTACTTACATTATACAGCAAATAGTAAGCAAGTGTGCAAACGTTTATTGGTTCAGCATCTTTCACAGACAAATGTCACAAAGTACTTTGTAGAAAAGTAGCTGAATAGCAATCATGTACAGAAGAAAAGAAAAACACAAAACAGTCATAAAGGCCAAAGACAATCTTACTAGATTCTTACTAGAATAAAAATCTTTACATTTACTTTCACAGAGTATCCACGGGGTCGCGACTTTGCAACCCCCGCCTTCAAAGGCAGGATGTTGCACAATCTGTGTGCTACTGTTTGGAAATACCTGTCTCCTCACATCCTGAGGCATATCTGAGAGACTTTTAAAATGTTCTGAGATGACCTAGATAGCCTCAAATTGCAAGAAAAGATGGGTGGCGGAAAGCTATCAGAGATATAAGGAGGAGCCTGACCATTTAAAGCTCTAATGGTGAAGACCAAGACGTTGAAATTCATTGAGAAGCCAACAGCTAAGCGGTTTTAATCAGAGTGGCTTCATACAACAAGAAATTTAGCTTCAGTTCCACGGTCCTCTCAATGAAGACATGTACAATATAATGAAGGTAAATATAAATATCGTTATTGTAAATATGAATCTTCAACAAAATAGAAGCCATGGTTGAATTAGTGTAAATGAGCAAGGCATCAATCTGGGTAGTCCGTTAAGTGTTCATGGGAGAAGTAACTTTCTCTGTGAGACGCAGCTGCTTTCAGCAAATAATGCTCTGTAGCGCCGACCTGAAGGTATAGGTCTTAAAAGGTTTCTGTGAAGGATATTTGGGGTCTGCTGAGATGTTAGTTACCCTTTTGCAAGTCCTAGATCGACAAGGATTATTAAAATTCTTAATTCTCACTCAAACAGTCCTGGAGACAAACTTACCCCTGCTTACCGAGAAAGATAATCAGACTAGCACTATAGGCTGATTGTTTAGAGACAAAAGCATCAATTATCTCAAGTTCACTTGTTGACACCATTTATATGAGTTCTGGAATGTTTTGCGGAGGAACAAAACATATTTTTGGAAACTGTTAAACTGTGAGCAAAAAAGGCTTCTTTAAAAAATGTACCTAAATTCCTCAGAAAAGGGCAAAGGTGTCCTTGTCCAGCGCATTTATTACAGTTACAGTTTTGTCTGAGTGTAGCTGCAGACATTTGTTACTCAAACACTACTTAATACGTGTCAAACAATTAAAAATGAAACTTGTTTGGACGTCAGTAGGCTTAAATAAGCATTAAAGCCGAATGTCATCAGCAACAAGATATGAGACATCACTGAACTACTATTTTGGCATAAAGAAAGAATATTGCATACCATTTTATTTCTAGAGCACTTTTAAAACAACAGAAGCTGACCAGAGTGCTGCACAAAGGTTTTTAAGTAAGGTGAAGGTTAAAAAAAAAAAACTTTATAAAGTAAGCAAAAAGAAAGAAAACAAAATCAGTACAACTGAAACGGATAAAAATCCAATCTGGGATAAAAGTCAAGGAGAAAAAGTGTGTTTTCAGACGAGTTTTCTCCTCTGGATTTATAAAGAGACTCTGGGACAGATACAAGCATCTGGTCTGCTGATCTAAGGACAGGCAAAGGTATGTGGGGGTGGAGCAGTTCAGATAAAGAGGAAGAAGCCGGTCCATTTTGACACCTAAAAGCAAATAAAATAATTTTAAAATGGATTAGAAACTCCATTAACATGTTCCAACCCTGCAGAACTCCACTTGCCAGATCTGACAGGATCTGGTTTACAACTACTACTCACTGAAGACCTGAGCAGATGTGACAAAAAAAAAAACAACTTTTGGGACATTTCAACCATAGCCTTGGTCTGTTTATCAGGATTTTATGGTTAACTGTGTCAAACGTGGAGGAAACATCTAACATATCTATTCCCCAGAATCTGCTCACATCTTAATGTCTCTGATAACTTTAAGTCTTCTTGTTTTAATGGAACATTTCTTAACCCAAAACGATTGTAAAGAATCCTAAATGACGTGCTAATATTTCAAGATCACCCGGTGTGGTCAAACAAACCAAACATATGTACGAAGTGAGCTTTCTCACACGCTTTCAGACAACATTTACACTTCAACCAATAGAATCCAAATACCAAATAGAAACACCTATTCGATACCTTCATCGTGTCTGGGCTGTTGGGGAAACATGTAGTTGGTCAAAACCTTCTGTTTGGTTTCTGGATGGGCTTCCGTCTGCAGTGGGATCAATGCTTTGGACTGCAAAATACAGGAAAAAAAAATGTGTTCAAACGTTCATACCTGCAGGCACGTTTTCCAATTACAAGGAAACCAGATGAAATGAGTTTGCAAGCAGTTTTACCGACAACAAGAAAGAGTCAATTTTAGGTTATTTTTAAATTGCAAATTAGTTTTCTTAAGGTTTGACATGAATCTTTTATCCATGCTAATGTAATGTGATTTACATTAATTCAAAGCACTTTGAATCGTCTTGTTACTGGAAAGTGCTATATAAATAAACTTAACTTGTCTTGCCTAATTTATAGAAATTGATACAATAAAATGTCAACTTCTTTTTAAAAATCTAACCAGGAAACTCTCAATGAAACTTTAATGTTCATCATCAGTTTTAATATATGTAACATGTTCATATCCTCTAAATTGAAATGTGCGACATTTCATGAATACATCAGTAGCAATTTTAAATGGAAATGTTACTCCATTTGAAATTTAAATGTGCTTCTGGCTTGAGCAGGTAAACAAGGATTCACAGTTAGAAAGACTTAGATTATAATTTGTCATCCTTAATCAAATCCAAAATGTATTCCGTTTGTAGAATTACGGTGTAGCTGGAAACTAAATTATGAATCAAAAAGGTAGACAAATAAATCTGCCGTTTGAAAATAGAAAGTGTTTTAAGTAAGGTGAAGATTCACAAAAAAAAACAACTATCAACCAATTATAGAATACATTTACTCTCAGGATTTAGTCTAATAAATAAAAAAAATATGTATTTGTTGTTTTATTCTTATTATAATTTTGCTTAGAGTACTTAGTGAGGCATGTTTTAGGTATTTAGGTAATAGTGTTCACATTCCCGTAGCATTACAGTGTACATATTTACCACAGTAAATTGAGTCATGCATAAAGGCTGCTTTTCAAAATAAAAGCACGTGAAAAAAAATCCTTCAGAACCGATTTTGCAATCCTGCTTTTTAAAACAGACCCCTTTAAGAGCCATAATGATGGCTTGAGGTGTTGTAACACATACACTTAGCAGGATAACGCACGGATACCTGATTGTCAGAGAGCCACAGAGCTGCCAGGTCCTTCAGCTTGGTGAAGGTAAACGGTAGATTCTTTAACCTAAGAGGCAGACAGAAAAAACAGCATAAAGAGGGGGGGTGGGAGGATGAGGGAATAGAGATGTTTCCTGTCCCCACGCACTGTACAGCCTGCAGAGCATGCTGCCATGGCAACACACTCTCTGATTTCTATGGTAACCGCAGGCCGTGTCAGCAATCAGAAGGAGAAGCAGCCGAGCTGCCGTTGAGAAGCCGCGAACTCGCTGTCGCTGGCGAGCCGCAGCCCAGGCTTTGCTCCGGCGTGCTCGCGCCCCTACCTGTTGTCGCTCAGGTTCAGCACGCGCAGTTTGGTCATCTGTCCGATTTCATCGGGCAGAAACTCCAGCTTGTTGGACCGAAGCGACATCACCGTCACGTTCTTGCAGTTGCCGATCTGAAAGAAGAAACGCGCACACAGACGCAAGCCATCAGAACACATCAGAGTGCCGTGCAAACGCTTCAATACCTCTTACAATGTTGCTGAATTTTCTTTCAAGTGACAAGAGATAACGTTTGCGCGCCTACGGATTTAGCAGATTCGATCTGCACGAAGTAGGATGATGCATAATTGTTAAGTGTAAGAAAGATTATGGATGATTTTCTACATCTGGCGTTCCGTTAGCTGTGACATCATCCAGGGGAGACGGATCATCCACTATTACCATCTAACATAGAAAGGATTCCTGGATCAATGTGAGCTTCTGTGCTTTCTGTGTCTCTGCTCTGTTTTCTCTAACCCCCAGTGTTTCAACGCTGGGTTCACACTGAGCCTGGTTCTGGTTCTGCTGGAGGTTTTCCTCCCTGTTAAAGGGGAGTTTTCCTCTCCACTGTCGCTTCATGTATGCTCAGTTTGAGGGATTGCTGCAAAGCCATCAACAATGCAGACGACTGTCCACTGTGGCTCTACGCTCTTTCAGGAGGAGTGAGTGTTGCTTGTTAAGACTTGATGCAATCTGCTGTGTTTCCTTAGAGAGGAAACTTTTTGAACCAAATCTGTGTAATCTGATTGAATTTGATTTTGAAAAGTGCCTTGAAATGATATGCATCATACATTGGCGCTATATAAATAAAATTGTATTTAATTGAATTATTTCAGGGCTGAAAGACTCCATGATTACATTATTTGTCAGGACATTTTAAGATTTCCGGTTAATTTGCTTTGGTTACAGTCACATCTGATGTGCAAGCTACATTGATCAATGTTTCTCCCGAGTTCTGCAGGAGCGTCGGTGTTAACGCTGGAGTGAGTGAGCTTACCTCCCGCGGCAGCTCTGTGAGGAAGTTCTCATCTGCAGCAAAAGTCCTCAAGCTGTGCAGGTAGCCAACGGTGGGAGGCAACGACTCCAGCTCATTACAGCTGCAGTCCAACTCCTCCAACAGAGACAGGCTGAATGAAAGGAAGAGAGGACATGACAGGAAAAAGAGAAAGGAAGTCAGTCTGAAGGCTGCAACCTGTCTTCGGCAATATTGAATAATATTCTTTATCTCTACAACACCAAATAAATCCCATGACAAGACTGAAACAAGAGAATTATTTTCATATTTATTTTCATATTTAATCAAAGATCAGCATTATGTGACCTTCTTTATTACCAGGGAGACACACTTTATAAAAAAAAGGATTCCACCATCAGGCTGCCCTCCTGTTGTAATTGCTAAAAATAAAGTGTATAAATTGGCAGAATAAAAATATGAATAATAAATGAAAAATAATCTTGTTAGGTGGATTATTTTAACCAGTAACAAAAATGTCTGGGTGCTGTTTTTCTTCAATGTCAAGCAGCGCTATAGTTTCAGTCTTTACATGGAAATGACTAAACATAATTTAAATAAAATCTGCCAAAACATCTAAACTGAGGACAGAAAAGTCTATCATCTACAAGAAATCATATTTATAAAAATGGTTTGACACAAATCCCAGCTTTTATCTACAGTGACATCTAGTGCAACCCCTCTGCAGGAGACTGGACCGCCCTTTACGTGTCTTTACTGGCCCGACATCGAAGTAACAGCATGCTAATGCTAATGAGACAACGCTTTTACATCCGCGTACTGTCACCGTTAACATTACTTTGGTCTGCTCGTATTATTCCCAACAGACGGGACCATCTGGACAGCCATACTGTCTGGAAGGGGAGCAGAGGAGGTGGGAGCAAGCAAGGGGAGAGGTGCAAGACAAGGTTATCTTATTTTTTAAAAGCAGTAATGGCTCCAATTATAATCTTCGAAAAAAGATCCATCTAAGTGACATGTAATTTTCTAGATTCAAGTTTTGTTTTGATTTCATCTTCCACTAAAGTTTCACAGTGATGTGTATGACGTCACACTCTGGTTGGGAGTTAAGTTCATGATGCAGTTTTATATTCAGTGAATAACTGAGTGTAATGCAACTGAACATTTTAAATAGATGAATACAATGCAGGGTTCAACATTAACTTTTTGCATTAGTTGCACTGGTTTGGACACATTTTCACTGCTCCTGAACCACCAAAACAGTATTTATTTATAAGTCATATTTGTGACACCTCCTACATAGGCTGACAGTAATGTATGCAGGAATGTAACAATATTAAAATCTCTTATCATGATTATTGTTTTAAAAAGTTTTTTTCACATGTAAAAATAAATAGGCAAAACAGTATTAATATATTTTAGAGATGTGTGAAACAATAGGACCAGAGTATCACTTAAATTCCCTTTCTAAGAATGTTAAATTAAAAACATTAAAGCTATGAAATTAAAATAAATAAGAACTTTTAAAAAAATCTATATTGTAAAATAAATAGCATTTTTGAGGCGATAGCAGTAAGTTTCCATTGGAACAAAACCCACCTGTGTAGAAGGCGACATTTTTGTTGGAAGAAATTACAGGGGGTCCAATTGTTGCAGTATATTAAATGAACAATTAGAGCTGCCCTTTTGTCTGCTGTGCTTAAAAAAAAAAACTGAGAAACTGAGTGCATCATAAAAAATGTGCAATGCATTCGGTACGTAATTTTAGCCATTTTTTACAACTTTGTTATTTAAATCAACAATTATGTTTGAAGTTGACGAAAGTCTACAGCACAATCGTACAGCCCACCCACCACTGAGACAATTTTAGTTTTATAAGCAGAGACCTTAAAGCTGTTCTATTTTATTGAGCTTTAATCTGAGGTTCAAAGCAGACGTTTGAGGCTCTTATTATAGCGGTTTGAAGGAAGCTGTGTCTCATTTCATCTTCTGTATCTGCGCTTTTGACAAACGATTGTTGGATTCAGGCCAAAAGACTTGTTTGCCCTGAAAGTAAAAATAATAAAAAAAAACTTTTTCTATGATGTAAACTACTCAACAGTTAATATGACTTTTTGCAACCTTACTTAAAAATGCACAATTTAAAAGAGATGCAATAAAGGGATCATATTAGTCAAGGTTAAGAAACACATCAAACAATGAGTGTAAAACAATAAAAAGCTTTAATGGGAAGTAATTAATTCACAGACCTACTTATCAAGACTACAACCCGGGACTTGTTCATAAAGACAAAAAGCTTTCAGTGTGTTCAGATACAGATCTTGCAACAATGTCCAGCTTATAAGGAATATAGAGTCTGGTGGAATCTCTACAGTCAGTTTAACTACTCAGACACACTAAAGTTCAAAGAACTGGATGATTGCTTCCACAAATGACGCAAGTCTTGTATAAAATCTATAAAGAACAAAGATATGTGATGAATAACAGCGGACAGCACCATTAAAATTGGATTACGGAAATATTTCCAGTTAATTCATCAGCATATCTCACATCTTTTTAAAGCAAACCACATATCTACTGTTGCGTAACCTGCACTGTGACGTAAAACAGGACCACAGCCTGTAGGAACCTTACATGCAACCATTATAAGTTCACGTTTTGGGGGATTTTTATGGAAGACTAAAACAATTGCATTTAAAGATTAATTCAAACGTTCCGGATCAGGCAATGTGAGAACCTTGTTTAATGTTTGCATGTAATTTTTTTATGGATATGAAATGTTCCCCACATTGACAGCATGTGGTAGCAAGCTTTTCTGTTCTGTATCTGCAGCACAGCTGAACATCTGTCTCTGAACAAGCCCTTGAATCCAGAAGGCTCATGTTACTCACCCTTGCTTTGGCTTCGGACTAACGCCACAGCACCGCAGCAAGCACAACACACAGACCCCCCCCAAACCAATCATCAGCCAACATTACAACACAGTAATAAACAAGATAGACCACCCACCTACAAACCCCTGTGAGCCCCTTATAAACAGCCACGAGGTGGCTAAAGAGGCTTTTTAAGCAAAACAAAAGATTACTACAAACATCAACTACCGCAAAGGTGCTCATAATCCTTAAACTTTTGTTTTTCACATTTTGTCACATCACAACTACAAGCCTCAGTGTCTTTCATTAGGATCTATGTCATAGATCAGCAACCAGCTGGAGGAAAAGAAAAAGGATGCCTTGTTTTGTCCTAACACAGCTCTATAATCCAGGTAGAAAATCTCTGGACGGGTTCTTCTCTGTTGAAAAGTTTTTTTTATTTTTTTCTCAAGTAAAAGAGACTTCTTCAGACTGAGGAATAACAGGTAAACTTGGTCTTACACATGAAATCATTTGACTGAAAAGGGCTATATAAATAAACTTACCGTACCTTATAAGCAGTACCTTCAATCAAAACAATCAAAACTGGTTCTTAATATGCAAAAGAGGACAATCAGCCTGCATGTGAGCAACCAGTTTTGATTGTCACCATTAAACTTGTTGGTCCGCTATGCGAAGGAACTGCTCATTAGCTCTAACTCCTCAGACTGAAAAAGTCTCTTGGAGAAGAAACAAAGCGTTTCAACAAACAGGAACCCATTCAAATTTTCTGGATGCATAGTTTTCTCTTTTTATTACAAATAAAATCTGAAGATCATTATATATTTGACTTATTTTACTCTGATTCCATGAAATACGATCTAGCGTAACCAATCGCCCTCTAAAGTCACCTATTTAGTAATTAGAGCCCACCCGTTTGTGTTTCAGCCTCAGTTGTTCTGTGAAGCCCCAGAGGTTTGTCACAAAATATTAGAGGACAACCAAAATGAAGAAGTTCAAGGAACACAGCAGATAGGTCATTGATACAGTTGTGGGGAAGTTTAAAACATGGCTAGGTCATAAAATGATATTCCACACTTTGGACATCTCTCAAAGCTTTGTTTAAACCATCATCAGGGAGTGAAAAGAGTATGGCCAAACTACCACGCTGCCAAGACAAGGTCTTTACACCTAAACAGTACAATGAGCAACAATGGGATGTTCTAGACCGGACTAGTCAAAGTCCAAACCTAAACCCAGCAGGGATTGTCTTCTCAGGCTTGAAAATGCTGTTTGCAGGGACTTTCCATCCTACCTGGCTAAATATGAGTTCTTTCCCCGCAACAAGAAAGAAACTCGCTTATTTTCAGTGAAAGGTGGTTCTGCTGAGAATTGGGTCAGGGGAGCTGAACGTATACAGTTAAGCCCAGACTTATTTATACCCATGGCAGATTTAGCTTTAAAGTGATTCACATTTGAACACAAAGTCGGTTTGAAATAGGACATAAAACGGGCATCTCTCAAAAGATAAACCATATAAAAGTGGTAACAATTAAAAACAAATATCTGTAATTTATTTGAGACAAAAATCGGAGGTAAAAAAATACTCATATACTTCTCAAAAATCAAAGGAAAGATTATTTGGTATAACAGTTGTCAAACTGTTTTTTATTTCTGCTGGTTAGCTTTTTGCATGTGTCAACTGATACTTTACAGGAGACATATCATGCCTTTCAATTCTTCAATCATTCAGTTGTGGTCTATATAAAGTAAAACTCCAATGCTTTGGTCTGAATTCCTCGTTAATTTAGTCCCTTTTTTACCCCTATTCTGAGGTGCGTCTCATTTTGGTGCTGGCTGTTTACCTGCCAGTGAGCCCAACAACCAAGGAGCTTCTGCTTCTTTCAGCTTGGAAACTGAAAATTGCAGTAAAAAAATAAAAATGGTGGATTTGCAAAATCGGTAAGCCGGACAGGACAGCCTCATTTAGCAGTTCTATGGCAATTACTTTGATGTAATTGTTCAAAAAAATAAAATAGAGAGCAGAGAAAATTAAAACGGATTGATATATGTGACTCAAAAAGGATAAAAAGATATCTACAAAGTTCCTAGATGCAATATATTCAACTTCTCTGAACTCCTAGAGACTCCAAGGGTACAACATAATGTATTGAGGCAAACAATAATTTATTTTGTACAATATGTCCCTTTTAGCCAATCATGTTTGGTAAAATATTTCAAGTCTTTGCCATAACCATAATCTGTACCTCCTTCCATGGATTATCTACAAAAATTCAAGTTGAGATTCCAAAAATGTTTGTATTACATCCAGTCAGAACATTCAGTTATTACCCAAATCTGCCAGGGGTGTGAATATTTTTGAGCTCAACTGTTTGCATGCAACACCTCGCGTGTATGCATGGCTTGGTGTTGTTCAGTCACTTAAAATTAAACTAAAAGGCACTGAGGTTTGTGTTGGTAAAATGTGAAAAAGTTCAATGTGGTATAAGTACTGTTATAAGGCCCCATATCTAGCCTTAGAATAGTCAAAGTGTCTGATTTTGCTGAAGGTTTCCTACCTCCCAATGGTGTGAGGCAGTGAGGTCAGCTGGTTGTCATCTACCTTTAGAGTGGTCAGCTTCTTCAGCATCCCTGCAACACATGCAGACACACCAGTGCAAATTTCCACATGGGTAATACATACATGCTGAAACCTCTGCAATAGCAACATTCATCAAACATGAATAATTGGCAGGAGTGGCCCCCAGCGGTCATTGGATCTGTTTGGCTTTTGCTTTGAAAATAATGATTTATATGCATCATTCAGCATCAACGTGGAGTTCTACATCACATCTCCATTTAATGTCCCAGAAGTTTGTAGATTAAAACCGTTCTTTGAGACAACATTGAAAGCTGCAGCCATTATCAGGATAGTTTGTTTTAACAAGAATGACCTGGCATAATAAAAATTTACCTTGAAATCCCATTATTTCCCATTTATGGTGTGAAACTGTGTTTATGCAAATGTAAGTGGCTGCTAAATTAAAGATTACATTTACGTTGGTTATAAGGAGGTGGGGGCAATGAGTTTTGCTATGTGTAAAATTGAGTTTGTATCAGCCCTTTGTGAATACATTATGAAGGAATGTACCTATAGAGTCTGGCAGATGCTGCAGCATGTTGGAGGATAGCAGCAGATCTTCTAAGGCCTCACAGCCTGAGATGTCACTGTCCAACGACTCGATGCGATTTTTAGCCAAATCCAAGTACCGCAACTGACGAAGCTTGCCTATTGACTGCAGGAGAACAGAAGAACAAATACAGGTCTGCTACAATGTGCCATTTTTTTTGCTCTTATTTTCCTGTGTAAGGTAAAAGTCTTCTTACCCCAGGTATAGACTGTAGGGAGTTGTTATCCAGCCACAGCTCCTTAAGGCTGTGTATTTGTTCCAACACCTCTGGCTAAGAAGGAAAAAAAAAAAAAAAAACATTTCACAGGCAGAAGTGCAAAATATTCAGGGGGAAAAAAGCAGCACATTTATTAAAACGCAAAGAAAATTTCACTTAAGATCAAAGGGCGCAACCAAAGCTTATCTCAGGGACAACTAGATCTGCAGATCCTTAAATAAAGAATGAAAAAATGAAGACGATCCTGACACAGTGATGGTATAATATCTAATTTAAAATCATGACAATGGAAATAAACGGTTGCTACCTTGTGGAACAATATAAACATTAGCATTAAAGAATATATATATATTTTTTTTGTAAATGTCTGTTTTCAAATTCAAAGAAAAACAATACAGGGTCTGGTACATTTGGCTAAGAACCATGTTGTGTTCAGGCCTTCAGGTCGGGTTGTGTGTGTACCATTTGGAGAAAACAACATTGCACCAGTAAGAGACAAAGTGCTAGCAAACATGAAGTAAAGGGGAAAAAAAGGTCTGTAGTTAGAGTGAAGCAGCAAGGATTGCTTTATTTTTTTTCTTTTTGGGAATGTTTTGTACTGCTTACATTAACAGTTGCAAGAAAACTATTATTATAGACACGTTTAGTGCATGATATCTCTTTTGTCCCATGCAAGCTGCTTTTCCCATGAAAATTAGTTATCATGGTGACCTAATACACAGCAGGTAAGATGTTGCAAACATTACTTTGTAGCATGACAATGTAGCAACAACTTCAAAAAAAAAAAAAAAAACATCTAAGATAGTTAGAGCATGATTTAATGTCACCAGGAAAAGAGTTGTAATCTACAAGGATGTAACCCCCAGTCGGTCGAGGCAGATGACCGTTCATACTGAGCCCGGTTCTGCCGGAGGTTTTCCTTCCCATTAATGGGGAGTTTTTCTTCCCACTGTCGCTTCATGCTTGCTCAGTATGAGGGATTGCAGCAAAGCCATGTACAATGCAGACGACTCTCCCTGTGGCTCTACGGTTCCCCAGGAGTGAATGCTGCTTGTCGGGACTTTGATGCAATCAACTGGTTCCCTTATATAGGACATTTTTGACCAATCTGTATAATCTGACCCAATTTGTATAATATGATTGAACTTGACTTTGTAAAGTGCCTTGAGATGACATGTTTCATGAATTGGCGCTATATAAATAAAATTGAATTGAATTGAATTGAATTGTATGACAGAAATCCGCAGGCCTGTGTCACTTGTTCCCCATGCTTGTGGTAACATGTCCAGTATCTTGCCTCATCTAAAGAGACCGTAGACGTTATTGCAGGCCTGGCAGAAAAGAGGTGGTTGGAACAGCTTCGACTTTTTAAGATGACCACTCAGTGAAAGGCCAGTCGGTACAAAAGTCTTTACTAAAACATTAGGATGTTTTTCTATGATATTCAGCTGTTTGCTGTGGAGTCAGTATGTCAACATGATGCCAGTACAGTTTTCTATAAAAAATCTCTCCCAGAGAAATTTCACAGGCGTGTTTTTTTCCATGAACAACAAACATGGTATTTCCTAAAACTTAATTAGGAAATGTGATGAGAAACACATAAAAAGCAGCCTTAGAATATAACAAAATAACCGGTTGTTGATCATTGTCAGATCTCAAGAAAAAGCATGTCTTTTGGTACTATATCTAAGGTCTATTCAACTATTTAAAACCTTTTTTTTAAATCAGCTATTTATTGTGAAAATGTTCCAGCCAGTTTTACCCTCAGACTTTCACAGTGACGAGTTTAATACCAGGCCGCCTCATTTATTCTGTTTTTAAATGACTTCTCAGCATGTCCCAGTGAATAACTAATTACAAATAAGGAAAAGGGTAGTTTATCGCTGACATTTGACGGTAGTTCCTAAAACAAAAGGAAGCCCACATCTGCCAAAACAACGAACAGAACCAAATTCCAGATTTTGTGGACCGTTTTACTTCTAGCTATGAGGGAGGAGGTTCTACATTTTTGGTGCACAGTCAGCTCTTTTAATAGCTGACAAAAAAACAAAAACAATGTGCACCTTTATGTGATTTTATTTTTCAGTTGGCACTTTTAACTTTGATATGAAGTGCAGCAGATTTGCGTCGGAAACGTTTGAGGCCAGGACTCCGTGCAGTTTTCTTCTTTCACATTAATCTGCAACACACTCCACACGGTGTTCATCTGTAACACATGATCTCACCATTTCAGAGAATTCATTGCTACCCAGATCCAGCCTCTCCAGCTGCGTCAGTCTGTGGATGGACCTGGCGAGAGAGAAAAACAGAAACATTGGTGTCACTTCCGCTGCAAATTACACACAAATTACACAGCTATTCCTATTCTCAGAGTTCAACGTGTTATCAGTCATTTCCTCTTCAAACAAAATCTACAAGGCAGCGTTGATAATTTGTAGAAGCCAATTAAACCAGCTGCACTTCTGTTAACACAAACCAGTTAAGATGGTTACATTTCTCTGTGCAGGGTAGGTAAGCCAAGCACATATGAGTGATAGAAACACAGTAGTAGAGAGTAAAATCTATCTAAATGTCTTTATGTTTGTGAGCAGGAGAATTAAGATTTTTTATTTTTTTTTAAATCCATTTCTCACACACACACATTGTACATATGGTCCCCGGTCTTACTTTGGCATGGTTTTCAGGTGGTTCTCTCTCAGCTCCAGAATCCGTAATTTGGAGAGCCTGAATGACAGAAGGCACATAAGCCTAAACTTAATTCCTTTTATTTGCACTCAGATGCAACAGTCTCAGTAGGAAATACAAGAAAGGACTAAATAAAATAAAGTTATGGAAAAATTTAAAGTTAAACACTGTGTTTTCTTTTCAAAGAAATCTCACCAAAATGTGCATGCTTTGTTTGTCAGCAGCTCTGTCACTAAAGACTTCTATCACCAACAGGTCATTTGATTTGATTTCCAGTTAACTGGACTCGATAAAAACTGTGTTATTTGCAAACACCTCATTTGGAACAAGCAGATGGAAATAATCCAAAAAATAAATAAATATGGTAGCATTCGCTCCCAAAAATAAAAGTAAATCAAGGCCAAGGGTATAGAAATAACTTAGATGTTATATTAGTTTTACTCAGAATAAGGTTTATAAAATGTAAAGACTAAACCCCCAACCTTTTCATTGTCACATTTAATAGTGCTGCCCAGCAGATATGTTTTAAAATAAAATTTTAAAGGTTTTATCCTCATGCACAAAAGCAATACACCTTCAAAAATATTTTAAACACGAAATTCAGCAGTGAGAAATGAAGGCCTATATATAAAACATGTTTTAATAGTGAATAAATATTTAATCTCCACCACACAACAGGAAATAAATAAATATATCAATTCACCTGCCAAAGTTAGCAGGCAGGTACTCCAGGAAGGCATCATTTAAGAAGAGCTGGGTCAGATTCAGGAGCTGCGTGAAACCATCTGGGAGTCTTAAAGAGAAATATTCATTGAAAAAAAAGGCAAGAAACAAGACAGACAACAAGACAATGTGCTAAAGAGGAGTAAGAAACAGTTTTCTTCAGCAGCTCAAATGAAATAAAAAAAACAGCCAATTTCCACCATAATAACCCCTGCAGAAACAACGAACTGCTGCTGGCCTGCAGATGACTCATCTGCTGCACAAGCACAACACTGAGACACACACAAAGCCTTTTCCTCTGCAGCATTCTTCACCTCCCGAACATCACCAGGTAGGAAAACAGTAATTATGAATGCACACCTGAGACTTAAGCGATAAAAGTGTTTGCTTCTTATGAATAAGCATATCTGATGAGTGGTTGTAACGGTGCCAGCAGGGCATCAGCAAAGTGGGCATGGTTGTTGGTTAAGCGTCTATAGTGTCTGTAGTGTTATTAAATATCATGACGACTCTTATTTCGGTAATAAAAAAAGGACATGAAGCTTACATAGCTTTTAAAATCAATTAAATTCTTAAATAAATGGTTTCAATTAAAGTGAACAAGTCATTATTTGCTGTAAAAACCAATCAAACTCACATTAAATAAAAAATTTCATCTATAAAACATACACGCCCCAACCAGTTTTTCAATTTGTCTCGCTGTCTGGCTGTAAATTGTCTTTTGATTTTCATTTTGTGGAAGACAAAGGTTCACAGGCTGGGACTTTGAGGGGTACCCCTCTGAACAGGGGGTACGTGGTCTACCCCTGTGCCACTACCACACCCCTGTGAATTGCCATTTAGGGAAATAAAATCTACCCTTCCAAGAAACAAACTCCAGCACTGAGTAAGTCCCTCAGTGATGCCCGGCAAGGCTCAAATAAGAATTGGAGTAAATCGATTGGTAATTTTCTATGGATTTGTAAAACAATGTTGCAGCTGTTATGTTAATGTATTTATTATTATTACATTATTATTATTATTATTATTATTATTTATTACAGCAGCAGTAAAAATGTCTAAACTGTGTTCTGAACTCCATGTATTGTAGTTTCATGATGAAAAGTATTGGCCTAAAAGCATGACATGACTGAAACATCATTAGTTCAACTTTGTAGTCCAACTGTTTTTAATATTTGCTTTTAATTTCTATTTTTCCATGTTTTATTTTGTTTCTACATTTTATTCCAACTTGCTTTTATTCTGTTTTATTTTCCTATGTTTTAATCATGTAAAGCACTCTGCATTGTCTTTGTACTGAAATGTGCTATACAAATAAATTTGCCTTTCCTTGCCTTGCCTTGCATAGGGAAGAAGAAGAAGGAGTTTGTCAGGAGTATGGGGACGGTGTAAGGTTGCGTCTCTCGTTTTGACCAAAGTTTTCATTTAAACCCTACAGTCTGGTTTAGACATTCCTTGAAGAAAACAATTTGTTATTCGTTGCTATATTTTTTCTGCCATGCTACAAAAACTTTAATTTTAGTTCTGCAGAGCTAAACATATGAAAGAGCCCTCCTGCAGCCAAACTGGACGCCATTGAATCTCCAATGCCAAATTCAGCAAAACTACCATAGAGAGTGGTTTAATTCCAAATTGGAGTTAAGTGTCTTGCCCATGGGGCAAGCTGGAAAACTACAACTTTCTGATTGCAAAATGGCTACTCTGTCTATTGAGCGACAGTCGCCGCCAAAAGCAGCAGATCGCTGCAGTCAAACCCTGATCCAAGCAGGTAAGGTTTAACTGATAACAAGCACTTTACCCATTAATTGATCAGTGAAAGAGTCCAGGAAACTAAATCCAAGTTGGGATCTGTCAAATATTGCCTGCCAGCGACAACATTTACTAACCCTCGCTCATCATCCTGAAAGTGGCTGCTGTTTACTGTTATTCTTGTAATAGTCAATCCGTACTCTCCCTAGTGATTTTTCTGTGACCCTGATCTACGCGATGCCGACATGGCAATTTGTCTTTTAAAAACCTGGGGCTTTCTTAAAACCCTGCAGCAGAAAATCCATACTTCACTTTCAAGGTTATAATAACTACAGATTTTATGGAAAGTGAACAAACTGTTGTCTACTGCCTTCAAAGAAAAACTTTCTCCAGTACAGTTAAAGGACCTATATATGAAAGAAAATTAAGCAGGGGTTTTTCTCAAGCTGCTTTGCGAAAAACTCAGAATAAGTTGCAGAACAACCAGTTTTTTTGTTTTGCTTTTGTATTTCAGTTGTTTCAGACAAGCCAAGATAAAAAAAAAAAAAATCAGTTTCAGGCTCTGGTTTGCAGTGATAGAGTGTGTTAGGGTCTTACTTGGTAATGGGGTTGACGCTGGCTTCTACCACAGACAGGCCTTTACAGCATTTTATATTATCTGGAAACTCCTGGATTCCTGTTGGAGTGCATCATTGTGCAGAGTTATCATTTTGAGATAGAAATGTGCTTTGCTGCAATACCGGTGCTACCTTTATATCTGAAGGACCTCTCACAATTGTTGTTATCATGTTGCATGCACACAGCTTTTGGAACATTTCTAGCTTCTTTTTTGTCCTATTTACATATTTGAATGAAGACTTTACCATTTTTACTGATGTCTAACTCTTTGAGGTTAACCAGGCTGGCGATGGTGGTAGGAAGATTGGAAAGGTCATTATCGGGCATGCTCAGCTTCTTTAGGGCCTGGCACTGGAAGAGTTGCTATGAGAGAAAACAACAGATATGGACAACAAAAGATCACTTTAATCCGATGAAAAACAGACATCAAGCAGAACACTATACAACCAGAGGGAGCATAAAAAAAGTCTGTTATAGCCCTGGAAAAGCTGGTCTGTTTAGCTGCTGTTTTCTATGAATAATGCAGATTTAATGTTCCCCATGCAGTTGCCCTGTAGGAAAAAAAAAAGCACAAGAGTAATCGCAAAAGCATCCAATACCCTCTATAGGGTAATGCAGCAAAACCAAGCATTCAGGATAGTGAACAGTGCATTCATGAAAAGTGCTTGAAGCATCTAAGTATTAGAGATGCAGAAAAAATCATACATTTCAGATGGTGAGCAAGATACTTTCAAAAATACATCAGCAAAAAAAAAGTTGTGTAATGTAAGCACAGTGTTT
The DNA here is from genome assembly GCF_011125445.2 of Fundulus heteroclitus. NCBI lineage: Eukaryota > Metazoa > Chordata > Actinopteri > Cyprinodontiformes > Fundulidae > Fundulus > Fundulus heteroclitus. The sequence continues at coordinate 3,936,889 of NC_046369.1, forward strand.
ACTGCTATATTGTCAATAATTATATATTTTAATAATCATACTATTCCATCAACTAAATACATAGCAAATCAGAAACAATTGGTGTCTACAAAACAAAACTGCATAATTTCTAAATGTTGATTTTAAACTGTATATTCAAGGCAACAGCAATATATTGCCTAATTTACCCACAGATTCCAGTCAGTACCACGGTACTAAGATGACCCTGATCAAGGTGTCCAATGACATCCCTGTGGAAGAACCACAGTGCTGGTACTACTGGACCTCAGTGCAGCATTTGATACTGTCAATCGCTCCATTCTGTTAGTGTCTGGCAAACTGGGCTGGTCTTTCTGGCACAGCACTTGACTGGTTTATATTTTACTTGAAGAACAGGGACTTTTCATGTCAGTAGGTAACTTTAAATCAAAGACTACAAAAATTGCATGTGGAGTCCCACAAGGTTCCATCTTGGGGCCCCTCCTATTCAATATCTGCATGCTCTGCTTAGCTCAGATCATACATGATCAGTTTCCATAACTATGGAGACGACACACAACTATACATTACAGTGTCACCAGGTGACCATAAAGCTATTAGAGCAGTGGCTAGATGCATAGAACAAATCAATACGTGGATGTGCCATAATTTTCATCAGATGAATTAGAACAAAACTGAAGTAATATTTTTTTGATCCAAAGGATCAAGAGTTAGTACACAGATGCAGTTATTACAGCTAGAAACCAGAGATCAGAATCGAAATCCTGGTGTCATGATGGACTCAGACCTTAACGTTCAGTCACAAAAAGAATGTTACTACGTCGGCCTTCTATCACCTGAAGAACATTTCCAGGATTAAAGGACTGATGTCTCAGCAGGATCTGGAACAACTAATTCATGTGTTTATTTTTAGTCAAATTGATTACTGCAACGGTGTTTTCACAGGTCTGCCTAAAAATTGGATCAGACAGCTGCAGCTGATCCAGAACGCTGCTGCCCGCGTCCTCACTAAGACTAAGAAAGTAGAGCACATAACCCCAGTTCTAAAGTCCTTACACTGGCTCCTTGGATCTCAGAGAATATACTTTAAAATACTTCTGTTAGTCTATAAATCCCTGAATGGCTTAGCACCTAAATACATCACAGACTTGTTATCAGTGTATCAACCCTCCAGACCACTCAGGTCGTCTGGCTCTAGCCTACTCTGCAGAACCAGAACCAGAACCAAACATGGAGAAGCAGCATTTAGTTCCTATGCTCCACGGATCTGGAACAAACTTCCAGAAAACTGTAAAAGTGCTGAAAGCCTGAGATTAAAAACACATTTGTTTAGGATTGCCTTCAACTGTTCTAGTTAAACTGTTTTACTGAATCATCATTAGTTTAAATTTGTAGTCCAACTGTTTTTAATGTTTGCTTTTAGTTTCCATTTGCCTATGTTCTATTTTGTTTAAATTCTCCTACATTTTATTCCAAATGGCTTTTTACTTGCTATTATTCTGGTTTTATTTTCCTATAAGCACTTATTTTCCTGTTGTAATCATGTAAAGCACTAAGTCATCTGAAAATGTAACTAAAATTATATCAATGAAAGATAAACCAACTTAATGAACAAAAACAACTGTTGGACTCTGAACAACCATTCAGACATAGCCTTGATTTGATTGTCATAAAATACTAAGAGGGAAACCAAAGTCATTTTATCTCCTAACTTGTGTCCAGCTTAATGAATTCAGTTTTCCAACCAATAAATGTTGATAATCTATAAGCACTTAAGAAGTCTTTTTTGATGGAGTCATGATGAATATTTCATTAGACATAATAACCTTTTATAAAACACTTCACCCACTTTGCCTGTTGGTGGTGGTCAGAGGACCCGATGCATTGCAGCCTCGCTTCTATCAGTCTGCCCCAGGGCAGCTGTGGCTACAAATGTGGCTCACCACTGTCAGAGTGTGAATATGTGGTGAACGAGTAAATGACTGAATGTAGTGTGAAGGACTTCTCTTGACTTGATAAAGTGCTATCCTGCATAAATACAGTCAATTTGCTTAACATTTCATTAAGAAGAGAGAAGTCTTTATTATAGGTACATCCATCTCACTAGTGAGAATCATCTATTTGCATCCAATAATCTAAGCAAAAGGTAACCCCCAATCCATTAAAATAAATAAAATCAAGTTGGCTTCACATGGCTAAACCAAAAAGCTTTATTTAAAGGGTTTCTACATTATGCCCAAAATTCTCCAAAAAATCTTTTTTTTTTTTTTTTAAACGTAAACACTGTCTAGAGACACTGCAAAATATGTTGGATAGCAACTGAGAAAGCATAATCTCACAAAGAGCCGCAGAAATACTTGCAGAAGGAGGGCTGGAGTCGCCTCCAGAGGACACAAAGAACTAGAGAGTGAAGCAACATGCTTGTATTTAGATGATAACAAATGGGCAGGTAGCATTTTTAACTTGGCCAATAATTTCTCCATTTTGACAAAATTAAGTCAAATTAGTGCGAAAGTTGTGTCTTTTATGTTTTACCTTAACAGAAAAGAACCGTACTTCAGAAGACAACTAGAATTTGCCAATGAAACGCGGAAACTGGCAGTGGATTTCTTTGCCTTTGTGGGAAAGGAATTAATCATTAACAACACTGCTGGATGTATATTGCACATCAAAGAGGATTTAGAACACTTTGTATTTCATTAAAACGCTTTCTACATATCCATCTAGTGCACCACAACGCTGCATATTAAAAGGCATGCAAATAAGAGGCTTTAAATCCTGTTTCTGGCATATTCCCTGGCACTAATCATGTCTTTGCAGATGTGGAAGTTACTCATGTCATAGAAAGTGGTATTTCTACGCTATCACATATGGCTTATCTTGTTCTATATTACCAGAATTCCTAAAATAATTGCATTAGTAGTCAACTTTGTAGAGAATAAAGTTCAGTCTATTTATTGCGCAGATTTGTCCTGGGTGTGTGAAGTGTATAACAGGAACCAGACGCTTTGCTCCATGCTAATAGAACAGATTGACAATAAAATCATTTTATTAGTATTTTACTTGCTGCTACTGAATTCCAGGCAAAATGATCTGAAAAATATACCGAATGGATTCCGAACGCTTTACCAAAAATACCTTTATTTTATGGGTTTATTTACTTTGTCACATCCCACAATGCAATGCAGACCAGGCAAGAGGAAGGCGTTTAGCTCAAGCTTGCAGATGGTAGATGTGTCGGCTTGAGGTCAGATCATATTCACACCATAAGCGAACCGCTCCAGAGTTCAGTTTTAAATGGACTAAACAGCTCAGATGTGAAAGCACCCTTTGTAGTCTATTTAAGTATCTAGTTTCAACTGTTTATGGGAGGTTTCTGTGCCTAACCTATCAATTCTAGCCTTGCTGTGAAGGAGCAAACACCACCGGTATTTTAATGAGCTTATCAGTTTGTTCTCCCAGCAGCAAGCCTACATGTGAAATGTGATGGTGAGTCTCCTGAAATGGGAGGTCAGCCTACACTGTCTACGTATTTCTTGATGTAGAGATTGTGGACCGTTGATTTCAGATGGTGAGATTCTTTTAGGTATGAAACTTTATTACATTACTTGGTAATTTAATGGCGTACCGCGAACAAGCTATTTTTAGAACGTGACGTCACGAGACGTCATATCACGTGGTACGCGGTAGGGCAAGCTTGCTCTTTCCTCCGCTGTTTCGCTGTAAAAGACTGTGCTTTACCCTTGGTTTTACTCGGTAAACGACTGCTTTTTCCAAATCTAAGACCATGGTTTTTAAACATTGTTGCTATGGAACGTGCAACAGCGACTTCAGGTACACTGATCGGCCGCATATGAAGGATTTTTTCTTCAAGACTGCCAAGGAGAAATGTGTGCGCTGGGTACACCGGTGCGGTCGGCCTACACAACAGTTCAACCCGGAAAAAGTTACCAAATTCATATACATATGTAACAAGCATTTTGTTGGAGGAAAGGGCCCAACCGAAGAACATCCTGACCCAATTCCAGCGACATCAAGTAGTGAACAGGTAAGAGTTTTTTTAATACCATTTACTTTTGTCAACCGAGCAATCGAATGAAGCACCTGCTACCATGATAGCATATAGGCTATCATGGCAGCTGAGATGTACACAGTTGTTTTGTAGCTACCTATTGGCAACATATACCGATTCCTGGACGGTGATTACAAACAGAAAAAAAAAACGACCGACGACGCCATGAACGCCGAGCAGGGAAAAAAAACAAAGCTTACCGTTCGATCAACTCGGCCCGTTTTCCGGTCTTTTTAAGCCCTCGACACTCAAGCCATCGTTTGAGCTGAAGGTTGGTGTGTTCTTCGACAGTGCGACCAGTAAACCGTGCGCCTGGGACATCGTCTTGCGAAAGTTTAACGGCTATAAAGTCGGTCATATCGCTGTTTCTGTTGCGCGTGTAATGGCTGGTGGCTACGGGCGCTCTCTACCTGTTTGCCCTACCAAAGCAGCAAGGGGCGTTGCTCTTGAGGTGGTGATGTCATGTGCGCGGTACGCCATTACTTGTAGTGCTGCCGGGTCAGTGACAGTGTATTCCAATGTCTGGTTTCAACTGTAAATAAGCACACTGTGAGCATTGTGTAATCCAGAGTCAAATTCCTCATATGTGTACACATGTCTGGAAAATAAAGCCGATTCTGATTCAGAACTTTCTTTTCTTATTTGCAAAACAATTTAGCTGATTTTTAGGAAATTATATCTCCATCGTCTAATAGAAATTTTGCAAGAGGGTTTAAGATCCCTGGAAACCTAATATTTAGGAGTACTTTAAGCAACTACAAAATAGTTTTCACACCTGCAATGAAAATGGAAAGATGAGAAATTGGCATAATTTCTCTGTACTCGTGTATGTTTTGCTTAAAAATTAATTTCACAAGAACGATGTGATTGATAAAATGCAAACAGGAGTGTGTAAACCTCGACACTAAAAGGCAAAACCCAAAGTTTCAACTGGGACCTTCAAACCACCCTTCAGACCTTGATCATTTGAACGTTTGGTCAATTGTTTTTGCAATTTTCTTTCCTATCTCTCTTTAATTTCAATTTTAAGGTAAATTAAGAATTGAAAATTGATAAATCACTTAAATGAATCCCTCATTAAACTAAACAATACGTCTTTACATTAGTGCCACGAGCATAACTACATCCCATTAGTTGTGAAATGCAGGAATGGTACAGAATATACTGTAGCTATTCATGGATTCTCTGAATGTGTTTCCTTCAGAATAATATGCAATAAAGCAAAATCCATGCAACAATCAAGACATCTTAATTAAATTCTCTAGAAAACTAAAGCCGATATGCACACCTAAATACCACATCATACAAAAAAGTCCAAATCATTCACCTTACACTGTGAAAGGATGCAGTATTGATAGTTAGAGAACAAAATAACTATTCTTTAGTAATGCACCAAACAGCTGTCCAGAGACTGAAATTGATAAATGCAAAAAGAAAGAAAGAAAAAAAACTCCTACGGTTTCATGTCTGTGAATGTGTTTACAAATGCCATAATTTTAAATGCATGTTGTTGTATGTCTTTAGCAAAGGTCATACTGTATGTTTGATGCATGAATAGGGATAATCATGCAATCCATTTACTTTCATTTGAGGGCACAGTGCAAGTTTTATTCAGCTAAAAACAAAAACAAAAAATAACAAATTCACATTTTTCTAATTTTAAAGAAAATGTTTGTGACATTTGCTTCTAGAATTAAAACTAAAATCACAGACATAAGTTCATATGTATCACAGCCCCTAAAAGCTCACGCAAAATATGAACAAGCTGGTCACACCTTCAACAAGGGGGTGGGGGGGGGGGGGGGGGCATTAAAAGTCTAATAGGGTGTTTTCACTGACGTCACTGGCCAACTTCCGGTCCGCCATATTGGGTGGCACACTTCCTTATCTCTAGTTGTCTTACACGTATTATCGTATCGCGAATGGATAAGTACGCCAGCACGCTAGAGCGACCAGATAAGGACGTATATCTGAGGAAATGTTCCGTGATCGACCATATGGACCCGTATGCCCTCCACGCTGCCTTGTTAAGCCGTAATCCAGATGATTGGCCAAATGTAGAGCACGGCGACATAGTGCATTACCTGGTGTTCGGTGAAAACCCTCTGCACACTCTTGAGGAAATGAGAGCTTACAAGGATCTAGAGGCTCACAACCAGTTCACATCTGGTTATGTACATCAAGGAAATCGCCATCATACGTGGACGGGTGAGTTTTAATAAGATGGTAAAAATGTAAACAATCCGACGCAAATGTGTTGCACCGCCCGCCAGCGGCGGGCGGTGCGCGAAGGCGCTTGGCTGCAAGGCCGATCGACGCCGCTCGCGGCTTTAATTATTTAAGCAGAACAATGACCAGTGCAAAATTAAGTTGTATTTACCGTATTGGCGCCGGTAGGAGCTGCAGATCATAAAGCCAGCAAACAGTGGGAACACAGCAACTCGTTCAAAGGTAAGCTGCGTACAGACGGGTTAGCACATGCTAACCGTTAGCGCTAACAACCACTCGCGCATGTAATGTACTTTTAACTTGCTGCTATGTGTTTCAAACGTTTAGAACACACTCTCATTGACATCGGGATACTGTGGAAAGTTATGTTCGGTCTTACAGCCGCGATCCAAGCGAGCCGACGATCTCTTTATCTCTGTAACTCGTTCAAAGGTAAGCTGCGTACAGACGGGTTAGCACATGCTAACCGTTAGCGCTAACAACCACTCGCGCATGTAATGTACTTTTAACTTGCTGCTATGTGTTTCAAACGTTTAGAACACACTCTCATTGACATCGGGATACTGTGGAAAGTTATGTTCGGTCTTACAGCCGCGATCCAAGCGAGCCGACGATCTCTTTATCTCTGTAACTCGTTCAAAGGTAAGCTGCGCTCAGCCGGGCTCTGGCTCATGCTAACCGTTAGCGCTAACAACCACTCGCGCATGTAATGTACTTTTAACTTGCTGCTATGTGTTTCAAACGTTTAGAACACACTCTCATTGACATCGGGATACTGTGGAAAGTTATGTTCGGTCGACTTACAGCCGCGATCCAAGCGAGCCGACTCTTTGTTATCGCTAACAGTTGTTCTCCGTGGTTGCGCCTCCAGGCAGGAAAGCGGTGGAAAATTAATCTGTTTCTATGTTTTTCCCATGGCGATCATGTGTTGCGCTGTTACAGCCCACAATACAGCAACGGTTTACCATGGTTGAAATCAAGTTAAGGTGAAATTAATCAAATTAAAACACGGCTGAGAGAGGGAGTACAGTATGCGGTAGTAATAGGCAGTAGAGGCGGCGGAGGCAGTCAACACGACAGCCGCGGAAAGTAATAAGTCATAACGCCCAAGCCCTATTATTAATATATTCTTCTTATATGTTTTAAATACTTAACAGTTAATTACCTGTGACAAAGTGAGCACCGCAGACTCTGGCGTATTCCAGCTTAACACCGTCCAAATCGGACCTGGATATCCGTGTCAGCCATAGGTGACGGCGTTGTTCAGACAGCTGTTTTTTTTTTTTTCCACACTGATTCACTATTACGGCTGGTAGGCGATAGAAAGCGTTGATCTCCACCTCCACGGGCCGTGCAACCAACCATTAAACACGTTTTCCCCATTGTTCACTTCCAATACTGCCTAAGGCGTCATACAACGCAGGTCAACGGTGCGAAACGACTGCCACCCAATATGGCGGACGCGCTGAGTAGTCTCGTGAGCGTGACGTCAGCTGAAAACACCCTATTGAACCACCTTTACTGTGCTGAAATCATAAAATGTATTACATAATAAATATTATTCTTCATTCATAAAATCAAGACAGACAAATGTCAGTCTTGATTTTATTTGTCCAACCCTCAGCAGCATTGCCACAGTCATATCTGGCTCTTTAGCAATTGATATAACTGAATATAATAGCTCACACCAGGCCATCCTACTCATAGTAACTGACATAGTCATACATTGTCCAACTCACTTATAAAGACCCATCAATCAGTAGTTAAACACAATCTTGGCACACGTTCTCATGGCAGAGCAGCCTCTTTTTTTTTTTTATTCAGTTTAATGGACGTTTGGCCTGCCTTTCATAGAGACCTATTAGTTGGTCTCTATCCAAGCGAGCTAAATTTAGAAATCCAATTCCCCATCTTTGTCATTTAAACTAGGACAGAATACCAATACGTGTGACAGCCCGCTAGTAAACAGCCCCTTTAATGCTCCTTGAAATATAAGAAGGCAGCTTTGTCCCCGCGCCACCAACTGGGCAGGGGTTCTGAAGGTCTCAGACATGCAAGCACACCAACACAAGATTAGAGAGGTACATTCTGCGTTGGCTAATATTTCACACAGTTCATCGAGTTTAGAAACTAGACTTCATATTTAGTTGTTATTTTACCTGAAGGACCAAATTAACACCATTCTGAAGTGGAATAAAGTGTTTTTTTGTTTTGTTTTCTATAAATGAAAAACTAAACAGTTTGGTGTAGATATGTGTTCTCTCCTCTTGATTTAATACTTTTTATAATAATGTTTGCTGCAACAACACCAACAATTCTTAGGGAGATATATATTTGCCAGCTTTTAATGTCCAGAGAAGGGAATTTCTTCCCTCCTGTTTTTGTAAAATAGCTCGGTCAGAGTGGATGTAGAATGTCATTGAACATCACTTTAAAGCAAGGGTGTCCAAAGTGTGGCCCGGGGGACATTTGTGGCTCCTGTGCTGATTATGTGCGGCCCTCCAAGTGAATTTCAAGAAAAATTTGGCCAACCAACGCTGGTGGCTTTATGCAGATGGAAACTTTTTATTTTTAATTAGAGTGATTAGAGTGATTGGAATTCATATTATAAAAGAGGCTAAATACAGTTTAATACAGTTTATTAAAATTATCATATTTTGCTGGGCAGGGTTAGTATTTTTGGTTGTTATTTATTTGTATTTTTTTTTTTAGCCCCTGAGTGCTTTCGATTTAACAATTTTGGCCCAATAGCCGAAAAGTTTGGACACCGCTGCTTTAAAGACTTTGCGAAAGATCCTTAATTACATTTAGGTGGAGACTTTTGAAACACATGAATCTCTAAACAGGTTTCACAGATAAGAAGTCCAGGAGTCTCATATATATGGCTTGTGTACGTACAAAAACAAGGCCTGAAACGTGCAAACGTCACTGTCCACACAAAAGTTTTGATCTATTAAAAAAAAATGGATGGAAAAAATTGGTGGTCCTCATGGCAACTCTGACCCATGCATATGTTAATTTTGGAGAAGGGGAAATTGGCGACAGAAATGGTAAAAGGGTGAGTTGCAGCCACACTGCATGATGATTCCTCCCAGACGTTTAATTTTACTCCATATCAGACTCTAATCATTGATCGACTTTATCATATGCATTACAAACTACAGTGTTATCCATGCCTGTGCATGGATAACACATAACTACACATAAGGACCTTGAAAATATGTAAAAAAAAAAAAAAAAAAATTGGCCCATTAGCTAACTTAAATCTTAGATCAAAGTCCGCACAACATTTCTTCGGGGTTTCCCACCATGACATTCCTCTTCCAAGGTGTGAGAAAATAACTTTAATTTTTGTAAACTGTCAAATACACTCGTGCTTAATGCTGTGCTGTGGATGCGGCGCTGCTGGACAACCTTGCAAAAGGGAGAATTAGGAAGGAACATGGTTTCAGAGATGAAAGATTTCCTGATGGCTGCTAAAATACCACTTTAGACTCCTTTGAGCATAACACTCCCCCCAATGCTTGCCATAGTACCATAATAATGGAATTATGACAATGATGCGCTGAGAAGAGAGGTGTGGATGGAGGGGGCATGTTTGACGAGTTTTCCAAATATGGTTGTAGCCAATCAGAGTGAAGTCTAGGTGGAGCCGCATATTATTACCGTAGCCAACCCTTTTACTACAAAAAGTAAAACCAACACAGGTTATCCAAAAATGTAAGTAACTGTTAAAGAAATGTGAATGTAATCATTTTCTTTTTATTAAGGAATGTTCTACTGTTTTAACTTCACACAGAAAGAAACACATGTTTCTTCCAGACAAGGAATCTCTTGCTGCATATGTTAATCCTACACCTCTGTGTGTGACAACGCCATGTTGTTAAACCCCCCTTGCCTTTTCTTTTGTTTCTTACCCCCATGTTGTGAACCCCTGACTCCGCTTGCCACTTCTTTGATGTCTGATAATAAAGGCAAAGGGACAGAGGTAACGAGCGCAGATGGAGCCGAGACTGTGATGAAGACGGCCTCACATTTCTGGCCCTTTCTGCCCTCTTTTCTATGAGAAGAGTCTAAAACTTGTTTGTGTTGGTTTTCTTTCCAGAATAAAAGGGTTATTAAACTTAACTCTATCAGTTAACCCCCTACTAAAAGGTGACATTATTTTTTTAAATGAAATTCTTTGGAGAATGCAGCAATGTCAATTACATGGAATAGTATATAAAGCGATGTCATGGTCCCCTTAATATATTTAACATGAAGTAAGAAGCCCAAATTGTTGAGGAACTAAAGTAAATGTTAATTTTGCTTTGGAAATTTTGAACTTGATCAACTCTGCTGTCAAACCCACAAATTTTGGTCTTTAAATGAAATATGCTGTTTTAAATTCCTGTCTTTCCTCTAACACGCCATAAAAAAAGCAATTTTAGGACTAAAATGTGGAATAAAACTGGAAAGTCTAAATCAAGTCTGTCTCAGCTATATCATGTCAAGATTAAAGCTGCTGAACGGAACAGCTTTTCGCTCTCAGTTGTAGTAGCATGACTTCCAATTGGGCTCAAAACAAGAAAAAATGTCTTTAAATTGACAATAAAAAGCTGGAGTGGAAATGGGTGAAATGGGTGAAGCTACCTTGGGTAGTTCTTCAATCTGGTTGGCATCCAGGTAGAGCTCCTCTAAAGTCCTCTCGAAGCTGAAGATCTCCTTGGGGACCTGCTGAAGGCTGCAGTGAGAGTAATCCAGCACTGAGATTACTTCCTCTTCACCACGGAAACAGCGGCACGGCACCAGCCGGCCAATCAGCTTCCGCTTAGTGGTCATTTCCAGACACTGCACTGAAAAAGATAAAGAGAAGAGACGGAAGATATTTAACATTTCTGATTCCTTTCACAGGATTTTGGTTTTACTGATCTCATCACTTTCCCTTTATGGAGCATTTTTTCTTTGACACCAAAACTTTGGACACCCCTGTGGTAGACAGCAACACAGCTTGCCACAGGGGTGTCCAAAGTGTGGCCCAGGGGCCATTTGTGGGCCGTGGAATGATTTCATGCGGCCCCTCCAACCCTATTTTAAGAAACAAATCTAACTAACCAGCATAGGTTGTCCAAAAATTTAAGTAAGCATTTTTGAAAAACAATGACCTATAACCTGTTTACATGGCTGAGAATAGCCTATGACAAATAACCCCAAAATTTCATAAATTAAGTATTATTACTGTCTTTTAATAGGTGTGAGGTTATTTGTTATATTTCGGATCTGTCATGAATTAAAAATGCAGTTTCTACAAAGATCTGACCACCTTGTCCCTTAAACCAGAATATTCCATATTTGATTTACTGCTGACCATGTAAAGGTAAGAAAATCATAATGATCTAAGCGTTTGCCTTTGTGTTTAAAAACTTTAACATATGTGGCCCATAAGTACTTTCAGCTTCATAATTTTGGCCCACGTGGCACAAGGTTCGGACACCATTGGTCTAGCATGAAAACACGACTTGTGTAGCAGGCTTTAAAATTCACGAGTGCTATTTTCACCCAAAAATATTTTACAAAAAAAAAAAAAGTGTCACAGCAACCATGTGCGCTGAAATAACTGATTCAGACGGGTCTGGGGCTTTTGATGAGTAATAGAATAAACAAACTTTGACACATACTCTGAAATGGCTGTGCTCTCTTAACTGTTTCAGTCAGTGCAAACTGTCTCCCATCAGATACACATGCTTATCAAGGAATATCTGTGAGATGGGGACTCTGGCTCTGCTACATAATAACCTAAGATTTACTCCCGGGAGTCCCAGTGTTGTAAACGAATAACAGCAGAGAATAAATTCTTGTACAGGGGAATGGTAAAGCCTATTTTCCAGCAGAAATGTTGTATTTCCAACAGTATTTCTGGCATAGTTTTAACTCCACCTCTACCTGCAGAAAGATGCCAGTTATGCAGATATACGTGTTAACCATCATGCAGGCAAATAGAGTACAAAAACATGATTGTGTCTCTTAACCTTAAAATCTTGTAGATGCGACATTAAAGACCCAAAGCGTCATGATTTTTTTTTTTTCACTTAACAACACAGAGGACAAACAACATCCATGCTCACATGTTCACTAAGGGCAATTAAGAATAACAACTTAATCTAACAGTCATATTAATCCCACACATGTACGGGGAGAACGTGAAAATCTGAGGCAGAAAGGTCCCAAGCCAAGATTCAATCCCATGCATAGGGTGTGAAATTAGTGTGCTTTCACTTTAATGCTTTAAATTTAGAAATGAATCACCTAAAAGAGCATAAATGACATATTTTATAATCATTATAAATAAGTGACTTGTCTGAGCCTCTATAGGTGGCAAGTTTGGATGTACATTTTGTTCTTCTTTTGAGTATCTCTAAATTAGGTTTTTTGCCTAAAGGTGCAATACAAAGCACACTAAGGTCAGCGCACACTGATAATGCTTAACATTATGACCACTTGACCTTAGAGTGTTTTTAGCCGTCTTTTGTGGCCAAAACAGCCCAGAGTGGGATGGACTCAACTAGATCCCGGATGGTGTGCTGTTGGATCAGCAGCCGATCCTTTAAGTACTCTAAGTTGTGAGGTGGGCCTTCCTGGAATCAGAATTGCTCGTCCAGCATGTCCAACGGACGCTCAAATGGACCAAGATCCGGTAAATTTGAAGGACAAGTAGAGACCTAAAACATAGATCTGTTCTCCTCCAACCACTTTCTTAAACATTATGGTATTGTGGCAGGGTACATCATTGTGCTGAAAGAGGCTACAGCCATAAGGGAGTACCGCTTCCAGAAAAGAGCAGGGTCTGTGCAGTGCCTAGTTATGGAGAATGTGTCAAAGTAAAATCCACACGACCAAAAGGTTCCCAGCAGAACATTGACAAAACCATGAGCTGCCTTGGTCATTCTGCTTTCCTCCCATAGAGCATCCAGGTGTCCTGTGCTCCTCAGGTAAGCCGTGCACACTCAACATTCACCAGATGTAGCACACAATGTATCCAAACCAGGCCACATGAACCCTTTACTCCAGCAACTCGTTCTAATGGAAACTCAGCATGGTGCATCTTAGGTCTGCAGCCATTAACTCAGACATGTTTTTGTGTTCTGACATCTTTCTGTCAGAACAGGGCATACAGTCTTCAGCCAGTTTAGCCACAGTAGCTTTTCTGTGCCATCAAACCACACTTGTCTCGGTGAGCCTTGTAACCACTATTCCTTGCTTTTACTAAATTTGAGAAATACTGACCACTGCAGATCAGGAAGAGCCCATGAGACATGCAGCTTCGGTGATGTCCTGACCCAGTTAGCTAGCCGTCACAGTGTGGCCCTTGTCAAACTTGCTCAAATCTTTACGCTTTTCCATTTTCCCTGCACCTAACACATCGACTTTGAGGACAAAATGTTGGCTTGCTGCCTCATGCAGCCCAGCGAGTAACAAGTGTCACGATAAAGAGGTAATCAATGTTACTCACTTCCCCTGTCAGTGGCCGGAATATAGTTTCTGATTGATGGAAGCTCATGTGTTAGGACGAGCGTCCCAAAACGCATTGTTTAAAAGAAAGAAAATCTCCTCATGTGTCTGGTTCAGTGCATTGTAAGAGCACTTTTTGTAAACATTATTTTCAGTATTAGGGTCAGAATTTGTCTCATTATGCCATCCAAAACAAACAAATTGTGATGTTAACCTATTTTTTCCATGTACCCATGATTGTACATCTGGGTACATAGCATTTGTGCAATGTGTACACCTCCTTTTATGTTGAAAATGACTTCTATGATAGCAACTTTTAGGATTTTTGGTGCAATAAAAGTGTAAAATATACATCAGGTGGTTATTTATTTTTACTTTAGGTAATCAGCTATTATGCCATATAAGGCAGTTCCTGTATTTGTATTCCATACAAATTTAAAAAGCTGGCTACTAATTAACTATCAACTTTATTGACCTCAACAAACAGTTTTTATGACCTCAGCATATGTTCCCAATCATTATTGCACAGAGCACCATAACAATTACACCATCTCCTCTTCAGATCAAAGTCTCCAACAACAAGAGCACAGCAGTTTTAAGGCGTAAGAATCCCCATGACATTAAACCCATTTATTGGGCTCCTGCAAAAGTGTATTAATGTTCACTTTATGGGCAAAATCAAATATGTTCTTGGTCTGAATTCATCTGTAACCAATTCAATATTTTTGTAATAGCAAAATATTTTTAAGTCATGTAAAAATCCAAAGCATCAGCCATAATTTAAGGCTAAATGTACCCGATTAAATCAAATTTAAGGCAATTTGAGGCCACTTTATTGTCATTATCCATGTGGCAACAAGATGTAAAGTGACAGCACGGCACAGAAAAAGGATGCACAAAACTATATAGGAATGCTCAAAACTGTTAGGAGTTTTACACATATTTTACGTTATGGAAGCTGTAAACATCAGATATAGAGATGGGTTTTTTCTATCTTTTGTTACTTTTCCAACTTAAGCAAGATGTGGTGGAAACATTGTTTAATGTAGTTTGCACGGTTTGAGATTGCACAATCAGTCCAGTTTCTGAAACTGGGCATGCATGAGGTGGACGACACTCCACAAATGAGTCTAAGTTTTAAAAGTAGCAATTTAAAAATGTCACATAAATATTGCTTTTACATCTGTCGCAATTTCAGACAGTGCCACCTCTACAATGCCGTTCTTTTCTCTTCATAAAATTTAACATTTCCTAAACACTGAAATCAGTCTTGCTTAAAAAAGCAGCAGCAACTTTAGAGAAGACAGACAGACAGATAGACAGATAGATAGATAGATAGATAGATAGATAGATAGATAGATAGATAGATAGATAGATAGATAGATAGATAGATAGATAGATAGATAGATAGATAGATAGATAGATAGATAGATAGATAGATAGATAGATAGATAGATAGATAGATAGATAGATAGATAGATAGATAGATAGATAGATAGATAGATAGATAGATAGATAGATAGATAGATAGATTGATTGACCTGGTGGAGAAAAGACCACCAGGTCAACACAGAAAATTATAGTTTCTTAAAATGCCCTGATAAATTCAGAAAAAAATTGAAATTTTCAAAGTAAAAATAATTTCTGTTATATGTTGACCAAATGCAGCAATACTCAACAAACTCATATTGATGAGCAACTTAACCCTGATGGTTGGCTGTGTCCTGCACCAACCCACCGAAAGCCAGCAGTTATCCAGCTCAAAGCAGGCTGACGCTCCTCGACTCCTCGACAGACACGCACCCTCAGTCTTTTCATACAACAAGCCATATAATTAGACTAGAGATATAATTAAAATAGGTCTTTTGTAATTTCACAACAACATCCCTCTGTTCCACAACTCTGTTTGAAAAGCTGCTGGCTGAATGGCAGAAGTAGGCTAAGCATGCATATTAAAAAACCTCGAGTGGGGGATTCATCATGAAGCTGTATCATTTCACGCCCAGATGTTAACTACACTCCATCTACTGACAACTGAAACTGTTTCAATGCCAGCTCTATTGAACAGAACAATGGTGAAATTCTGTCCGACTGCTCCCTCAATTTCCTTTCAGATTGTCGGCCATGATGGCAAAAGCTGAAGGGTTCATGGAGGGGAGGTTAAGAGGACAAAAGAAGAGAAGGGTATGAAGATGAGCAGGTGTAGGGGGCACACATAGGGCCGCTCTGAGCCGCAGAGATGAGACCTGCAGCTTTATCAGGCCGTAAGCACACTCACACACATGTCCGACGCTGTGTGAGACCAGATGGATTCAGTACACAGAGCGAACTGAGCAATGTAAGTACGCCGTGTTATCTGCAGTTGATCTAAAAGGTGCTCATCAATAAGAACTATTTATATAAAAAAAAAAGGTTGGATGAATGGGTGAACGGGTCTGGGTAAGATGCAGAGAACATTATGCTGCTGACGACGTTGTTCCGCATGATCGGTTTGGTGTTGGGTCTGTGTTCGTCTGGGGAGGAGACATATCCATGGAGCAACACAAAGACCTGTACAGGATAATCAACAGCACCCTAACCACCATCACGTATATCGAGATGAAATCCTTAGACCCATTGGTAGATCTTTCGCTGCTCTATTGGGTCCTGGGTTGCTCCGGGATAATGTCTTGTGTCCTAAATCCAATGCAACACCTCTGGGACATCATGTTTAGGTCCATTCAATACCACCAGGTTGGATCACAGAGTGCCCAGGAGCTCAGTGAGATCCTGGTCAGGATCTGGTAGGAGATACCCCAAGACACCTCCTATCCCCTCATAAGGAGCATGCCCAGATGTTATAAGACAAGCACATAAGCATGTGGGGCCATATAAACTAATGAATGGTGACAAACATTTCAGCAAACTGGACTAGCCAACCACGTCAGTGTTTCAGCTTCACCTTCTCAGTGATTTTGGATTAAAGTTGGTAATCCTGTTCAGAAACACTTTTTGTTATACTGGGTGAAATGGTCCTTCCATCCTGAAAGTAGTCAATACATTATGTATCCCATAACACCAGTGTGCGTGCATGTTCCTTGCTAGGTTCTGCACGCCGGCTACGCCTGCACACTTCTAGCGTTTATGTATCTCGTTAGCTCTGGTGTTAGCCGTTCATTGTAGCTCCGCTGCTCTCACCATATGCTTGGCTGAGAGTGGCAAGAAGCAAACTGTCTGACAAGTTTAGGAGAAGAAGAGGAAGGCCTTGGAAGAAGAAATAAATAAAAACCAGAACGTATTCGGGAGATTTTTTTTTTCATGCGATCCTCCTGAGGAGCAGAACAGCAGGCAAGATGGTCTTGTGCATCTGCAGTTATTCAAAAAGGTGTTTCTTACCTACATTTCCGGAAAAATCGCCTACTCTACCTTTAAGTCGTCTGTGGCATGATGATTTTCCTTTTTTTCAACTGTTTTGGATTCCTTTTTTTAACACATTACCCATTCCATATCAGTATTATTATTTTATTCGTGCAGTGTATTTCGAATCCTGCAGCTGAGTGCCTGCCATTGTTCCTGAGCTTGCATATTGCTGGCTTGCTGGACACTCCTCTTAAAACTCGCTTACAATTAAAGCTTATAAAACAAAAACATCAAAGATTTCACATCTAAGAAAAAAAAGTAATTAAAGCTCAAAGTTTTTATCATATTCCTAAAGGTTTTAAAATAATAAAATGACAAGCATCTGCATCAAACGCTGAAGTCCAACAGCAAAGTTGTGGAACAGAGTACAGTGATGCTGTGCTGTACAACTGTACAGCATTCTGGCCAAGTAAATTTGAATATGATAAAACATAAAAAATTTACTTCCAAAACAAACATATCTGTTAGAAATGCTTTTATGTGCAACAACCTGACTGCGTTAGTGCACACAACCTTGAACTAAAACTTGGTTCAATCACCTTTTGATTTAATTTCAACATTTAGTTTGTTTGGTACACACCACTCATCCATCCTGAATCCAATTAACCCATAACAATCTTCAAACTGGTTAGTTGGATGGTTAGTGGGATACAAAGAAACTCGAATACAGCAATTAACGCGTATCATTGCTCAGGAAGGACAGCCACATCAAATATTATTATTGCCTTTACCGTGATGTCAAAACAGTGAGACAAGAGGAGAAAATACGTTTGACACCTCAATGGCTGACTTCAATTACATTTATATATAAAAGACATATATATGTTTTTGCTGTCAAACAGATTCCAAAATACACAGTCATGATTAATTTGTATTATTAGGTATTTTGCAAGCACAACAGTTAAATTAGGTAGAATTAGGCATAACTCTGGCCACTCCTGGAGATACATTTCAATGTAATACTTGGAATGTGTTGAATATACATCAACAGGCATTATTGATATATATGTGCCATCTTGGCTGTGTCGGAGTTTTGAGGTGGAAGTTTTAGGGGTTAACACGGCACTCACTATAAATTTTAAGGTTTTTCTTCCTATGAGTCTTGCTCTAGCTCCTGACAAAAGTCTTTCTTTCTGTGAGGATTCCCAAGGAGGTAGAAAACCTCCTTGGTGGGGATGCAAAATGCTTTTACGTTCATACATGTCACAATGACAAAATGTCTTGCAATAAATTAACAAATATCCAAGTCTACAATGTCATCATTTTCCAGATGCTGAAAAAAATGCAAATATTTATATTTCAACAAGCTGGTTTCATTTTAAAAAATTGCATCTGCATATAGCTGATAATGTGACTGCAAATCAATTCAATTGTAGGGATGTATGGTTTTCTTAGTGACTTTTGTCAAAACATCTTAATTTTCTTAAAGTAGACAAATCTTATTCTTACCTGTGGCAGACCTTTATGCTTTTTTATGTTTCTACTGTTATTTGAAAGGGGACATATCATGTGCTTTGATTCTTCCTTTTTACATTTAAACCATTTAGTTGTGGTCTATAGAAAGTGGAACTACAATGCAACGCTCGTTATTGTTGCCCCACAGCCCCTTTTTTACCCCTAGTCTGCAGTGCGTCTGGGAGCAACACATTTTGGTGCGGTCTCATTAAATGGAAAGGAGGTAATTCTTAACAACATTAAGTTACATAGGCGTGTTTTTAAGAATGGTAGCCTACATGGAGCACCAATAAGGGTCAAGTGCTGTATATTGACCTGAAAACTATTTAATATATCTCAAATCAAGTTAATATTTGGGTCAAAACTTACATGGTGCTGCTTTAAGGGCTGAAAATATGCATGGTGCAGCCATACTCATAGCTGAGGTACAGTTTCTCTGACATGCATGTAAATCAATACTTTTGAAGTAATTATCCTTACTTATGACTTAGTTTCCTTTGGAAAACAAAAATGAAAAGGTACCACAAGCAGCATTTGATCTGACTAACGTTTGACATTTGTTCTCCTTGTGATGGCATTTTAACTGGAACAAAAAGGCGACCGTCGCTAAGCCTGGCTGCTTCAATCCCTGCAACATAAACCGACTCATCCCTCCCTCACTCCTGACTGCACTGCCATCCTGGTTCATTCTCTGGTCACTTCAAATCTGTCTGGTTTTCCCCTCAAATCTACCCATATGCTCCAACTGGTTCAAAATGTTGCAGCACGGATCATCCTGAGAACACAGTTTCCCCATCACATCGCTCCTGTTCTTCAGCAGCTCCACCGCCTCTCATTCAAATATCGCATTGACTTCGAAATATTACTCTTTACGTTCAAAGCTACCCAACAGCACGCTCACTCACATCTTACATAGATCATAGACCTAGCCGGAATCTCCTTATCATCCATAAAGCCATACTTCCAGTTCACATGTCTACTCTGGGCTACAGAGCCTTCAGCCCCCCGACTCTTAAGCTCTCCCCCTCCTGAGTTTGGTTACATTCCGCCTCAATATCCATCTTTTTAAACTACCCTTCTCTTTGTGACTAATGTTTTGCCACTATTTTACCTTTCTTCGTAGTCTTTATTTCTCTGAAGTCTCATTTTTTTATATACAGCACTTTCCTTTTTGACTTATGATTTATGTTTCTGATTTTCTGCAGAGGTGGGTAGTAACTAGTTACATTCACTCAGTTACATTTACTTGAGTAACCTTTTGAGCAAAATGTACTTTTAGGAGTAGTTTTACTTTTACTTGAGTAATTTTGTGACTCAAGTATTGCTACGCTTACTTGAGTAAAATTTTTGGCTACTCTACCTGCTAAGAGTAATTTCACAAATAAAGCACATACTCCTTTTAACCAAAATATGCACCAGGGAGACAGAAACACAGAGTTTATGTTAAAGTGAGACTTCTTATTTGTACACAAGTTTTGTTATCTTAATATTATTTTATATCTGTTGAGCTCATTGAGTCACCTGGAGGTCAAATGAACGTACATATTGTCATTGGAAGTACTTTCTAACATGTTGTATATACATTAACTGCTGTAAGTGTTGCTTTTAAGTTTAATGTTGAAAAATAAAGATTGATAAAGTGTTTCTTTTGTCTTTAGAATCTTTAGTCTTATAGTCTAAAATACCAGAATTTTCACATAACCTTATATTTTTTGCCTGTTATGATTAGTTATTCAGTACTTGAGTAACCTTCTTACTGAATATTTTTTTACTCTTACTTGAGTAAATTTTTCTGGCTGACTACTTTTTACTTTTACTTGAGTAAGAATATATTCAAGTAGTGCTACTCTTACTTGAGCACAATTTTTGGCTACTCTACCTCTGATTTTGTGTGACCTTTTATATGAAGTGTCCTGAAAGGCACCTTTATATAAAAGTATTAATATTATATTTTTTACCAACAGTTGACAACTACAGTACGTAACATATTCAAAGAAACACAGTGTTCTTCAGATGTTGGTGAACATAATCTATAACAGTACATAATGCAAATTTACCATATTTCTTAAGACAACAGAATATTCTAGAAAGGAACTGTATTTTTGAAACGTTAAACCCAAAATGATTCTTGCCTGTGGCAGATTTAAGTCTGAAGTAATGTTTTATTTTACTAGCATGTGTTTTTTTTTGTGTGTGTGACTGAAACTAATATTAATGTTTTTGAAAGGGGCCCAGTCATGACCACTGATTTCTAGAAAAGTAAATCAGAATTGCTGTATTCAAGAGCTCTCTTTGACCTAACATCTACAACAAAAAGGACCTCTTGTGTTAAATGACTCAGCAATGTAGATTGCTAAATATCAGTGTGCAGCCTGTTAAATAATCTGTTCTTATTAGCTACTTACAATGCAGCTGCTTGATTGCGCCCTCACAGTCTACTAAAGTAACAGCAAAATATGCAATGACAGAGTAGACTAAAAATAACAATGGTTTTGAGAGGAGAGTGCTGGGGAAAAAGAGAGCAGAGCGTGTTGTGCACAAGCATCAAGCAAGTCCTTCAAGATCAGGGACAGAGACAAAGGTGGAAAAACACATACAGGGGAGATTGTTAACAGGTGGATAAATTAGCAAATGCTTTGACCTCCTTGCCAACCAAATGGCATCTTAACCATGCAGCATGTATTTCATACCACTACACAAATAACACATTAATTAAAAAGGGCAACTTTATATAATAACTGTTAAGGATTGTGGAGGATTCTGGGGCAGAGGGTCTTGCTCAAGGAGCAAGAGTGATAGTTTTGCAGTATTTGAACCAGGGAACCTGCAGCTTTCTCGGGATGCAGGCATCCAGCTCTAACCATTAGGCCTCAATGCCCACATTTTCTTCCGAACACATGAACAGCGTGATGCACATATATACACACAGAATAAGAGATGAGCAAGTAATGGACTGAACTAAAGTAAACATGTCAAATAGGCTTGTGGTTAGGTTGCTATCTGTCCATGACCAGTTCAACTGATGATCTACACAAATTCAGATGCTCAATTTTATGTTAAAATTATATTTACAGGTGAAAAAATGGTTAAAATCATCAAACTACAGATGGCATTAAGTAATCTCAAATAAAACAATTAAAATAAAACTACGCCCCAAACTTGAAGCTACTTATTTGTTCTGTTGACATGAAATGCTTGATAATTTTGACATATTAGGTCCAAAACCTCAGGGTGAAAGGGGAGGGATCTCCAGAAAAGCTGAGAGTTTTATTTTTGCAAAAACAAAATTTACATAAAGCAGATTAATGATCTCATAGGTCTGTGGCTGCCAAATATATTGATAAATACGTTTCATCTTCAGTCTGGGTAAAGCTCTTCAGGTGCCATTGTTTCCTCTTATAGCTAGTCGGTTCAGTAACTCACGGAGCACCCAGTGGAAATTTTAAGGATGCTTTGACTAAATCTTCTCCCGGTGTCATAAACTGACTTTGTTGTTGACCCTAATTGCAATAGGAGTGGGGGTGATGCATGACGAAGAACAGTTTTAATGCAGCACTAAAAGTTAGGGAACATGAGCAACACACAGTAGCTAAAAGAGAGAAACAAAATGCATGATCTTAAATGTGGGACCGTGATCAACTACAACAAAACCGGATGAAAAACAGGGGAAAAAGGATGTAAAAATTCATAAATAGGAACAAAAACACAAAGAGCTGTGGATCATGACACTAAGACAAACTTCTATCTGTCAGAACTAAAACTTAACTCTGATTGACCTCTATAACAACTTAAATAACGCAGTTTCTTAAAAATGACCATGTATGTAGTCATAAAACATTACCACACGTCTTCTCATTAACTCTAGTTTTATGGTATTATGATTTGTTTTTATGTGCTGTTTTTGAAGATTTGTAAAAATGACTGTTGTAATCAGTCATTGTTAATACTCTTATATTCTTAAATAAATGTATTCATTAATTCATAAACAGTAGTTACAGGTGTAAGAATGATGCTTTTTTTAATCAGTATTTTAATGTAACCAAAAGACCAAGACATACAAAACATGGCAGAAAAGCATAGTCCATAAATGTTGAAGTGTTGACACTGAAAACTAGTTTCTATACAGAAAAACAAATAAATGAAAAAGAAACCATTCATTATATGTATTTTTGTTTTGTATAACATGTCCTTCAAACTAATAGTAACCTATTGCATTGTAGGAAAACTATTACAATCTTACCCCCCAACAATATTTCTTTTATAATAAAAAGAGAACCCTTTTAAAGAAAATACTGAACACAAAAAGGTCACAAAAGAAGTAAGAAGGGCGATCTTCAGAGAGGGAACAGAAAGACTAAAGGTAACCCTGAAGAAGCAGCAATGCACCATAACAGCGACTGGAGCACTTGACTCAGGACTCTTTTCAGCTATAAACAGAAAAAAAGATGATCTTTGCAGAAAGTCAGTTGTCACTTGTTAAAAAAAAAACTAAAACAAAAGAAAATCTCAGAGGATTTTAGAGATTGGCTAAGTCCTAGTACTATCCTGAGTCGGATTTCAAAACTCTGTGATGGCTGTGACTGAGTTGTACCGCAGCAAAATGGTGCAAAAAGATTTGTCTCTTGAAGAATGGGTAAAGATTTCAGCAGCTGAATCTACCAGTTCTGTAGAAGTCCCGCAGTGAAACCAGTATGTGCTACAGCAGCATTAAGTAACCTACAAAAATGGCTGTCTTTGAATGGTAAATGATAAAACTGTTTAGGCAGCAACCCTAAACACACAGTTAGTGTCAGAGGTAACAATCAGATGAATTAGATCAACGCATGTTCATGTGTTAGAATGGTCCAGTCAAAGTTTATACCTAAATCCAATGGAACATCTGTGGCGATATGTGGAAAATGAGAGACACAGATGAAAAGATTTGCACCTGGAATAGCAGCTAACAATGCTTCAACAACTATTGACTGAGGAAACTGAAACAAATGCATTCTTTTCAGATTCTTGCTTTCAAAACAAAATTTAAATCATTAACCATTTTCATATACCCTATAAATAATGCACAAGTCTGCATTGGTTAGCCCACAAATTCCCAAAATGCATATTTTGTGGTTGTAATATAGCAAAATGTGAAAAAAGTGGGAGAAAAATACAAATCTGCATAGCACTGTACAGTATTATGTGTTAAATAATAAAAACAAAGTCTGGAAAAATTCCAGGTGTAAAAATTTTAAAAGCGAAAAAATCTAAAGCAGGGGCCTACTTTTTTATAAGATACTGTTAAGTAACAAGGGGCCTGCACAGTGGTGCAGTGGGTAGCACTATTGCCATACAGCAAGAAGTTCCTGGGTATAAGTCCTACCCTTGCCCTGGGTCTTTCTGCATGGAATTTGCATGTTCTCCCTGTACATGCGTGGGTTCTCTACGGGTACTCCGACTTCCTCCCACAGTCCAAAAACATGACTGTTAGGTTAATTGGTCTCTCTAAATTGTCCTCAGGTGTGAGTGTCTGTGTGAATGGTTGTTTGTCCTGTCCGTCTCTGGGTTGCCCTGCGATAGACTGGAGACCTGTCCAGGGTGTACCCCGCCTCTCACCAATTGACAGCTGGAAACAGTCAACAGCACCCCCCAAGACCCCAATAGGAATAAGTGTGTTACAAAATGGATGGATGGATGTTAAGTAACAAATAAACCGGATTATTGAAAAACAAAAACATATGTGTGACTGTTTTGCGTCCTCCAGCAACTTGAGAGGGTGAATTCCCCTGAGTGCCGTGACAGCCACCACTTCACGTGTGGCCTTGTTGTTGCCACAGTAACTGCTGCCATAGAGACCGTCTCCCAAGAGCCGGGTGTATTTTTATTCATTCTCTCTGTCATAAAACAGAGCGTTCACTCAGTGGGCGATTGCTCCACATTTGGCGAAGCTTAACGTATACTCGGCTATATCAGAAATTTTTATAGCACCTGAATAAGCACTTCAGAGCTCGCCTGGGCTTCTACGATCGCTCCCAATTAAACAATCCCACACCGTCGTACAACAGCAAAAGACTCCGTGACAGAACCAAAGGCAATAAAGCACACACACTCACCTACTTTATGATTAGTTGTGAAAGTAACAACGAGAAAAAAATGGAAACTCCAATTTCACATCCCATCATTTCATACAGCAATGAGCAGTAGATGTATGGGTGTGCCAGGCTGTGTATGTAGGAGGCAGTTTGTTCTGTCTCATACCATTCACTGGAAGACAACAGTTACTTTGCACATACAAGTGCACAGACTGAAATATAATAGAATGTGCTATTCAACTAAGGCAGATGTGCAATGATTTTCATGAGTTAGCAAATTGAAATAGGAAAGTCGCTACTTACACCCCCCCCCCTCCCCTTAATCTACTGTCAGAGCACTAATTAAAACTTTTAAACCAGCTGAATCTAAATCTGTCCACTGATGTATGCAGGTTTGTTTCATATGGAAGAATTTATGCGATCAACTCCTTCAGCACCATGGACAGAGCAGCATGTCTGTCAGCACGGTATTAAACAGCATGACAATTTCATTAAAAACAACTTCTTTAGAAAAAGTCTGATTAGGTTTAGGTGATAAAAGAGCATGAGAAATGTCAGGAAAATAAAACTGAGCTAGAATGTATTTTTTTTCATGATAAAGCAATTTTCTCATGGATTCAATGCACAATTTTGTTAAATCATGATCTGAGTGTTGTCACACTCGCAGCTGGTCCATTCCAGCAGGCAGGGAGGCTCCAGGTGGCACGTCTGGAAAACTCATTGACCCCCAAAGTACTGATTCTAAAAATAACAACAAGTCAACGCCGCACAAAACCGAACAGCTGACAACTCACCTGCACCTACAATGTTGTAATCAATTATGCTTAAATGCATGAATGAACAAAAAATATAAAACAGTCCAGTTGGTCAAAATGTCACTGATTTCAGCCACAGGATGATCTGAAAAGGGGTTTTCTGTGGGTTCTAAAGTGATAAAAGGTGTTCTGGGTGTTTCTGCATTAGATTAGTTGAAATGATAAAATAATTTAGCAAAGGTCTGAATCACCTGTTATAAAGCTATGTCAAGGTATTGAAGTATGGTTAAAAAGTCCAGCTTTAATGTTCTCATTGGAAGACAACACCTTTTGTTTTACCGCCCTAATCCTCAGTCCAAAAGATTCTTCTAGAACAGTTGAAATTATGGTAAGTGCGTACCTCATAAAACTGAATTCTGGAACTGGAGTCAAAAGCTGCTTCAACAAAGCAATAATTTAAAAGTTAAACACAGAAAATTTGGGACATTAAAGGTGGGAAAGGATTGGAAATGATTTAGCATAGCTTATTTTTTTTATATGACAAATGTGTTTAACGCAGGGATTTTTTTTACATGGAGTTTTTCAATACGTTAGTTCATAGATTTACTCATCGATTATTAAGTGTTCTACAAAGCTTTTGATTCATTTTTTTTCAAGTAAATCTGCATATAAAACTTAAATGAATCGTTATTTCTTCTTTTTAGGAATGTGAAGGTGCAGGTTAGGGCTGGACAATATAAAAAAAAACATATTGATAAAATAGAAGTAATATAGATCAATATTAATAGTTATCGAAAAACATATAATTTAAATACAGCCCTGGCCATTTTATGCTGTTGCTTATTGACCTATGTATATTGTTACTGAATTATCGTCCAGCCCAAGTTCAGGTAGGCAAGTTAATTTTAAGGGGATAGTTTCAAACCCTTCAAGTGTGGTTCTGTGGAGAGGTCTAAGCTATGAAGATCATGTGCTGCCAAAAGTGAGCTGTCGAGTATATCTGGACTTTTGACCCAATTTCATAACTACAGACAGCTTTCTGAACGAAGATTAGGTGTTGGGGAACTTTATAAAATCTAAAATTTATCATTTTCTGTATTATCAGAAGTACAGAATCCAGCAGTTTCAGTTTGCATCCATTCAGTAAATCTATTTCTATAAATTATACAGAAAAGAGCAAATAGATAAATTCCCTACCTCATTATAAAGAATCCAATTTAATGAATTCATCCTTCTGTAATATGATGCCAGTTCGTAATTTTTTTGAAGCAAGCCAGTAAATGTGTGAGTTTGGGCTTCAGCTTTAAGGTTAGAAGACAGTTTTATGACTGGGCAGCCACAAACATCCAAAAAAGGATATCATCCCATTTAATCATCTTGGTCTAAGAAAATCCAAATGAGAACCCCAAACCTGCATGGGTAAGTCCTTTTCTTCAATAGACACACAACCTTAAGCACACAAAATAGCTTTTTACACTACCTCTCATTGGGAGAGATATTTTTTTATATTTTTTATTCAAATCTACAATTTTATGATGCTATCTCTGATTATTACACATGGGAACATCATTATGACAACATTTCCAACAAGATTTATCACTGAGCTGCACACTTTATTATGTTTTCCAGGTGTATTAATCATTTAAACATTCATGTTTGTCTTTCCTTGTGCAGTTAAACTCCATGAAAATTTGACCATAGTTTTACATCTCTTCCTGTCTGGCTTTTAAACACCCTATTCTCAAACAAATAATTAACAGGACATTAACTGGACAGTTCCAAACATTTCCAGCATCAGGGTTTTCTTGTAATTTTTCATTTAAGCTTCACTCTTCCAACTATTTCTGAACAACTGCAAATCTAACAGGGAGATGTCTTCATCTGTGTATCTCCTCTTCCTCCTCTCCTTCTGTCATCTCTCTCTTTCTCCTCCCCATTTCCAGGCCACTTCTTTTCTCTGTTTATCCAGAGTTGTGCTCAGTGGCCCAGTTCTTTCTGCCTGAGACACCCAGCACATCTCCTCTTTCTTTCTTTCTTTCTTCTCTATTACCCTTTCAGGCTTCTCTCGCTATCTCAGAGCTCCTTCTAAGTCTGTCTGTGTTTAACTTTTTTTCTTTACCTCATCTTCCATACCACCCCCCCTAGCAGAAGAAAGAAAGAGAAACCATATTGAATCAGGAAGAGTGCTTTATTTATTTTTTAGCACCTCCAGGTGTGTTTAAAATAAGCTTCCATGTATAAATTCCTTGAGGTAAGTTGATGGAAAGGCTAATTTATCATCTTCCATTTAGAAGGTGACACTAGGAAGTCACATTTTACACATTGATAGTTCTTAGAGAATAAGGAAATTGTGATAATTTATATTATTACAATTATATTACTTTATATTATTTGGTATAGCTCAGAAATTTGTAACAAATGTTGCAGGACAGATTTTTTAGGGCAGTTGTTTGCTTATCATAATTACTGAAAAAAATGAGTTGATGATAGGTTAAATTTGTAAAGATATGGGTTTTAAACAGAACGGTAGACCCCTGCTACAGTTTGGACTGAGCTAATCCAATATCACTTTTGCACACAAACCTGCCATCAGTCTTGGATTAGATAAGGAGCAGAGGTCACAATTTTTCCATGTTGTGTTTGTTTTTTTTTATTTATTGTTTCTTTTTGATTGGAAATGTGTATAAACAACATCAAAATGATTCATAGTCATCTGAACTAAATTAGATTGATATTTGGTTTAAAAGTAAAGTTTTCTTTCTTTTTCTTTTTTTTACATCTAAAGCTGAGGACCCATTACATAATCTTCTTTGCCCGATTCCACCCTCAATTCCCAAACTGCAGTAGATGAGTTCACTTGGTAGTGCGAGTTGGAAGAAAAGTCTGAGATGGGATAAAGACTGGAGTCAGCAAAAGTGAGAGAGGAACCGACCTGCCTTCAGCTCCTGTCAAACAACCATCTTTGATTGTTTTGAGGTGGATCTGGATGCAGGCGGGTAATGTAAACTGATCATCAACCCAACTGCATGTAACTGACATGCAATGAAAGGGAAAAGTTGGGGCATTTAGTTTATCTGTAAGTACACAAATAAAAACAGGATTTCTATACTGGATCGTGCGAGGACCGGGTTAACAACAACTACCATTGGAGCTGGTCAGTGGAGTGGAACAGTGTCAGATAAGATGATGAGTCTGAAGCTATAAACTGAACATGTGATTTTCATTATTGTTAATGGTTATGTCCTAAAGGTAAGATGTGAGTTAGAGGAGTGCGAGAAATTCTGGAGTACATTAGAAGAAGTGATGCACAATGTCCGCATATATGAGATAGTGTTGATTGGTGCAGATTTCAATGGAAATGTTAGAGCTGGGAACTGGGGTGATGAAGAAGAGATGGGCAGGTTCTGTAACCAGAACAGGAATGCAGAATGACAGATGGCGGTATACCACAAACAGGAAAAACACGGAGGGATACGTTCCTCCAGAAGAGAAAAATACAAGGTGACTTACACGAGCGGAGGTAAGGGCCACACAGCTGGTTTGCATCGTGTGTAGATGATGTAATATGGAGAAACTCAGTGACTGCAAGGTTGTATTTGGTGAGAGTGCTGCCACACAGCACAGGGTTGTCATGTGTAGAATGAGTGATGGTGAGGAAGATGAAGAGGACAAAGACAGAGTAGAGGACATAGTGGTGGAAGCTGAAAAAGGATGAAAATTGCGTGACCGTCGGGGAGGAGATGAGACTGGCCAGGAGATGCTTCCGGATTACTGGACAACTACAGATAATGCTCTCAGGGAGGCAGGTAGGAGAGTACTTGGTATGTCTTCTGGAAGGAAAGTTAACTAGAAGACTTGGTGGTGGGAGTACAGGAGTGCGTTCAGAGAAAGAGATCAACTAAGAAGAACTGGGGCACAGTAAGGACTAAAGATAGTTGCTGGGAGTATAGAAAGAAGCACCGTAAAGTAGCTAAGGCCAAACAAAGGGCATGCAGGCCTTTCTGTGTGGAGTTTGAATGTTCTCCACATGTCTGCGTAGGTTTCCACTCCGGGCGCTCCGGTTTCCCCTACCACAAAAGACATGCTGGTCAGGTCGGCCATTAGTGACGGCGCGCTCAGGCTAACTCTCCATCTGATCTACGAAATTTCATTGAATGTACCTTGTATAATGACAAATAATGCAATGACTTGTTGGACTGGATTTGGTCGGAACATATGGGGTAATCAGATCTCTGATATATGTTAGAGCTTGATTATTAAGGGCTTTATATGTGAGAAGGAGAATTTTAAATTATATTCTGGATTTAACAGGAAGCCAATAAAGGGAATTTAAAATAGAATAGATATTATCACTATTACTGATTTCCATCATAACTCTTGCTGCAGCATTTTTAATTAGCTGAAGGATTCAAAATCCTTTTTGTGGATTCCTGATAGTAAAGAATTACAATAATCCAGCCTTGAAGTAACCAGGTTTTCAGCATCACTCTTGGACAATATATATATTTTTTTATTTTGGCAATATTCCAGAGGTGAAAAAAGGAAACCCTGAAAACCTGTTTAACATGGGCTTTAAATGACATGTCTTGGTCAAAAATAACAGAGGTTTTTATTTTTATTTTATTACCAGAAGCCAATTTAATGCCATTCAGATAAAGTGATTAATTAAATTTATTTTTTGAGGACTCCAGTCAAAAAAATCACAACTTCTGTTTAGTCAGAATTTAAAAGCAGGACATTTAAAATCATCAAGGTTTTGGTGTCATCAAGACAAAGTAATTGATTGGATTCATCAGAATTTATGGATAAATATAGCTGGGGTTTTATTTCCCTGCAGTGTGGACATAGCCTAAATCATTCTGTCTCTGAGATGTGTGTACAACTACCTTTGGGGAAAAGGCCCTTAGCAAAAAGTTGTTTATTCCAGTGTATTATGAGTATACTTATTTCACACTTAAAATGAGGCAGTGTACTTAAAGTTTACTCATTATAAACTATGTTGCATGTAATGAACAATAGTATAGTGAAGTACGCTTGACTTAGATTGAAAAGTA
This sequence comes from Fundulus heteroclitus, assembly GCF_011125445.2. Taxonomy (NCBI): domain Eukaryota; kingdom Metazoa; phylum Chordata; class Actinopteri; order Cyprinodontiformes; family Fundulidae; genus Fundulus; species Fundulus heteroclitus. The sequence continues at coordinate 3,967,388 of NC_046369.1, forward strand.
TAAATAGAAGTCTAAGACTAAGTACATACATACATACATACATACTTAAGTATCCTTAATAAAATTAACTTCAAGTGTACAACATTTTCCTAAGGGGGAGAGTAAAAATGTTGCCTGGAATGATGATCACTGGGAGGAAATAGAGCTTGTAACCAGGGCAAAGCGGAAAGCCCTCCTGTCTCACAAAACCCAGTCCCAATATACTACAAGTCCTCAGGACTGTCAGGAAAAGGCCCAGCAGACCACCCACCAACACCTACTGACCCAAGCTCTGTAGTAGTATACAGTCAGCTGCTATGTCATACAAAATGAGAGATGTACAAGGGCACAAGGAAAGGACCATACCCTACAGAGACCACCCCACTCAAGACAAAGGAGTCATCACAGATCAAGAGAAACAGATGCAGCAGTGAACTGAGCACTACCTCAGGCTATACAGGGTACAAAACACCGTCAGGGGTACCACTCCTAATGCCATCTCGAACCTGCAGGTCATGGAGAAACTAGACCCCCGCCAACTATTACACATGTTGAAAGACCCCTGCAAGCAATGGTATCCCACCTACAGTCCTAAAAAGCAGAAAACCTGGACTGCTCCAGTCACGGAATCACCTACTGTATTTAAGATGGGAACAGGGTTGAATCCCTCAGGATACGGGTGACACCATCACTCTGTTCGAGAACAAAGGAGACCACAGTGACTGCAACAACTACAGAGGCATCTCCCTACTAAGCATTGTTGACAAAGTGTTCACCCGCTTCATCCTAGCATGCTTGCAGAACCTCGCCTGCTGCATCTATCCAAAGTTTCAATGTGGCTTCAGGGCTAGCCGATCAACAGCGGACAAGGTCTTCTCACTACGTTAGCTGCAGGAAAAGCAGCAGATGCCTCTCGGTGTCAACCTTCATCAACTTGACAAAGGCGTTTGATCTGGTCAGCCAGAACGGACTCTTAGTTTCGTTGTGGAAGATCGGCTGCCCTTCACACTTGATTGCCGTGGTCACCCTATTCAATGAGAACATGCACAGCCCCTTCTGTTCCAACATCTGGATCTTCCCAGTCAGTAGTGGAGTAAAGCATAGCTGCGTCTTTACACCAATGTACTTCAGTATCTTCTTCTCCATGCTCCTTCCAGTACGCCTTCAAAGCCTGTAGGGAGGGAGTTTATATTAACACCAGGTCTGATGGCAAGCTCATCAATATTGCCCATCTTTGTGCCAAGGCCAGAGTCACAGTGGTGCTCATCTGTGAGTTGCTCTTTGCTGATGATGCAGTCTTGGTATCACCCATAGAAGACAGCCTGCAGCAGCTTGTTAGTCCCACACCCGCAAGCAGTTTGGTATGCCCATCATTCTGAAGAAGACAAGCGTCATGGCTTCAGAGCTCCCGCCAATCATCGTCATTGACGGATACAGCCTGGAAGTTGTTGAAAACTTCACTAAATATCTCCAGTTCGCTCTCTGTAGGCACAGAGGTCAAGAGCAGGATTGCCAAGGTGGCAGCAGTCATGGCCAAACTGAATCAGAGAGTTTGGAACAATTCTAGTTTCACTGAGAAGACCGAGAAGCATGTCTACCAGAGTTAGAGGTAACTGAAAATGCCAACATGAGCAGCGTGTTCATTTTCTGTGAGTGGCGCTTCCAGTGGCTCACCCATGTCAGACGAATGGATGCGCTGTATCCTCAGTGACCTATGGTGAGCCTGCAGAAGGCTCCTGGACAACAACTGCCCTACAAGAACGTCTGTAAGAAGGACATGATGCACTGTTGCATTGACATTCAGACATAGGAGAGCCAAGCTGGGGACTGCTTGGCATGACGACTTGCAGTCAGACATGGCACAAAAGACACATGGAACACATACACCATCCAGAAGAAAGCCAGGCACAAGGACCACAACAACACCCCCAGCAGCCAACACATTGTACCTGCATCTGATGTGGCAGAGACTGCCATTCTTGCATTGGTTTGCACAGTCACTCAATGAAGTGCAGATTAAACCATTTTGGAAGCTACATCTTTCTGTCTCTCTAGTATTATGTCCTCTCCCTTTAACCTTTTTGCCTCACCTCATTTCATTTGTCTGTGTTTAAATTGCATTGAAATAATTCCAAAATAATGTCTAATAATTGTATATACATTTATATATCAAGCGGAATGTTATAGCGAAAGCCATAATTCCTCAATTATATAAGTAAATCTGTTGCTCTTCTCTTTGGCACTATGTAAACAATTCTGAGTGCTACACTGCTGGACAGGACACGTAAAGTTTAAATTGCAACTCTTTAATTCTCTGGGGTAGTAGCATAGAAATGTAGTCCATCCGAATTCTTAGCATATCATGTATTACCGTTACCTACTGGTATGTTTGTTTCTCCAAACTGTTGCCCTCACAAGCCTTTGTGAGCTGGCTTTAGGTCGTCTGAAAAATCCTACACTCTGTGATCCCTCAGCAGGTCCAGTTGCCAAGTGTGTGATCCTCAGTGTTTCAGTCATGAAACAAAAAAAAACCTTAGTGTCATCGCCTAGTCTTTTCAAAATATGTGAAGACTATGAAAGTTGTGAAGCCACCTTCGGACGTGTATTATTAGACCAAATCTGGGCCTCTTAGTCTGACTAGGTCACCTAAAAAAAGAAAGAGGAAAAACAGGAGCAACCACAGCCAGACATGAACTTGTTACCCTTTGATTACAAGTTTGTAGCCCTGCAGGGCTGCACAAAATAGTGGTATTTATGTAAATGATTTAAAGTTCAGGCCCTTTCAACATTTATTATACTATTTCTTTTTTATTATTGCTGAGATGATATTATTTCTATCACACAGCTCATACCCCATTCCTCATCAGCCTCAGTGACATTCTACCAGTGCTGCTCCTCTCTGTTATGACATATACTGTCAGACTTACTGCAATTCTCTAAATTATTCACCCACAAATGAATTAATACAGAGTATTTTCCTCACATTAATATCACTACAATGTCAGAACTGAAAAAAATCTGTGAAATTAGTTTAGACTACTAAGTCAAATGAAGCATTTTTTTCAGTTTTGGTTAATGTTTTCTTGCACTTTTAAAAAAAAATCCAAGCTTACAACACTTTTACACCCGGCAGTTTTGCTTGGTCTAATATGCAGGTCTAAATCAAAGCTATGAATGAACGTATTATTAAATCATCTAAACTAAATCTATATTTAGCTTTAATGCTGAAATCAGGTATGTTGTTCACTGGGTTGCAGACAGTTTAGAAAATAAACTGCTAATCAGCTATGGAAGTTGTCAATATACTTGAAATATATGCTTTTGACTTAATTTCACTAAATTAGTAAAATCTTATTTTGTTGTGTCGTTTGGTTTAACTTCTTTCAATCTCTCATATAGTGTAAGTTCCCTCAGCTCATGAATAAATAATGACCATTCATGACAGAAAGCATCATTAACATGATAGCCAATACATTTCTGTTGCTACATAAATCAGCTTGTCAGACATTTTTAGAAAGAGTCATTCTGATCGGTAGTGTGTCAATGATGAAAGTTGTAAATAATAATGTATTTGAGGATATGGATGCAAAATTACAGCAATTCAACTGACGGTGCTTTTAATTTATTTACATTAGCATGCTTAACACCATGACTAATTACCGTGAGACATTTAAACCAAGAAATAGGACGACAATCTTTTCTTACCTATCAGTGACCACATCATACTAATTGCTACCATATGGCGCTAAAAGCAACACTTTTCAGGATTTTTAGAATCACTGAGGTAAATTAAAGATTCTGACTGCAGAGGACCTAAAGTTACAAAAGGTCAAACTTTATATTAAAATATATTTTTTATGATTCTTCTTATTCCTATGCATCAGTTTAGGAGGTAAATATGTTTCATGGATATATCAAACGAGAGTTTACATGCAGTCCATGTTTTACTAAATAGTGAACAGAACATTGCAAACAAAAACATAAATCAAAAGTTAGTTCTAAAATGCTGTAAACTGACATGGCACAACTTTACTTTTCTCCTTCTGACAGTAAGTAATACAGCAAGAAAACAATATCATAAACTTTGTCAAGCCTGTCACCGCTCACAATACGGATACCTCTTATCCTGCTGATCACAGATTCATTCCTGTGTCAGCGGTGTAGGTTTGTGATTGAAGCTGAACTGGATTTTGTGAACAGCCGTTCTTCACAGGACCGTCTTGTGATTAGAAAATAACACCAAAACAAAAGACTTGACTGTGTCCTGAGCATCCTTCAGGCACACACTAAAAAAGCTCAAATACGCTGAAACAATAGTGCTTTCTCATCTATAAAAATGACCAAATTCGGCATTTAAAATAATATTGAATAAAAAAATAAATTCTAGCAAGAGGAATAAGAAAACATTTGGGATCATAGTTTTGTCCCAACACCTCCCAACCAAGCCTCGAGCGGGGCTCTCCTAATCCACACTGTGAATCCTACCTGACATGGCACTTCCACTTCAGTTCACACATAATGGGGTTAAATAGTTCTCAGTGTGAGAAATACTGCCCAGAGCTTACACAAAGATGACTCATCTGTAATGACGAAACAACCTCACCATGGAGACTCAGATACATCAACGGCATAGCCTACATAACACACGACACCTAATTATGGTATATTTTAGGTCTTAAAAACAACCATTCTTGTTGCTTGGATCATAAATGATGAGTGGTATAATCACTACAAAAATGAAATAGAAAAAACTATTTATCAAAAAAAGTGTGAGTTTACTGCAGCTATTGTTCAACAGGAATACAGTATTGCTATTTGAGTATATTTGAGGTCAAATGCTTTTAAGATAAGACATTCTTCTATTATCCCACAATGGGGAACTTCGGGTGTGAGCTTGTTAAAGACAGTGATGCCCACGTTTGTAGTAGTGATAAAACAAGATAATATAACTTAAATTCAGTTCTAAAGCAACACAGAATAAGCTTTATCAGAAACACCAAAAATAAATACCAGAGTAAATATTGCACAATCATTGACAATATGGCATACGCAGGTAATTATCCATAAGGGCCAGTGGGCCAGTGCCCAGGGGCACCAACCATGGGGAGGCACAACATGACACATGGTTTTAAAATATATTTTTCATAAATGCTATATTATTTACTTGAAATTGCTGAAAGACCATGCATTATTCGTTTTGTGAACACTGATGTAACAATAATATTAAATGATAATAACAAAAAGGTTTTTTTGATTAAAAAAAAAAATCAAAAAAATGGGGGGGGGGGGGGGGGGGCTTTGAGGTATAGTGCCCAGCGGCACCACATTGTCTTAATACGCTCCTGCTGATAAGATCAGAACCCGTGCAACGATTAGCATGTTGTAAACAGTTACTGAGTCTGTTGTGAGCAAAAAGTCTAACGACAGCTTAGAAGAACGACCTGCGTAAACGCTCCTTTCAGCATATGGGATGCAGCAGTCTGTCTCTAAAAGAGATTTCCAGCTCTGCAACAGCTCCATGCGTGGGGTGAGATCCATTATCCATCAGTGATGTGATTTACTTCAGTCTCCCACCACCTGCATGGGTCCAGAGGGCGTCCCAGGACAGATCTGGCTCACCTATTGAGCTTATCCAGCCGCTTCGTCTCAGCTACAGATAAGTTGCTGCTCTAACAGACCACACCATAGAAGATGGCTGATGCCACCACAGATTCAAAGAAGGTCTTCAGGAGCGCCTCCTGCACTCACAAAGACCTCAGCCTCCTCTTCCTGTAAAGTCCAGTTTATTGTTCAGGTGAACACCCAGGTGAATATCAGTTCCCTGGATTTTCACCTGAGTCAGGGAGGTGGGTCTGCGTCTGCGAAAGTCCACCACCAGCTCCTTTGTTTTCCCTGCATTTAACCTGATAAACCTGATTTTAAGAGTATTCTGCTCACACCGTCTACAAAGCTCTCTATCCACTGGCTGTACTCTGATTTGCCCTCATCTGTGAGGAGATCGACGATTGCAGAGTCATCAGAGAACCTCTGCAGGTGGCAGCCTGGTGAGCTGATGGAGGAGTCTGCAGTATAGAGGGTGAACAGAAAGGATGCCAGCACAGTTCCCTGCGGTGCTCCCGTGCTGCAGATCAGCATGTCAGAGACACAGCCCTGTGTCCTCACATTCTCCGGTCTACCAGTGAGGTAATCCAGGATCCACTGCAGCAGGTGGTGATCCAGTCCTGACCGCTCCAGCTTGTCCTTCAGGAGTAATGGAAGGATGGTGGTGAATCAGTCATCACTCTGTCAAGCTCCTGAAGTCCGCTGACGACACCACTCTCATCTGACTTATCTCTGATGGTGACTAGTCCGCCTACAGGTGGGAGGCTGACCATCTAGTGACCTGGTGCAGGAAGAACCACCTGGAGCTCAATACTGTAAAAACAGTGGAGATGGTTGTGGACTTCAGGAGGAACTCAGCCCCAGCTACCCCCATCACTCTCTGTGATCCACCATCGACACTGTGGAGTCTCTCCGCTTCCTGGGAACTATCATCAACTCCCTCACCAAGAAAGCCCAGCAGAGGATGTACTTCCTGCGGCAGCTGAAGAAATTCAACCTGCCAGGGACAATGATGGTGCAGTTCTACTCCTCCATCATTGAGTCCATCCTCACATCTTCCATAACCATCTGGTACGCTGGTGCCACCGCTAAGGACAAGGGCAGACTGCAGCGTGTCATCAGGTCTGCAGAGAAGGTGATTGGCTGCAATCTCCCATCTCTCCAGGATCTGTACGGCTCCAGGACTCTGAGGCGTGCATGGAAGATTGTGGCTGATCCCTCGCACCCCAGTCACAGACTATTTCAGACACTTCCCTCTGGCAGGAGCCTGCGGTCCATCAGGACAAAAACCTCACGCCACAAGAACAGTTTTTTCCATCCGCTTCCAGCCTTATCAACACGGCAAAGAGCCGACACTGGACACTGTATCTGTCCCCCGTTCAAGACTTACAAGCTTCTGCGTTACATTAACGCACAGTCTACTGTGTATATAGCTTCTGTATATATGCTGGTAGGAAAACTGCAGTGGATCAAGTGAAGACCTCACCAGGGCACAACAATGGTTGATGACCAGCCAATGTCTTTAACATTAAACATTATACATAACAAATCTTAATCCATAAGTGCCACACCTTCTTTCATAGATTTCATACTTCTGAATCCAACACAAAATGATAGGAGTTATGAGATTGCCCCGAATTATGCACCTAAATTAATGTCTCTAACATGTAATTTGCTCTAATTTAAAGCAAACTGGGTAAAAAAAAAGTATATATGTTAATGATTCTTCACACAGAAAGACAGAGAAATTTCAGTTTCATACATACAGAACAGTTCCAACTATCAGTTCAGAAAAACCTTCCAAACATATCGCTCCATTTTCTAAACCCACATGATATGCAAGATGGTGGGTTACGCCTGGGTCAACTCCCCAGTCTACCCCAGGGCAACATAGAGACACACACCAAACCGTACACACACTTACACCTAAGCACACAACAACAACAAAACTAGTTTAGAGTTATCAATTAGCCCAAACTTCATGTTTTAAGGACAGTGGGAGGAAGCCAGAATATCCAGAGAGTACCTGCACATAAATGGAGAGAACAAGCAAATTCCTATCAGAAAGGTTCTGGCCAGGTTTCAAACCCAGGACCTTCTTGTTACAAGGCAACAGTGAAAACCATGTAACAATCATGCCACCCAGGAACCTATCTGCACCTGTCCATCCATTCATTCATCCATTGTCTATATTCATGCAGGGTCATTAAGCGAGAAGAGAACTCTTTTCGGGTCACTGCAAAACAAAATTTCCTGATGACAACAAGAACATAACAACAACACCAATATCAAAAACCTTTCAGAACCTGACCAAAATACAGTTAGGTCAAAGATAATTATCTCCAAAATGTTAATTTAACATTTCAGATCCTCACAATCTAAATCATTTTTTGTATGTTGTATTTTGTATGTTTTGTAAAAGAAAACATTTAAGACTAAAAACCATAATTACTATGAATTGTTCAACCCAGCCATGAGAGGAAATGATGTCTGAACTGCACACAGAGAATAAAAGAAAATGGTAAAAACTCTAAATCCCAGAATGCTTTAACCTATTTCTATGACAGCTTCTAAGAAGGAGGAGTTCCCCACAGCTAGAATCTCCCACGAGGTCATTTTAATCTATTAAAATAATGCTTTATTTTCACTTCTGCTTTGCATTGTGAACTGGTTGTTTGAACACATACCAGTTGTTGTCTTTTAGTATTTCTAGTTCCTCAAAACAAACCATGGCTCTTGAACATGCATATTCACACTGAAATGTGATGTCGCTACACCAACTTATTAAGTATCAATAATTTCTTGAATTTTATTCTTTTCTCTTTTTTCCTCTAGTGTGTTTATTTTCCTTATTATTTTCATTTTTGCCTTGTAGTCTAGGTAAATGCTACTAGCCTAGTTGATAAGCTAGATCATTATTTCCTGTTAATCAGGTGGTGCACTGACTTGGCAATTTTGACTAACTTTGGTAATAGTAGCCTTTGGCAGTTATTAATAGCTATTAATGGTCAGATCAAACCTACCTAAGTATAAAGAAATGCATTTGCCTCATTGTACGCCACCTACTGTGTGAGTTTAATACATTGTGATAATAAAAACATTTATTTATAGGAGTTAGAGTTTTGTGAAATTTTCTTTTCAAGTGATCCCAAAGTCAACTGCGAAATCTTCATGACGGTGTTTGTATCTTACCCTTCCTACATGATGGTGAATCCAGATCACAGGAGGATCTGATTGCAGGAGGATGGTTCACCTTCACCTGGAATACTCTCTCAGTGCACACTGTGAGACCTGCTGCTATCTGGAACAACCGCTCCATCTTTCTGTCATCCCACTGTTCCCCTCTCTCTCCCTCTCTCTCTCTCTCTCTCTCTCTTGTTTTGGCCAGGAGTCAATCCCTCTTTCCTGCTGCCAGCTGATAGCCGTGCATAACTGTCTGCATCTCTATTCATGCGTTCATTCCATCCATCACCTGCTGCTGCCTCTGTCACCCCCCCTAACCTCCTGTTTTGCTGTCTCTCTTTGGATGAAAACAGATAACATACTTTGCCTTCCACTGCTTGCATGTTCATCATTTCAGCATGCAGACTTCAGGATTCACTGAAGGTGACCTCAGCAGGAAATCTATCTCACTAACTCTACCCAACATTTGCTGTGAAGAACTTTGGTCAATTATTGTTTTTAAATGTGCATTATAATTCAATTTGACATTGGCATTGACATGACTCGGCTTTAATTCGCATAAACAGGCTTTTGTTTGTTTAATCCCAAAAGCTTTCCTTAACAATCCATGAAAATTTACACTTTGAGCAATTGCCATAGTAACTAGAGATTCAATCGGCCCAAATTACCATAAAACCCTAATTAGGAACCCCTGGCTCTGAGCATAGCTTGGCCAAGCTTGCTGCAACTGTGCTAAAACAGCCCCACATGTGAGAAGAATGAACCTGGAGGGGAAGGCAACCTTACACATAATGTTTAATGTTTTGAAAAGCTATGCATTGTATGTAGATGTAGCGTATCTCGAAGTAGGTGTGAAATATGTGAGGAAAAGGGAGTCAGGTGTTGAGTCCTAATGAGTTTGCACAACAGACCCTGTGTACTGGAACAAACAATTCTCTGCCAATGTGTGACTAATTGTGTACTTGCACTCACAACACTGCTTCTAAAGAGTAAAAGAGCGACATCTTTGGTATACCAACGCACGGTTTCCAAATTTAATAAAATGTTAAAGTTAGGGACTAGTTATATGCAAAAGATGGACCTTTAGCCCACCTGTCAACAAATCAGTGTCTAAATTCCAAAACTGCAAACTGAAATGCATAATGGCAAATAATAAAGCAGAAAAAAAGAACAATAGAATCAAAGTTTATCCTAATAAGTCCTATGAGTGCAGTTTCACTGGCAATATCTTGAATTCTGCTCTGATTTTAAAGGTTTGGCGTCACATACATTGAGCCATACTCCAGTTTCTGGTTACACCCATTTCTGCCGGTCTGCAGATGTATCCGTTGCAGATATATACTGTTAAAAATGTCCTTAAGGATCCGCATTGTAGGACCAATAAGCAGCCTGAGAGTTTCTGCAGCCTTTGGATTTTGCAACATTTAGTTTGCCAGACACATTGATAAAAAGTACCTTTTCTTTTTACTTTTTTTTTTCTGCTGCTGTGAAGGTGTGTACCACAACACTGTAAATGGGTGCAGCATGTTCTGTTCGGTGAAAAAGACATGCAGAACTTGGAATGGCTACACATTTTTGTATAAATAAAACAGCTGGTTAAATCAAATGGTGAATAAGAAAATTAATGAGCTGATGTTTTTTCACATGAGACATGGCCATAACACAAGTTGTTCCTTAACCACAATAACACTTGTTAATGTCCATGCTAAAATGTTTTCATGTCATTTTTCTCTCCTCTGATCTTTAAAACCTATCACTCATTTAATCAACTTTATTTAAATAGCATTTTCTTTTCCTACGATCAGAAATAGAAATGTCCTTTATTCTCCCACAGTGTACCAGCAGCAAATGGCAGAAAAATGGAGCATGCAGAAACACAAAACGGTAAAAATAATAATAATAATAATAATAATGAGAATTGGAGACACACATTATCTACAGGCATAAGCTACATAATCAATCAGTAATCCTAACCATTGCTGTTCACCGCTCTGTTGTTTTGAAGCATTAACAATGGCACTAACATGAGGTAAATAAACTTTAGGAAAGTTATTAACATAACAGCTAAAAGGCAGCGGACTCTGAGGCGAACCCACATTACTGTTAAACCTTTCAAAAAAATGTCTCATCTGTACGAAGATATTATTTTCAGCAAATTGCTAACATACCTAGTTAAACAGCCAAATGACATGGCTATTGTGAGAAATAAAAAAAGACCAAATGAATCCAAATAATATTAGCAGAATACCACTGAACTGCAAAAGGTTAGAACAGTGAACAATAATAGTGCACTTCTAATCCTCAATAATGGTCACCATTTTATCTAACAAACAGACCATAAAGTTTGCTTTTTTTCTATAGGAAATTAAGTTTGCCGACATGATCACAGGGAATTAAACTGAGCTGGATTGATGAGGCCCAAACAAACCTTCAGTGTGTATTTTGCAGTGCTGCTGGCTACAGTAGGAGTCAGCATCCAGTACATAATAACACGCCACACCAGGCAGCAGAAGGAGAACCAGAAAAGGAGTTCATTTACAAATATCACTTTCATTTATTCAATTCAATTTTATACATATAGCGCCAATTCATGAAACATGTCATCTTGAGGCACTTTACAAAGTCAAAATCAATCATATTACACAGATTTATGATTGATTTCTTTTTAAAAAATCTTTTTGTAGGATGCTGCATTTGCTCCAAGTGCCAAACATTTACATTTGGGCACTTAGAAGGACTTTTACTATCCTTTTTGCCCAAAACTAACATAGATTACATTGAACAAGATCAGAAAGGTCAGAGAGAGTGTTGATGATGGAAAAGAAAAAAATGCACTGAGAACAAGGGTTAGATATAATCAATATCCAACAATATCATCATCATTTCTGAAAATCAGCTCTTTCTAGGCAATACAAATAACATCACAGTGAAGTTTACATTCTGTTTGACTTTGAAAAGCCCATGTTCACAGCACACACCTTCTTTTGACCATGCCAGCTCAGGCAAAGGTTATTTTTTGGCAGGATATGGAAGCGTCACATTGTTAAGCAGGTGGCTTTAATAATGTGTTTGGAGTAACATGGAGCAGACAAATCGTTCTGCAGAGCAGAGAGGTACAGGTTCCCTGTCTGCACAGAGAGAGGCAAGAAGAGGAGAAGAGTATATACACTGGTGTGAAGCCTACGAGTCACGACACAGAGTGGCTGCGGAAAATGTTTTAAAGGAGCGCCACAGCCATGGTGACGTTGTCTTTACAAGGCAAAGTCAGGTGTGAGAGACTACATTTGTATGAACCTAGACTCCATGAGACCGCTAACTCACGATTTAGCTCCTTTCATTGCTTAGATTTGCTGGATTAATGTGCTATCACAGCAGAACATATTTCATACTTCAATGGGGAGTGATGACACAAAGTGACAATGAAAGAGTGTTACTTTCACTGGGTATTTTCCTTCTTAAATATCCAAATGAACAAAAGTGCTAGTTTTCATTTAGATGCATTTTTTGACATCTTTTTGACTGTATGGTGCATGGTTTGTGTTTTAAGGGCTCAAAATAAGTATTTTAAGGTGGCTATTGTTCATCCTTAATATCACATTTTACAGTTGCAGTTTCAACTCCAAGGATTTTAGTGAACCCCATCCAACGTTGTTTTCTGAGGCTGAGTGGCTCTCTTCAGGAGGGAAATGTTGCTTCCAGGCTGTACGGCAACAAAGGACGGAGACAAACTGTGTGCCCAGGGCTGACCGTCTTCTCGACTCTCAAAGTCTAACCCTGTGTGAGTTTTCACACAAACTCACTAATCCAAATATGATAATAATAAAATAATGTGTTTTTGTCTGTGATTAATGACTGTGTTGTACCGTGTATGCTGGAAGACACAAAAACAGTACAACAATGACGACGATGGATGGATGCAGGCCAGCTGACAGCTTTGCCAGGGCCTGGGACAACAGTATCTGTTTTGCACGAGAAAAGCTGGCATGTTAGGTAAAATAAGACATTTTTTGAGCTGATGTTTATCATCCAGTCCTTAATCATTTTTTCCCATCCGTTGTGGGAGGCAGAATAAAACAAATACTTTAGAAATTCCAGCTATCTGCATCTGTTGGCAGTCCCTTTGCCCTCACTGAGAAAGGCATCCGTCTTATCATTACACGTACAAGTGACTCAATGAGAAATGGTCATTTTAGTCGGCCATAGTGCAGGATTGTCTCAGTTCCATTCATTGAGGCATATGCTTGGTTCTCTGGTGTAGGATTTAATCTAGAGGTGAATGTAGCCTTTTCTTTACAAGGAGGTCCATGACTCCTCAAATTCGCTGGTCCAAAGCGGTCTGCTATCAGATTCCAAAACACGGAGGGCGACTGTTTAACTAAACAACAGTACAGTGTTGCTAATGGGTGCTAAATCTGCAAGTTACAGGTCTAGCACCCCCAGTGGCTACAAGTTACATTGTGCTGTTTTAAGTTTTCTGTTTACTTTGTATTTATGCTGAACATTTTCTGTTTCACGTCAGTTTGACAATTAATAAAAGGCTTCCTTTTGTCATTCTTTTTTTTTTCTAATTCAGTACAGACTGTATTTTATGACATACCAAAATTACTTTATTTTTGATGTGTGTTTATTTACATGGGGCACAATGATTTGACTGGGGAAAATTACAGCACAAAATGACAAATCCAACCATAAGTAATTAGATAAGAGTGGACTAAAACTAATGATTATTAGATGGATAATTTATAGGTCTGCTACCTGGTCATCTGTCTCTCCCTGAGTTTTATCTCCCTCTCTTTGATCTCTTTCTGGCCTCTCTCTCTTTCTCTCATCACCCTGGTCCTGTTCTGCTATCACTTGTCAATCTGTTATAAAAACAGCTCACAAAAAAGCTGGGAAGCATTGTGCAAAAAACTGGGTAACATTGTAAGCATCAGAGCCGATTTCATGGTAAACATAAAAGACAGAATAAGTAAATAAACTTTGAACCTTGTTTTGTTATTACCACAGAGTGCCTCGTTATGTACCCTTTACCTCTTTAAAGGGGACATAGCAAGCTTTCTTTATACATTTAAACCATTCAGTCGTGGCCTATATAAAGTGGAGCTGCAAGGCTTTGGTCTGAATTCCACTTTATTGTTGCTCCGCAGCCTTTATTTTACCCATGTTCTGAGGTGCATCTGAAAGCAACTCATTTTGGTGCTGTCTCTTTAATTCGTAAAATTGGAAAGGTGGACGTCCATGACCTTGTTTAGCAGTTATGCGGTAAATACTGAGAGGTAATTGTTAAAAAAAAATATAAGGAATAGAAAAAACTAAACTTAGTTTAGACTTAGACTTAAAAATATGACCCAAACAAAGTATAAAGATATCTACACAGCACCTGGCGAGACTAAATTCAACTTTCTGCATTCCTGGAGAGTCTAAGAACACAATAAATGCATATAAGGGCTAAAAAGGTGGATTTAGCATGAAATGTCCCCTTTTAATATTTGAATAATAAAAGGTTTACCAAGATTTTCTTGGTAAAATCTCCTTTTACCAAGAAAGAAAGACTCAAAGAAATACAACACATGAGCTAAAATTATTTCTACTTTTAAGCAGGAGGAAAAGCAGCAAAGCGTTAGTCGATCCTCCTGCAACAGAATAAGGCTGTTCATCAAAATGTGTCTTACTAGATCAGATATAAGAATGGAAGGCAGGTTATAAATGGTTTTGCAAGCTTTTCTTCATAAACCATTTATTATTTACCTTCTAATTCACAGTTGTGTGCCACTTTGTGTTGGTTTACCACATAATATCCCAAATGAAATCCATTGATGTTAATGGTGGTATCAGGGCAAAATGGGATATAAATACAATTTTTAATGCTCAATAGCTGGATGCCAAGTTAAAGCTTGAAAGAACATGGCACTTAAATTACATACACCTTTCTAAGTTTCTAAATTAGCCAAACATTCCTTTAGATTAGGGGAAGACAGTTTTCCTTACAGCTTCTGTGAAGTCTGCCTCGAAGTACACAGCTCCAAATTAAATTAAGCACCTAGTCTCCCCTGACTGATCACCTTCTCTTTCACAGCCCCAACAATATTGACTGCTGAAGCTGCCTCACTGTCAAGTGAATAATTAACTTCGGTGGGAGCAAAGTTTGGGTAGCTGTCCTTTACATAGAACTGCAGAAACTATTAAAAAGGAATTGATAATTTGCCTTCCTTTGACATGGCACATAAGAATTTTTTGTGCAATGCTCTGTACTTCACCTAACTGTGCTACACATTGCTCAGCTATGCATCACATTAGTATTATCCTTACATTAAAGGAAAGAGAAAATGCTTTCAATCTTCTATTACAATCATGCTGTCCTAAAAAAGCTTATAGATCCAATAAATCTGCAGCGAGCCGTTCCACTCTTTACCTCGGCCAGTTGAGCTGCTGCCTCTGAACTCCAAGATCCCTAGTTTGACTCCCGGTTAGCATTGATGACTTCATAAGCCTGGCTAGCTCAGTCGGTAGTGCATCGGACTCTTAATCTTATGGGTTATGGGTTCTGAGCCCCACGTTGGATGAACATCTTCATCGTTAGTTAGCTAGTGACATATAGTAAATTAGATATGATGCCAAGAAGATTAGCGTGGAAGACACATGATGATTATGAAGTGTTTTTTTGGGGGGGAGTGGTGGCCTAGTGGTTAGAGCAGAGTGCTTGTGTTCTCAGGAGGCTGCAAGTACTCGGTTCAAACCCTGTTGATTTCCTTATGGGTCCCTGAGCAACACACCTAGCCCCAGCTTGCTCCCTAAGGGTGATGGGTTAAATGCAGAAGACACATTTCGTTGCAATGTACATTTGCAATGATAAAGATTTCTTTATTTCACTTCTGCTGATTTGCTGCACGCTAAAACGAAGAGGAACAGCTGACATAAAGAAAAAGTCAGGAAGGTTGAAAAATAAGCAAAGCACGTGGACATTGTATACCTTCTATTAAGTTCTCCTATCATCCTTCGCATAGCAGGTATCCCCCATTGAGTATTTTTTTTCCTGTCCTTGTTTGTGTCTGTCTCTTGCCCTGTCACCCCCCAGCTGGTCCAGGCAGATGGCCGCATTCCTAGGTCTGGTTTTGCTGGAGGGCCCTTCCTCTTAAAGGGAATGCTGCTTCTCTGCTGCCCAAGCAAGCCGCAGAGGACAGCCGACTAAATCCGCTTTTCTGTTAATTGTCTATTTTAAATACCCAAGAATTGATTTTTTATAGGACGCTCATTTTTATAATTACTGCTATGCATCTAACTAAAATTAAACTTTTTTGAAATGCTTGAAATTTGGAGTTTCATTAATTACCTTAAACAAAACTGTATTAGATCTAGCTTGACTTATTTGCTGGAGACATAAAAGACAATTTAAAAAAAAGAGCCTGTCTAGGACTTTTTAGGGATCCTGACTTTGACCCCGCTTTCAGATAAGCCTTTTATTCACCAGCTACCACAGAAACAAAATATCTCTTTCTAACACACTAAACTTAATTAAGCCTTTTATCCACCATCTACCACAGAAACAAATATCTCTTTCTAAAACACTAAACTTAATTGTTTGCATGTCAAATGGCCCCAGTAAACTTACGAGTTATTTTAAATTTAAAAAGAAGTCTTTAACCGTTTCTATTCTTGAACCTTGGAAGCTAATTTACAAGTTAGCTTTTACTTGGTAAATTTAATTACAAATTAGGACATTTAAAAGTTGCATTCCGTATGAAGTCAAGCCTTCTTGTTCGTCCCCTGTTGGCTTTTTTATTTTAGTTCAGTTTAGTGACATATTGTCAGTTCATGAAGAAAGAAGTAATTTCATGGGAAAGATAATTTACTGGATATGTGAAACACTTTTAATGCCGTGACAGCTGGAAAGACTTGAGCATCTGAAACCCAACACAGCACAAAGTGGGAAAAGAACATGAATAAATTAACTCAAATTGAATCCATTAATGCAAATGCAAACTAACTGATGGAAATGTTTTTCAAAGCTGAAACTCTAACGGCCTCATATGAGCAGTCACAAGTTCTTGTCTAACCTAAGCATTCCCATATTTATACAATAACGCATCATTCCAAACAAAAGCCCCACAAACAGACACCTACAAGTGGCCAAACTGGCTTAGTACAGTTAATACAAACCCACAAATCTGAGGCCTACCCTCAGTCACAGCTAGGAAGGATATTAACAATCACTGCATTTTATTGCTCACAATGAGCCATGGGACCTTTCTTAAAGGAAGGAAAAACATGTTGAAGCGACATTTCTATTCAAATTCTATGAATTAGAAATATAAAAACAATGCAGCTTTTCTCAAAACCAGTTTCTGAAGAAAAAATTAAGTAGTGATGTCAGTTTGTCTCTCTGGTTCATCTAACAGCACATTTTTCTTCATTGTAGTGCCAAGTCAGACAGATCTACATGGCTATCCCTGAGCTCTGCAGGACCTTTTCCTGATATTCTGTGGTAAATCAAAGCTGAGAAGAAGCAAGTAGCGTTATCCATTATCATGAACATGTCGGGTGTCATTATTAATAGTTTTTATCTCTTACTGTACGATAAAAATAAAGGCCCATTAAACATTGAAACAGTAATAGAACCTTCCTCTCAATAGCTTGATGGCACTGTTCCATTTGGGGCCAATTCAGCCATTATGGAAATTATAATTTAACAAAGCAGCAGTTATTGTCGGATGTACTTTGAATTCAGTTTAGATTGAGATCTACATTTATAACATTATGTAATGTTTCCAAACTAATCTGAGTTTCAGAATTTATCTTACTGAACTCATATAATAAAGGAATTAGGATAATAAAGACTCAGATAATGAGAATCAGTGAGTGAGAAGGAAGGAACTGTTGGTCATAATTGTTTAAATTTTTAATAATTAACTGAGCTTCCTTCTTAAGATAGACAAACTCCCCAAAATAAATAATAGGAATAGTGTTGGATTAACTCAATACACGCAATAAAAAGGCCAAATATATCCAAGAAACAATCATTAACACAACACACTTATTTCACTTTCGCTTTAAAGCAAAAGTGAAATAAGCACATTCACTTATCAGCTGTAAAAACTGGATAAACACAGCAGGATGTAAAACGGGTATTTTCAAAACAGGATTTACCAGAAAGGTGTGGTTTTAAAACCATTAAAAAAAAACTCCATATTCACAATAAATGGTCAAAAATATATTAAATCACCAGGATGGCATCAAAAGGTATAGTTCTGGGTGATTTCCTGTCTTCATTAAACACCGTGCTGGGACAGAGACTATAGACACATTTTAAAAGGGATTCTGTAATATTTTCAGATGGAGTTCTTCCTTGAGGAATACAACTCAACTGAATAAGACAAAGACCCGACAGAGGCAAATAGTTCAACCTTACATGTTTAAGCCAGAATATGTTTTGGACAATCTACAAGCCATGATTGACGTCAGAGGATGCAGAAACTCAAGCAAAGAGTGACAAGGATCCTCTTCAGAACTTGAACTGTTATAAATCTGTTTACATTTCCTGGTGACTAATCACAGAGGGGATACAGTGGGTGCTTGAAAATATAATTGTTCCGGGTTCAGTCTAGTCTGACTCTCTTCTCAAATCACTTCCCTGCCTTTTTTTATTGCTAAATTATCAAGAAACCTGGTCAGGGTTTTTTTGGGACAGCTGTAGACAAGTAAATACCATGCATTATTTGAAAACCCAAGATATACTTAACAATGTATTGATCTGTAAACTAGTGTCATCATGATGTCACCAAGAGACATGCACAGTGTCTGAAAGGTCATTTGATGTAAACACAAATCATGGCCTGTTTATTTAAGGAAATGCTGCATACAGTACTTTAAAAAAAAATACAAGATATCTATACACTGCACAAAACTGACTTATTCTCTTAAATAATCCTAAATGTAGGATTATTTTTCGAATAGAACTGAATGGGTTGTAAGTGGGACACGCAGACAGACGGCTCAAGCGGATTTTGAGAGCGAGTTTTAAGATTTGTGGTGTGTTTTGACAGAGAAATGGATGACAGTGCCATTAATCCAGGGTTTTTCCTCCGAGAAGGAGACTAAACATGTAAATACAAATAGGTGATTAGAGAGAAGGAGCTGTTGTGCAGAAATGATAAGACGCCAAAGAGCGTTGAAACTGAGTGAGCACTGAGACAAAGACAATCCATCTCTGACACTCTTCCTGTCTGATAGCCATGACAGCTGAGCTGAGAGAGACAGAGAAGGACACCAGGCAGATGCTGTCAAGATAACTCCCACTCAACCGTCTTCCTCGCTGCCTTTTCGTCTCCCTGCACACTCTGCTTTCCAAAAGTTACCCGTCTCCATGACTCTGTGCACCACAAAATGTGCAACACTTAAGCCAAATAATAGAAGAACAATTGAAGCAGTTAATTGCAGCTGTTCTGATTTTTTTTTTCTTCACTGCTAGTTGCTGAGGTTATTTTTGCAACAGCTGGTCAAACGACTATTATTAAATGACTCTGTTGCCTCAAATTACCTATGCACTGTAAATGCCATGAGTCTGGAGTGGATTTCAGTATTTTAAAGACTTTGGCCTAATGGTCCCTCTTTGACTCTCTCATACCAACATGGCAGCATCCTAATGTAGTAGGAATTGTGGTGCCCCAGCTTTTTTTTTTTTCCTTTCAAAAATGGGACTGACTCACCCACGGGCAACATATGGACCAGTAAACACAAGATGCACAAAGACCTGACTTCCTTCCTTCTGCAGCTTACTGCAAACTGGCACAAAAAACAAAACGAGGAGTCTGGGGATAAAATAAATGGGCAAAAAAGAGAAAGTTGAGTAATACTGTAGCAACCTTCTGTAAAGTGCTTTGCAAAAGTATTCCCCCCCTCTTAGCTTTTTACCTGTATTGTTACAATCCACCGTATAATTTAAATGTTTTTAAATCTTATTTCATGTGATGGAGCTGCACAAAATAGTCTTTGTAAAGTGAAATGAGAAAAAAGTGAAAAAAAATAAAAATAAAAACAATCAAAACGGAAACCTGATTTGTGCATAATGCATTTCACCCTTTTGCCATTAAACCCCTACAAAGCCCTGTTGCAACCAATCATATCCATTTATAAAGGCTGGTTTTAGGCTTGACTCTTCTGAGAGGTCTGTGCGGCCACATTGCATCATTTTGTCTACCACGCCCCTGCACAAGTTTCCGCTACAAAAATTCCCGTGCAGAAAACATGGTGGACGAGCAGGAGCTCCTTCTGGTGGTGGTTCATAAATATGGATGATGATTTGGCCCATTAAGATCACTGTGATCAACAAATTGTAAATAATTCCTGAGCAGAAGTCGTTGTCACTCTTGGAAGAAAGTAAGAGTCTCCTACTTCTACATGTAGTGGGGTGTAGTACGCATGGGGTATGAGAGCAATGATGCCTTCTATAGTCTAGGACAGTAGTGCTACTTTGGAGGAAAAGCTGCAAGGTGCATAAATGCTACAGACGTTGCGCTTGCACATCTCATTTCTGCACGGAACATATGAAGTCCACCTGTGTGTAATCTAGGTGTCACACAATCTGTCAGTATAAACACACCTTTTTTTTTGAAAGGCCCCAGAGGCTGCAGCACCACTGAGCAGGAGGCACCACACCATGAAGGCCAAGGAGCTCTACAAACAAGTCAGGGTCAAAGTTGTTCAGGAGTACAAGTCAGGGTGGGATTATACAAATATCCAAATCTTTGGTGTTTCCCCAGAGCACCATCAACTGCTTCCTCTTCAGACAGAACCACATGGTACTACATCAACCTGCCAAGACAGCCCCCCCCCCCAACTCCACCAGAACTCATAGACCAGGCAAGGAAGGCATTAGTCCGAGGCAACACACAGAACAAAGACCCTCATGCATGAACAACAGGGTCTTGTTGTAAGTAATACCAAGAACCGTCTGAGACTCAAACTAGAAATAACTCAAACTGCATCATAAAAACAAACAGAAATAAAATGACATGCTCTATAATCCTCTACATGTAATTAGCCCATGTGAAAGTCTATACATTTTCATAAACTTGAAACATTACAGGAGCCATAAGCGATATTTCACCACTAGATGGTGCTTGAGCACTGTCTGTAGACCAAAACAAGATGTGTAACAAGCAGGCCTCTTTCTACCTTCACTCCAGCTGCAACCACATATTTGTAAAGGATAAAAACACAACAAAACAGCTTTACCTTTCATAGGAACATGTCTAGTGTAGAAGTGAGGAACTCATAACTTTATAATGCTGTTAGTAAGAGAACATTTTGATCTGCTGGGCGTGCTCTCCGCCATGTTGCCCCAACGCTGCGCTGCTATGACGGTGGCATTTTAGGGCAGGGAGGGGCTAAGCCCTTAGTGGCAGCACGTCGATGTGTTAAAGCAACAGAGCAAAATTTAGTCCTTTAATTTCCAAATACATGTCCATTTGGATAAACTGCAGAAGCTGGCGTATTAAAAAAATGAAAACAGCGGTTTCAAATAACATGTACACACGTGTACGGCCACACAGAGAAAACCCTGCAGATTCAGCGGAAACATTGAGCAGCAGTGTGAAATAGTCAAGTGTGTAAGACTGCAACCCGTCACAAACCTACTGAGGCTAAATGAGGAGTGTGAAGCACCTGGTTCTAATCCTGCTGCGTGGTTTCATTTGCTTTTGCCAAAATATTTAGAGAGGACAAAAAAACAGCCCCATCGTATCATTTAAACAGCCATTCCTTTAATAAGCCGCTAAATGTCCTGTGTAGCTGTGTTTTTTTCCCACCACTGGCCTACTTTTAATATTTTCAAACAGCTGCTTTTTCTGAAACTCCAAACTTGGCTTATCACAGTTACATGAAGCTGACCTGACTTCCCTCTTTGTCAGCGACAGGTCAACTCCAGTTTTTTTGTAGCTGTCACAATAGATGCAGGAAGGCTTTTTGTTACAGCAGAAGATTACCAGGAGCCCCACAATCTTTCTAGTCAGCGTGTTTATCCCAAAAACAACGCTGGCTGGAGAGGCATAGTTAGGGACGCAGCATCTTAAAATGAAGGCTGAGGGCTAAAGTGGCATTGGTCAAATCAGCGTTTGGCAGTTTAAGGTAACATTTTAAAAAAAACAAATCAAAAAGAATACTTTGGGTTTTGATGTGACACGTGTAATAAAAAAAAATTGTTGGGTTAATGTTTAATTTAATAAAAAAAATTCTCCAACATAGTTAAAAACTGTAAACATTTTGTAAATAAGAATGTTTAATTTTTTTTGAATAGCAAAAAAAAAAAAAAAACTTCAGAAATGATGTAATCGTTTGATTTTTTTTTAGAACGGTTTATAAACTAAGGTGCTTTAGTTGGGTTGTTCTGATTTTGGCATATATAGTCAAATAACTGAAATGTTAATCTGTTTATAGTCAAGTTGTCTTCAGAAAACGATGTGAGTGTTGCAGCCATGGCCGCACTGTCGCCAGGACTAAAGAGAGAGAGAGAGAAGCAAAAGCTCCAGTAACATCTCTACCCACAGAAAAGAAATCACATTATACCAGATAAATGAAAGAAAAATGCAATAAATATATCCTTTAGAAGACCAGTTTGGAGCAGCTTCATGCAGCCTACAGTACACGCCGTGACGAAGAGGATAATATTTCTGTCTGTTCCTCCTCCCTCTCTGCACACTATTGCACTGCTCTTCGCTTTGCTTCCTTGAAACCCCACAAATATTTCTTTACATGGATTTGGTGGTCTTAAGAAGTTGCTGCGGGTCTGAAATATGTAAGGTTTAGGCAAAAACAAAAAAAAACTCAGGCACGACTCCACCACCTGTACAAATCTAGCCTGAAGGCACACATTACGATGGCTGTCTTTTATTCGGAAGATTGATTATTCTACCCTAAGACTTTCCATATATTTAAGTTCCTTAAGGAGGACCTTGAATTGCATAATCCCCATGATGCGTGAAACCCAATTTAAAGTGTTGTGTAGAGCTTATGTTGTTGATTAAAACCTAAGCGCTAATCATATACTATTTACATGCAACTGCCATATAATGACATATAATGTTCTATA
This sequence comes from Fundulus heteroclitus, assembly GCF_011125445.2. Classification (NCBI taxonomy): domain Eukaryota; kingdom Metazoa; phylum Chordata; class Actinopteri; order Cyprinodontiformes; family Fundulidae; genus Fundulus; species Fundulus heteroclitus. The sequence goes on from NC_046369.1 coordinate 3,990,234, forward strand.
GCAAATTGAAACTATATTGACCAGTGGATTAAGAGGAGGTTGCACGAATAAGCAGGTTTCTCTATGTTATTGGGGTTTTTTAAGCTGATTAAACCAGCCATTGGATCTGTTCAATGAAATGCATTGTGTCGGTCCCAATGAAAAAAAAATAAATCTCCCAACCTGTTGTGTTGAAAATTTACTCCAATTATGGAGTGACACGTGGTTAATAAAGTTGTAGCAGCACGACAGTAAATTCCCTAGTTTCTGCAGCCATTGTGATAGATAAAATGGATGTGATTGAAGGTGTCTATCAGGCTACAGAAATGTCCACAGAGATGGTATTTTAGTTTTTTCACCTGCTGCCCTTCTGTGTGATGTTATGACTTCTGAAGAACTACCCCACACCACCTCCCCTCATCATCCTCATCAACACTGTGTCTGCTGTGAATCACCTCCAGTTCCTAGGAATCCCCCTTTCTCGGAACCCGAGATGGTCCTCACACATGGACAATGTCCGAAAGAAACCCCAGTGAAGACTTTACTTCCTGCAGCAACCCAAGAAGTAAAACCTTGGACATCATCTTCTACCCTGCCATTTTTCAGTCTCTCTGATGTTCGGCCATCACTGTGTGGTTTGGCTCATCTGTGTAAAGAATTATGCCCTGCAGAGTGTTTCATAACCTTCTCTCCATCCAGGACTTGTACTGGTCTGGGGTCAGGAAGAGGGCAGATGAAATATCTGCAGACCCCACACATCCTGCACACAAACTGATTAGACTTTCCCTTTAGGCTGACCCTACAGAGCAGTATTTGCAAAAACCAGCTGCCGCAGAGACAGTTTCTTTCCCCAGGCTGTCAATCTGATCAACACAATGAAAACCTTACACCCTTACTAGTCAGCTGTGAAACAAATGAAGCATATTGCACTCTCACAACCTGCCTTTTGCCTTTCTATAGCTGTACACAAACATACATGCATGTACTGTTTCTTTTTTCCTTTATTTTATGCCTGTAAAGTTGTGTCTGTACACTGTTAATGTTTAAAACTAAAGTCAAATTCCTTGTTTGCGCACACAATATTGGATAGATCTGATACAAAGCGACATAAAGCAAAAAAATAAATAAATAAACATTTATGAAAACCAATACAAACACGGCACGATGTTCCCTGTTTTATTGGTTATATTTTTACAGCGACAAAACTGACAAAAAAAACCCAATTTCCTCTGTAAAGTTGCCATATAACGACTAATTAAGCTTGACTTTCCATGTCCTTCAGCGCGTCGCCGGCAAACTGACAACACTAATATGTCACGACTGGGGCACGATCGTTTTCATCATCATCATCCTCAAATATATCACAATCCGTCCTCCTCATCACAGCACACACACTGCAGATGTACTGGTATCTCTGTCCCCCCCCCCCCCACACCCCCCCCACACCCCCCTTCCCTCGCTGGGTCTCTCTCCCTTGGCCTATCACCATGACGATAGGAGCCGGCACCATGGATACAGTCACTAGGCAACGAGCAGCATCAGCAGCAGTGGGAACAGAAAGAACAGCAGTGTCCTGCGAAAGCTTTAGTGGAGCAGCAGCAAAAAGCAGTCAACTTTTTTCAGATCTGCATACAACCTTTCACTTTGAAGAAGATATATTCATACTTCAGAAGCCTTTTTTTTATTTCAGTCCTCTCTGGAATGCTATATTTAGAGAGTCAAAGAATCTACAACACCCTTGCTTAGACTAAAATAGGTACAGTGTATACTGTTTTAAAACAATCCAAACTATGCAGGGGAACATCCCGACTGAATGCACACAAACTCAAATCAAGTGGAGACCAGTGTAGGCTGTGTATTGGGTTCAAGCAGTGGTAAAGTTTTCAAAATATCACCATTGTCCCTTCACATTGTCCCTGCAATTTAAAACTGCTTTATTGGGATGCAAGACAAAGTGCCGTAGAGCACAATATATCTTCCAGCTGTATGGAGCACCGAGTAATCCAGTGTGGTCTCTCCCAGACTTGTACAGCAGACTACGAATCAGCTGGCTGACAGAAGGTATCATGTTTTCTTAAACTTGCAGCGGTTTGGAAACAGGATTTGATTCCCCAAGTTAAACCAAAGCCATGTGTTTTTAAGTTTAATGCGTTTCCATTTGCTATGGGCCATTTATGAAAATCAGCCCAACGTATGGGGAACTTGTGAGGAAAACTGCAGTACACCTCCGGTCCAGCGGGTGGCGGCAAAAGACACCATAGGCTAATGGCAGGACGGGTGAGAGTTTGTTTGATCTGCTCCAAAGTTTGCCTCACAGAGTTAATATTTAGGGCTTTATGGGCACGTCTTTGCCTCAGCCATGGCGGGAATGACAAGAAGCTCAAAAACACTGACTTTTGTCCTCAGGGAAATTATTTTATATGTTGAATATTGAGCTTATTTGGTTCTTCCTTCCTCTGCTTTCCCCACTCCTGCTGCAGCAGGAAAGCAGGGAGACTGCTTTAAAACTTTCAGTGTGTGTAAAATCAATGCATTGTTAAACCAATGGATCTTATTTAGGTTATTAAATATAGCACACTTTTAGCTTTCTTTTTTTTCCCTTGAGGCATGGTTTGTGGTTTCCAATTGTAAGACTTCACTTTCCAACAACATAGGTTAACAGGAAAAGTCATTCTTAGGGAAATGTGTGTTTTCTGAGTGGAAGGTAAATGAAAAGGAAAAAAATCTGATCATTACTAGTCCTTGTTTTTTTTTTTTGTTTTTTTTTACTGTTACTGATTTTTCTACTCAAGGCTATCATAGTGTGAGAGCATGATACTCATCCCCTGATGGAGACGTACTGAAGGACTTGAGAGTTAGGCTCTATTTTTTTTATTTTCTTTTAAGACTACGCCTCGAGACCTCGAAGGATAGCATGACATTCCACATTAAGCACTGCTCAAATATAAATAGTGTTTCTCTCTTCTTAAGCATTCAGGATAAAAAAATACGATATCAGTCTCTACCAAGGACAGCATTATATCCACTTTTTGTTCATATGACAGAGAGCAGCATTAAAAGCCTGATGGATATTAATACAGGCATCAAAAGATAAGAACTGATCGAAAAAGAGTCATCAAGAAGGATGTGTTGATTTTTCAGTCTCAGCTAATGGTTCTTGTTAAAGCACACATCGTAACATCATGAATTTAATGTCATAAAGCCAAAAAGAAAGGATTTGTTTAATTTGAAAAGGCCAGGAAAACTCAGTTGATCAGCTAGCTTGTTTAGCTCTATTGCCACTGCTTCTGTGACGCTCTGTATTATGACTGCTTCTAGAAACAGGGCTTCACCCCAGAATGGGGTGAGGATTTAAATATTTCATGACATATAACACACAAGGAGAGTTATACTAGTAAACCATAACATTATGACCACAGACAGGCAAAGAGAATGGATCTGCAATGTGTACTGACAATTAATAGCTAAAACTGTTTTACTTAACTATACTGGAAGGAAATAAAATATGTGATGATAATTTATTATCCTGTGAACATAAGAATGCAAACTTCCAACACTAGAAGCTTTGTTGGTAATTATTATTACGTGCCAGTTCCATGAGAGCATCAATAAATGCCCCATTTCAGTTTATAAATGTGACCAAACACAATTATTATGTACTGCTAAGCAGCAAAGCTGCTCCACTCATAGTAATTGTAATGTGAATTAGCATATTTGAAAATAGGGCATTTTTACTTGTTTGAGGCTCTGTGTTATTGCAGTGATGAACCAAAAAGACTAATTGTTTTTAGCATCATTCTAATAAATGTTATAACACATTGTGATAAAATTTCTAGTCCACATGGCAAAACACTGACAAAACACAATAGTGAAACCAAGCTCAGCACCCCTCGGGCATGGCCCAATTTGTGCACGATTTGATAGACATGTAGCTCAGAGACGTGACTATAACTAATTGGATTTGCAATGAGATGGCACATCTAGAATGGCATCGAAGGGCATCAGAAGCAGCACAATGAGTTGACCAGAGTATGTTGCAGGAGGAACTGACGGCACTTGTAGTCTTGTTACCACCACTTTGCAGATTTTGATAGGGGGGGAAGTTTTGGGTAAGCATGAGGTTTGGTAGTTGTGTTGTGCAACTGCCCTGTATCCATTTTACAACAGAGTATGAGATGAAATGATCTGTGTATCCATGTGCTCCAGAATCAGGCCCCTGTGATATCCGTCTTCCCACCATGATGGGAAACTAAAGAACCATCAACCCTTTGACGCCACCCAATCCTCGCATTCCCTTCAGTACAAGAGCAGCTAGCCCTACAAAGGAATGACTCAAAGCGTCCACTCTACCTCCAAACATCCCTGCCGCCAATTCACAACCATCTGTGCCAACTTGTTGGTGTTTCAATCTGAAACTCCAACACATCTCTTTCCTTCATCGTACAACATAAAATAAGTGCAGCAGATAGATGGTACTTTGTCTGTAACACAAACAGGAAAGCAAGCGCACAGTCAAGGAAAACTGTGGACATCTTTTGCTTAAGGGTGGTATTTTCTATTCTTTCCAGCACGAAAATATATTTGTGGAGATAGAGAATGAAAAAAAAAACATTTAATAACAAAGACAAAATAATGTTATATGATTCATATAGCAGTTTAAGAACTCATAATATTTTCTACCTTATCTTCACAAAGGTTTGACTCAACATCTCATTAAATACGATAAAATGGCCAAGGCATGAAAACAACCCTATTTTAAAGATGCATAAAAAGAAGGCACACATCACGAGAACACGCATGTATATTTTCCTGAACAGAACATCATGTTCTGAAACCATAGAGCCACAGAAATACTATACACAGAAATAGATAGCACAGCATGGTGCATAATCTCAAAATCTGCATGTTGGAATAAATAGACGCAGACACCATCTCAGCTGCCTGGTTTACACTATGACCAAATCAATCAATCAATCAATCTTTATTTCAGACACAAAAGAGGTCCATAGTAAAAAACAAATGATAAAGAAAAAGAAAAAGACAAACAGAGAATATGTCCTAAGAAGATAGGACATCTCATATTTGACTGTTTGGAAATCCTACAAACTAAGCCTATTAGTGGAGATTGTATGGCCCCGCTGAGGAGAAAATAGATTAAAAGAGGCATCTTATAAGCGGCACAGAAAGATGGGCTTTGAATATGTTGCACCGAAGATTAGAATTAAATAGTCTCTTTGAGTACAAGGAGGCTAGTTTTGCATGTGTTGTAAAGTCAGAGAAGGAGAGCACTGGGCAGCATCATTCAGTGAAACAGAAAAGATTAGGTCCAGACAATAAAAAAAAAAAAACGTAATAAACCAGTTAGCCAGATGGTGAACAATGAGCCTGTGTCATTACAAGCTTGTAACAAGTGTGACAGATTGGTAGGGCTGAAATGTGTGCTGGGTAGGATGCACTACCTCAGGGTGGAGGACTTAACAGGTGTGTGTGTGAAAAGGGAGAGAGAGAGAGAGAGAGAGAGAGAGGTAATGTTTGAAAGCATGACTCCATGACGGCAGAACAGTTACATGTCAAGACAGCAAAGTGTATGACTGCATCGTATATCATCCTTATAACAACACACACACCTCCCTGCAGGTATGATGGCACCATTAATTCATCACAGAGCCTGAAGGTCCAGAGGATGATGGTCTATTTATATGTATATAGATTAGTTATAGCAATCTAGGAGGGGAAAATACTGAAATGAAACATATAGTAGAGCAATCACGCGTAAGCTATTGTAGTGAATTGTCTTATTCCTCAAGCTAATTCACAAAATGTTTCATATATATATATATATATATATATATATATATATATATATATATATATATATATATATATATATATATATATATATATATATATATATATATATAAGCCGAAGGCAATCTTCAACCCTGGTAGTCAATAAATATTTATTCTATTCCTTCTGTAATGGATGGACAAACTGTCTCCACTATTAAACTTGGGCCAGGATATTAAAATAAAAAACAATAAGTGTACAATCCTGATGAAACATTGGGAAATAACGATCTGCACTTTGAGTATCATAATCTGTCATGCTAATCAGATAATCCATTCAGGGATCCCCGGCGCTAACACAGACTGAATGAGGAATACTGCAGCAGGTTCGTGTCACTCTCTGGTGCCTTACGTGGTAAAGCTGTGTAGTTATCCATCTGGCTGGATGCTGGTGCTGAATCCGCTTTCTTAAGAAAATCTCTTTATTGGTCCCGGTGGATTCTGCAGCATCGAGAAAAAAAAAAAAAAGATCGGTCTACCGGGACGAGCCGAACCGGTACGAAACCAGGACAGGTACCGGCATCTTTAGTACCCCCAGCGGCCGGAGAACGGGTGAGATTAGCGCATCTGCCCCAGCACTCATTCCAGCATCAACGGGGAAGGTGTAAATCCAGTTCAGCTTTTACACAAAGACCGCACGACGCCTCCAGTTAGTTGCTAGATGTCCTCGGTCCATTTAAGGAGAACAGAAATAAGAAGGGGGAAAAAAAAGATGCAGGCACACCCCGCAAAGAGAGAGAGAGAGAGAGCGAGGGAGGGAGAGGGAGACGTGCAGCGTGAGGATGTGGATGATCGGACCCGCGACCGACGGGGGGCAGAGGCGTTTTCTCCGCTGCAGGAAAAAAAAAAAGAAGCGTTTCCTCCCATCGGTCCTCCGTGGAGAGAGGAGAGGCGGAGGAGAGGGAGGCAGAGCGAGGAGACGGCTGGAGATGAAACCATGAGACTCGGGAGTAAGTGCGTTTGCGCCTGCGCACAAGTTTGTGCGCTTTAGTTGTTTGCTGGTCCGACTTTGCATGAGAGACAAAAGAAAGAAAAAAAAGAGCGGAAGGAGTGATGGAGCAGGCAGACGTTCAGATTCCAGAGGTTGTCATGATGATTTCAGCTTTTTTGAATCATTTCCTTTCATATTGGTTTGTTTTTTTATATTTTAAAACTATGGAAATTCGGGCGGTTTTGATTATACTTATTACTAATGTTTCAAATTTATAATCTACTGAAAGTGTTGCAGTTTCCAATATACTGTTTCCTCTTCAGCCGTATATGTACCAAACAAGGGTTGATCTAAAAAAAAAATTAGTTTTTTTCTTTCTCACTGTACATTCTGGAGTCATGTTGCTTTGCAGCAAAAAGGTCCCAGGTTTGAATCCTGAAAGGGATTAGCATTTTCTTCTCGTGCATGCATGGGTTCTCTGCGTATACTTCGGCATATTCTCATGGTCCAACATTACTGTCCAGGATGTACCCGACCTGCTCACCAATGTGAAGTATTTTGATCAACGCTGTTGTTTTTAAATGTCTAATTAAAGAAAATTGATGTTCACACTCATACTGTACAGAAAAGTGTCATATTAACAGAAATGTGAATGAGTTTGCATTCTTATTTACTCTCGTAAATGTCTTAGACCAAATCTGAGAGTATCTGGAGACAAAAAACTACTCTTTTAGGTCAATACAATGGACCAACTTAGATTTTAAAACTTTCTTATAATATACTGCATGAAGATCATTAGCCAATGATTCAAATCTGTGAATAACATCCCCACAGCAAATAGTTTTATATTAAACCAAACATGTTTAGAAAATGTGTCTTTTTGAATCAAATGTAAGCAAAAGTTTTGCTTCAAAACGTCTGTATCAACTAAATCCTTTGCAGGATGCTACTGCCCTGATGACAGAACCTTTACATATGTGGTATGAATAACCGTTTCCTCTTTCTTCTTCATAAAAGCAACATTTCTAAATCTAAATTAAAACAGGAACCCAAAAACTGATGTTTAGCTTATTGAACAGAAATGATCATATGAACAGATTGGATAAGTTGTGATGAGCCTAAAAGACATAGAAGTTTATCTAAAAATGTAGATTCCTGCCCACAACCTTCACATAAAACATTTAACAGCAAGTAACCAATATTATAGAGTGGAATAGAAATCCCTTTATTGTCCCATAATGGGGGAAATCCGGGATCAGAGCCATGAAGAAGTCCTCATAGTCAGGCTGTACTCCAAAAGACCCAGTTTATCTTGTGCAGAGCGTGACTGATGTTAAGCTTGCAGCTTTGTTCTTAGCTCCACCTGTAGAGAACCGCTACAAATAATTTAACTCTTGTTTTCAAGCTTCTGATCCTGCGTTGGTCATCCATTTCTAATCTAAGTCTATTCCATATGGTTTGCTGCTTTTAACATCACTCTGTTGAGCAATGAATACAGTCAACTGACAGATATCACCATTCCTCCATCTTTGAGAAGCAATCTGGTTCAAGGCCCTGTCAAATTTCTGAATTCAAACTCAAGGTTTTATTTAGCAGTTGCCCTGCCTGTGCTAATGGGATAATTTACAATAATAGACATTTTTTCAAAACTTTAACAATGCTGCTCAGAGACTTCAATGCTAAGCTGTAGAAAATGGGGCAAAACTAAAGCTACGGAGAGGGCAAGAGAAAATATATTAAAGTCTGAACCATGATGGATTCGGGGACCGTGTGTCCATGCTTTCATCATGTAAGGTCAGCAGGGTGACGAAGCCAGCAACCTTACTGGCCCCGCGCCCCATCTTCCATATTTGCTGTCTTCTTCATGGTTTCTGTCAAACTGTAATGGCAGTCACTGTGGCTTTCTCTCAGCTATGGTGTTCTTATACTGTTCCTACATAAAAGCCAGATTTGTATGGGTCACAACAGGTGGGTGGCTTCTGAAGGGAATTGATTACACTGGATTTATTTAAAAATTTCAGGTTGAAAGGGGCTTAATGGCACACTTTTCCAATTTTGTTTTTGCTAAAACGTTTGAAAACCTTGCATCAGTATTCTTAGATATAACAGCTATACAACTCTTTGTGTTTTTATCACGGAAAAACCACAATAAAATGCATTAAAGTTTCTTGCTGTAATGTAACAAAATGTGAAAATGTTCAAGGGATATAAATACCTTTGGATGGTACTGTAACAGCAGAGTCTCTGACCAGTCTCAAAAAGAGAGTTAGAACTTTTTAATTCATCAAATAAATTCACCAGTATTTCAGTGTCTGTGTAATTATATAGCTTCAAGCTTTTATACCAGCATTAAAAAAGGGATATAAAAAAAATAGACGTCTGCACATGGGTGTACTCCAAATTCAGGGGCGGTTGGCTAAACTAGCAAGAAGGAAACACAGGCTTTTCAGTTAAGTTGTGTGGGCTGCTGCAACTGGTGGAGCTGGCAGTAGCTGGCGTACTGGCTCACCATTGGCATGCTCAATAGCCAGCTTTCACAAAAGCATAGCCCCAGGTAGTTCTCTGTCATCTCAATTTCCTCCCATATACAGCTCAATATGAGACTCCAGTGCAGCACCAGTCTATAGTCAAAATTCAGCATACAAACACATGCATCTGTAGTTTAGATGGTTTTAGAATAGTTAAGAGGACCATCAAATCCATCATCTTCAGATGGAAAGCATCTGAAGGACTAAAATAAGCCACACACTCCATAGAGCTGGGCTTTAAGAAAGAGTGGCCAGAAAAAAATGTCATTACTTAGAGTTACAAATTACATTGACTTGAAGCAAGTTCCTTGCCCATTGACACAACTTAGGGTGCCAACCCCTACACCCATATTCACCACCATGCACCCCCTAAGTGACTGTAATTGGCTGAATGGCTATTGTATGAAGTGCCTTGAGTGGTCAGTATGACTAGAAAAAGTGCTTCATCAATGCAATTTATTTACCATTTAATATCACTGTTCACAAACAAAAAACACCCAACATGAAGGAGCTGAGGAATGGGTAAAAATCCCAGTAGCGAGATCTGGGAAGCTCCTAAAGACTCGTCTGAGGCAACTTTTAGCTGTAATTTCTGCAAAAGGAGGCTCTACAAATTCACATCTTTAGGGGGGGGTTAACGGTTATGCAAGATGGAGACTTGCATAACTGTTCACCCCCCTAAAGATAATGCCCCCCTAAAGAAAATGCCAAAGATGGTGAATATTTTTCTAGACACTGTGGAGATGGTAAAATTATTTAAACAGTCAGTCCCTCTGTACTCTGAACAGAAACAAGGGGTTTGGCACTGAGGTAACAGTAAAAATGAGAAAGTAACACAAACATCACGCTCATAAAATGTTGCCAGACAACCTTCCATGGTTCTTCTGATGAACTTCAAGACAGATTTTAAATATAGAAATTAATTAATGTATTTTGGTTTGAATTCATCTTTAAACAAAAACTTCAAATGATATCCAGCATGCAAAATGTTTGATAACCTATGCAATCAGATGTCTGAAAGCAGTAGTTCTTCAATGCTGAAAAAAAAAAAAATTTCTAAAGATCTGTCAAATTTGACAAAAAGATCAAAAGTGCACCTCTTAAGTCAAGCAGCAACTGTGACTAATCCAGGGTAACTGCAGCAGAAAATACCAGTTATAATGTTATAAACAAGTTGTTTATAACATTATAGTAAGAGATAAAAGCAGATAGCATTAAGGACATTTGTTTTCTTCTCAGATTGGAAACGTAAATCTAAAGGTTTAAGGAGACACTTTTGTTACGAGTTAAACCAACCCCTGACTCTGCAACTCTCTGCATCATTCTACTGTAACAGTGACACATTATCCTTCTCTGTGCCAGCTGGCGGCGCCTGGACGAAGCTCCAGTTAGGCCCAGATGGCAGCACTGGGATTCTCCCAGATTGACAGAGTTTGACCACAGTCTGCGAGTAAACAGGAAGCTGGCCAGCCTGTCACTACCAGTCATCTTTCTCTCTGTGGCTCTGGGGCTTGCTGCTTGTCTTTTCACTTGGACATTTATCAGATTATCAGATTAACATGAATGCCTCTTTCAGGGTTGAGATGTCCTTCAGATGAAACAAAAATGGCTCATTATGGCGTAGATGTGCTTTGTTGTGGTCCAGCAACAGCATTTGCTCATTTCTGTGGGGGTAAAAGGAACGGATATCCTGCCAATGATTAGATTTGGTGTTAAGGGTGGTGAGCTCTTGTAAAATGACAAAATAACTTTTTTTTTTTAAGAAAAAAAGGTTGTTTTGCTTTTTGTTTAGTGGTTTTATGTGGTTTGAGCCTGTTTCATTTTGTTTACTCTATAGATTCATTAATATAGCAATTATAGAGCTGTATGAAAGTATTAATTTCCCTTAAAGTTTTTCATGTTTTCTCAAACTGCAACCATATACTAAAGCAGGGGTCACCAACCTTTTTCTGTTAAACTAAGGGCATACTACGGGCTTTGAACTAGAAGAGTCAGTGTTCAACCAAACTTTATTTATACAAAAAGTTTTTCATGATTTGTTAAAGACATTTTAAGTTTTAAATCTATATAAATGCAAGTGTGAATAAACAAGAGGAATAACAGAATATAGACAGAATATAACAGAATAAAATAAAGTTTTGGATGCAGCTCACTGGCGAACAGGCTCATGGGCACAACATGTTGTCCTCGGGGGCACCATGTTGGTGACCCCTGTACTAAAGTTTATTGTCATCCCAAGAGGTTTGATTACTTAGTTTTCGGTTCCTGGGGATCCTGCAGTTCTTTTTATGTTTTACACCTCTTTATTATTGTTTTTTTATCTGCAGATTCTTCTTTCTGGTATTAATTAGCTTTCTGGTCATTAGGATTTTAGTAGTTTATTCTTGTTTGCTAGATCCTTATTTTCCTGCCTGCCTGTCCACAGTTTTGTTAATTAGTTTATTTTGTAATTTCTAGTCAATCATCATGTATTCCTGTAGTATCTGTTTTCCTCCTGTCTCTGTCAATACATTGCACTCTCTCTCCCTCAGACTAATTACCTGTCCCCTTTCCACTTGTGCTTATTGCTCCACCTGCTGTTCCTTCTGTTCCCTCTTCTATTTAGCCAGCCATTCCAGCCACGCTCAGTGTCAGGTCCTCCGTTATGCAACCCCTGTTCTGGTGGAACCTGCCGTGTTGCTGATCCTTGGCTAACCTGCCAGGCTGGAGGTTTGTTATTTCTTTATTAATAAACCAACTTTATTAATAAATAAACTTCACCTCATCATGCAGATCTTTTTTGAATCAGCACTTTTAATCGTCTTGTTACTGAAAAGTGCTTCATAAATAAACTTGCCTAGCCTTGCCTTCCCCTTGTCTGCGATTTGGTCCATTTCCGGCACTCACCATCATGATATGTATAAAATTAGAGTTTTCCATTATTAAATTATCAGAAAATAATACAGAGCTGTGACGCAGCTCATAGCTAAAACACCAAAGTGCCTGGATATAACATGGCAAAATATTGAAGACTCACCTGAAACCACAGGATCAATATTTAAATGCGTTAGAAAACTTGTGTTAAATAAAATACTGATCATCCTAGCAAAGCAAAAAACAAAACAAAATTTTGTTGTTTGAAATACTAGCAACACCAGTATAAAAGTTTTCCGTCAAATTCTGAGTAGTTGTTTAATTTAATTGCATCATAGCCTGGCCAGTGAATGGCTTCCCTCAAATCAGATTCATTCAACACCTGAAACAAGTTGGAAGATGTAACACAACTAGAAATGTGGGCATACACATCCCATAGATGGTTTGGCAAAAGACTGAGGTGTGACATTTCATTTCCATGACTAAATGCTATTTTCAAGATGCGGTTTTACCTAAAGCGCTGGGCTCGTCTGGTTAGAACCAATGCAACTGTTCAACATGTTGGTGCAACTCTCTGCTTCATTGCAAAATGAAAAGAGAGCAAGATGAAGTGGTCTAGCAGGTAATGCAAACACAGGAGGAATATTCTTCATATGCAAAAAACATGTCCAACGGCAGAACATTCAGCTGACCACATTTACAGTGGAAACATGCATTATTTTATTTTAAAGCATTTAAACAGAATTTTAGTTGTTTAGACGTGCTTAGAAGGCTTTCAGAAGGCTCTTAAAAAGAGACAACGAAAACACGTTACAAACGATTATTCACATTACAGCTTTTGTAACACACAGCCAAGCTGAATTTCTTTATAAGGGCCAGATTTTGCCCACAAATCCTATTTCTGTCCATTTCGATTCAGCCTATTTTGCCCACAGCTCCTATTTTTGGAAGATCAGGTTTAGAGAGCCAAGAATGTGCTGTATGTCACAAGGCTGTACATTTTTGGAGCGTACACCTATTTCAAGCACCAAACTGCGACTCCCTCCACTCGGTTTGCATGTTCAATGGTTACCAGAATATAATATGGCTCAGCTCAGAATTTCTTGATGGTTGTAAGTAGAAATAAATCTTAACTAGCTTTAAAGAGCTGTGTCAGGAGTATTGCATCCTGGAAATCTGTCCGTTTGGGCCGCTCTGGGTTACATCTAGGACTCCAGATTTGCATGCTTTAAAGCAATTTGTTTAGTATTTCTGTAAAATCAACCAAACTCTAGATAAACAGTTTGCCTACCTTGTAAAAACGTTACAATCAGCGTTTCTGTTTGCTTTTCCAGTTTTATTTCAAAACATCATTTAAATTAGATCAAACGTACCCCTCCAATAACAAGCTTTGATGCGTCCATGCCTCTGGTTACATCACATTAAGCGCACGGCATTAAAATTGCTTCATCAATAAAACTGTATTAGATTTATAAAATCCGGGAAAACATGCTTAAAGGTTTAGAACTTGGATATGGGGTAATATCACATTATCTTGTGTGAGGACAAGAGTCATATTAGATTAATTATATTGTGTTATGCAAGATAATGCACAAGAAGATTAATATCAGGATACATCAGAAGACAAACAGGTTCATTCATTTTAATGCAAAACGAAATTCAGTCCCATACAGTCAGACTCAGAAGACCACAGATTTCCAATTAGCAAAACATTTTCTATTTAAGGAAAGCTGCAGGGTGTTCAGCACCCACTTGTGAAAGTTAGGTGCAATTGGATTTGTGTTCACCTGTATAATTGTTTAGGTAAATTATCATTGCGACTCTGTTCGCATTCAGCTTAAGAAAAAAAAAAAAAAAGCATCTTTAACACAGAAACATGCACAGACGCGCACACACACACAGTCTCGTATACACACCATTGATTCCCAGATAAACAATAAGAGTATGAGATGAGACCCTGCAGGTAGCAGGGTGTCATGCAGGGAGCTGGCAGCTTGGTGCAAAGCCAAGAAAAAGAGTTGTGTCATTAAATCACTGAAGCTTTAACAGTTGCTTTGTGTTGAAATCATCCTGAAGTTAATGTTGCCAAGCAACAAATACAGCCTTAGCCACTAAGAGGACCTGCAGCCAAAATTGCTTGGCAGCGAAATTCTGCAAAAACAAAAGAGGAACTGAGGGATGAGAAGAGAAAACGAGAAATAATCAAGGATATACGAAGGTCAGCATCCAGCCATTTAAAGGACAGATTCTGTAGCACCCATGGAAGTTTTCACTGCGTTGTCAAACATGTAGAAAACCTGCCTAGAGCGTGTTCTTTTTTTTGTTGATTTTCCCATCAAGCATTGAAACAATTTGCCAAACAACTACCTTATAGTAAAATCTGCGTGCTGATTCCTTGTGAGGTAGTTCAAAATAGAATGTGCATTGTACTGCAAGTGTGCTGCTTAAACCAAACGTACAGGCTTGAATCAAATTGCCACCTAAAACAAATATTCACATAAAACATTGTGAAAAACTATTTGCCCCCTTGGAAGATCTCTACGTTCTGTTGTTTTCACCTTACATACATTATATCTATGTTGTTGTTTTTTTTTCATTTTTTGGCTTAATTGACATGTACATTGCACATTCTTAAGCATCTGTGTAAATGTACCAGAGTTAGCCAAATGATTTTGCTATCTGAAGTCCCTAGACAGAGAAAATACACAAATATTGACCTGCAATAGTTTTTAATCACTCTGGAATAGTCTTGGTCCACTCTTCCTAGTAAATCTTGGTATTGTCAGAGCATCTCAACCATATTGAGGACTACGACCAGACCACTCCTGGACTATTTAGAGGTTGACCTATTGGTTTGTTTTGGATTAATACAGTTGTCGTTGTTTTGTTTTGTTTTTTTGTGGCGGGGGTAACATTGCCCTGCTACATGTCCAATGTAAGCTCAAACTTATGGTCATGAACTGATGGCTGGAGCTTCTGCTTCCATTTTCTTCTGGTGTCAGGAATTTGGGAGTGTTTGTATTGTTTTTCTCTGTCATGGCGCTGCTGGTTTTCCCTGGAGGGTAGAGCTGAGCAGTTTGCTCCTGCCCACCTGCTGCTGGTCAGCCATCAGCTGGAGCGTATAAGTAGTCTGCTGTTCATTCGATGCCTGAGTAGCACCTCCAGCCCTCTGAGTTAGTCCTGGTTGTTTTTCCCTTGTGCTCCTTGGCTTATGCTAACCCTGATCTCTCCACCTTCTCTTAAGGTTACCTCCCGGGTTCTCCCCTGGATCTCTGTGATGATTCCTGGATCTACCATGACCTTTCAGACAGTTTCCTCCATGACTGGCAACTACAAGCTCTCCATTAACTAAAGGATGATTTCAATACAAAGCAACTGTTGAAGCTTATTGATTCCTTTGTTCGAAGTATATTTCCTTTATATTTCAATAAACCTGTTAAACTTTGACCAGTGTCTCCTGAGAGTTCTCTTACATGTGGGTCAGCAGTGGGACATCTTGAGGAGACCAGAATTGACGGTTTCAGTACTTGAAGCCATTCAGACCCTGAATCTGTAAAGCAGCTTCTTACATCACACTGCCCTAACATGTTTGATTGTCAGTATGATCTTCCTTTAATTGAAATGTTTAATGAGTTTTAAACCAGATGTTACGGAAAACACACATACAAAAATATTCTACTTTTGTCTTATCTGTTCACAGAATATTCTCCCTCAAAAGTTGTGGAATGTCAAATTGTTTTGTTTTTTTTGGCAAATGTGAGACAGACTCTGGTCTCCTGTTTTCTCAGCAGTGGATTTGGCTTTGCAAATCTCCCACGGATGCCAAAATGGTCCTATTCATTCTTATTAATATAAGAAAGAGTAATATCAATGAGAAATTTATATAATTAAGAGTTATTGATATTTGACAATCATCAACACTGACATTAACTGAGGTATCTGAGACCTGTAGCTGTCTTCTAAGGCTCACCATGTTTTGTGTTTTCTCCGTTTTTGCATAAAGGCTTTTAATGCGTTTCATTGTAGTCGTAAAGCCCAATAAATGTCATTGTAAGCCATTCCAGTCCAACAGATGTCAGTGACTTTGTTTCTCATCTGTTCTTGGAGCTCTTTAGGTTTGGAAATGATGTGTTCTTAACCAAGTTAATTCAGAGTTGGAGCGCCCTGTTCAGTCTATTTTGCTGAAACACCAGATAGGACAAAATATCTGTTGCTGTAATCAAATTAAATAAAAACGTATTGGAGCGAATGGAGTAACTAGAATATTATTAGTTAATAAATCACGAGCTAAACATCTGCAAACACATGAAGACCATTCGCTACTGATGTATTGTGTTATTTTAATGTGCATTCATGGATTTGATAGTCTCAGATTAAGACACAGAAACTATCCCTGTTCTTAAATGTCTCAGATTAGAGCTGTCGATAAATGACCACAACAGAATTTCTGAGAACAAATCATTTCTAACTTTAGAAACTAAAACATCCCTTAGGTTATCCTGAACAAACAACAACAACAACAAAAAGAAAAGCACAACCTAAATTACATCACTCAGCAAATAATGGTAGTTATCTGAAGTGTCGTTTTTTTCCAACTAGTTAAGCATGAACTTAAAAACTTGACATTTCAACAAGGGCAAATTTTTAATCTAAAAAGTACTTATGTTGGTGCTCTGTTAACTAACGAATGCATTGTGTTTATGCCTGCGGTAGTATTTCTCCAAATGGAAAATATGAGTTATAACTACATTGTTCCAAAAGTCAAGCCTTTTGTTTCATATCTGCATTTGACAATTGTGTCACATAGACAACAGTCACTACCCAATGGTGCAGGCATCCTGTTTTTTTTTCATTCACGGTGGTAAAATATAAATTTGAACAAAATGTATATGATAAAAAAAACAGCCTAATACCTTAATATCCATGCTAAAGTATGTTCTAAAACTTTGAGAAATGAGCGAAACTAACAATTTTGAAGCCATCATTGTGGCAAACGGCAAACTGCGACGAACACATATTTTCTCATTATCGACCTTTGACACACATAACAGCATATTTCAGGGTTTTCACTTCTCTCAGAAAATTCTTCGCTCTGTAATTTCCTCTCTGCCTCCCTTCAAATCCATGTTTTCATACTTCTTTGTGTCTCATTTGGCACTTTGTGAATGGATGTTGCTAGGTAACTAGAGTGCACTAAAGCACGGCAACATGAGTTTTCTATTTAGGCCGATGAGGAATTTAAGCACTGGGGGATAGTACGGCCGCAAATTCCAGTCATATAAATTTTGTGCTTGTAAATTAGAGTATGTAGTTGTGAATATATTTTTCCTAGGGCTGGGCAAGTTAACGCGTTAATTACGCGTTAATTCATTACACTATTAACGGCGATATTTATTTTATCGCGCATTAACGCATGTTGCTCACATGCTCTCAGTCAGTGTCAGTCAGCAGGCGCGCTGACTGCAGCGCGCTCTCACGGCAGCACTCTCCCCCTCCCCTCTCGTACATGGCTCAGCGGCGCCAGCCAATCAGCACGCAGGCTCAGCCTGGCCCGCCCACTCAGGTCTCACACAAACTTAATACACAAACAGCTGAGAGAGACCGCAGCAGCGAAAAAACATGAACAGAGGAAGTAGCACCGTTTGGCTTTAGTTTAATACCGTAAATGAAATCAAGCTGTATGTTTTGTAAAAAGCCGGTTCATTTCAGTGGAAACACAACAAATTTATCTAAGCACGTGAAAAAACATGGAAACGTCGAGCCCCAGAAACGGAGAGAGGAGACGAAACTTCTCTCATTGCCCTGACAGAACCACAGACGTCTCTGACTGAGGCGTTTCAGTCCTCCAGGGAACATCCAGGTAGATCAGTGGATGGATGGATGGATGGATGTTACTGGAGCCCACACATAACATGTAATTAAGACCTTGAAAGAACCCAGTACATATATTAAAAAGTGTTATTTAAGATAAGATAACATTAGCTAATCCTTTTTCTATCCCACGACGGGGAAATTTATAGGATTAAAGCAACAGGCAGGTGCACACAACACATAAGGATTGAAATATATAAGAGGTGGATTAGCGAAAAAACACTGAACATAACATTATTATTATTATTATTATTATTATTATTATTATTATTATTTAATTATAATAATAAAATAAAAACCACAAAACCCAAAAGGTCAACAGTTTCATGATACATCAAGCTTAGGGACTGGCTAATATACAGCAGGTCAAAAAAGGCCATATTTTGGCTGCAGTGCTTGCTGTTCTCTTATGAAGAAAAGATCAACTAGTGCACTAAATTCAATAGATGGGTTGAAAATATCCAGTATAAAATAAGTGCTACAAATGCTACAACACTTTTGTTCATATGGCAGCAGAACATTAAAATAAAAGTGCTCTTTACACTACTTTTGAATTCATTCTTGGAGTTTGTAAATACAATGCGATTAATCGCGATTAATCGCGATTAATCAGGGCGATTAATCGCGATTAAATATTTTAATCGTTGCCCAGCCCTAATTTTTCCTCATTGTAAAGCAAAATGTCTGAGAATCTTCTCCTTGTGCATTTGTGTGTGTAAAAAAATATTTGTATTAGTTGAAAATAAATACACAAGTTATAATGTTTTTACACAAGATACAATTTTTTTCCCCCATAAAGGTCTGTTTAAAGATACAAAGCAAAAACCTATGCTTAAAATAAAAATTTTGGCCAGAGTTTTCTTTCTCTCAGCTGATTGGCCAATGTCATTTCAACCATAAATTCAACAATCCAATCAGAAAACAGATATGTTTGGCTTTCAAGGTTGTGCGCTACTGACCTACAAGTCCTGGAAGAGTAGTACATGTTAAGTCCCTGCACTAAACAAGGACTAGATTGCTTCCATTCATGTTTTTGTTATGTTTTGTGTGAGGTTGTAAACTCTAGTTGATAGCAAGTATGCTGTATAATTTAGCATCCCAACTTTACATGTAGTATATTGAAATATAGTAATGATTTTTGATCCAGTAAAAACAAAAAGCTTGACAAAGATACAAGAATAACAGACGGCAAGATGCTGATGATGGTATGAAGTTGGATGTTAGAATGGTTTAGTAAGAAATATTTATGCACAGATAAAATAAATAGACAAAATCTATTAAACATCTATTTAATTAAGCACATGGCCAGAATGCACAAATTCATACCTCATAAATAAATAAAAATGTATACTGTATTCTTGAATCTAGATTCAAGCAATGTTAAGAGAGAAAAAGTTAGAAACAAAAAGATAATCATAGGGGCACACAAATTACACTGCACTCAACAACCTGACCCATGTAGTCCATATATAACAACCAGATCCTGCCCTAAAACCCAAACAACATATATAATTATAGTCTACAGCAGTTTTCACCTCTGAATAGAATATAATTTAATATCATCACAATAGGTACAAATTTAAATGCCTCAGTTAAATAAAAACTTTGTCTGAATTTAAAGTTCTTGGAGAAATAATAACTTTAGAGTATGGTCATGAAAAACACTGATTTTATGATACAAAGAAACTTCCCTCATCATGTATAAAATCTACTCAATATCAAGCAACAAACAGAGGCAAGAAAAACATTACAGAGACAGAGAGAAAACATAGCAGAGGAATAGTAGCAGCAGGACAGATACAGAATAAGACAAGTTGGACTACAAACTTTAATATTAACATTTAAAGGCAACTCTAAACAAATAGGGTTTTAATCTTGATTTAAAGGAATTCAGGCTTTTAGCACTTTTATGGTTTTCTGGAGGTTTGTTCCAAATCAGTGGAGCATAGGAACTAAATGCTGCTTCTCCATGTTTGGTTCTGGTTCTGGTTCTGCAGAGCAGGCTGGAGCCAGAAGACCTGAGTGGTCTGGATGGTTGATGCACTGATAACAAGTCTGTGATGTATTTAGGTGCTAAGCCATTCAGGATTTATAGACTAACAGAAGTATTTTAAAGTCTATTCTCTGGGAGCCAGTGTAAGGACTTTAGAACTGGGGTGATGTTCTCTACTTTCTTAGTCTTAGTGAGGACGCGGGCAGCAGCGTTCTGGATCAGCTACAGCTGTCTGATCCACTTTTTAGGCAGACCTGTAAAAACACCGTTGCTGTAATCAGTTCTACTAAAGATAAACGCATGGATTAGCTAGAGCACCAGCTGCTTAGAAACAACTCAGCACCTCATGCCATTGGCAGAGAAAGTCATCCTTGGTTGTCCCCAATTTGCTGCTTATTCCTACTAAAAAAGCCTGGACTCATTTGATCGCCCAGTCAATTCTTATTATAAGATCACGTTGTTGTTTTTTTAATTTAAAGTACTTTACGTAAAAAGCATTTTTCTTAACCATACAAAAATAAACTTAGGTATAGTTAATTTAAAGACAAAATGTCAAAGTATCAGCAGAGACATGAAAAAATTATAAGGGTTTGATTACTTTAATGACGATAAAGAAATGTCCATTGAAGAATGAAAATGTCCTTAAAAGTCTCCTTCTTAACCAAATATGATTTTTTTTTATGTTTTTAGAGATGTCTGTCTCATTTCCTGTCAGAAACAGACTTCTGGGTTTAATAAAATAATGTTAAATCTTCCAGGGTTATGTATCCTTTAAGTCTTTCCTGTAGATCTCATTAAACATACAGTAACATATGGTGTAGTTAAGAATCTGTACTCATTACATCTATTTCTCTATTTGTACCACAAGGATTAATCAATATATTACATCAGAAATATATTAAATGCATATTCCAGTTGTTTAAAAATACTGCAACTTTGATTGTTATTTTTTTATGTTGAATGGCTGAATTAAAAGCAACATATATAACCTCATGAACTGTCTGACACAATCATTGGAAGATAATGAAATCTTAAGCAAGGCGCTTGGCTAGATCTGCCACTTAAACACGATGCAGATTATTTTTTACCAAGCTGCTGATGAGCAGTTTCTCTCTTAAAAGAAATCATGTTTATAATTACTATTCATGCAATGGTGAGCAAATGACAGATGATGACATAAAACACAAAGCTTTATAAGATTTCTACAAACTTTCACAATGCGTAATGATTAACGATGTCCCCCTGGACATAAGGCTCAAATGAGTGAAAATAATCTACATTAAGAAACCTTGCCGTGACAAATTATGCTTTTATTCTTCATTCTCAGAAAGCCCTTCTCAAGGGAAACCGGATTTCCCCATTTCCTGTCTTAATGGTGTTAACTGAGCCCCCACCACAAAATCATCTGTCTATTGGGGTCTGAAACAGAGAAGCACACCTGGTTGACTTTGTGATTTGGCCAGCTGCTCACTCTGGGGACGCACTCCCAATGGATTTGAGGTAATGTGTCTAAAACTGAGTTAAAAAGTCAAAAGTTGGGCATTTTCCTTGCAATGTGTCATTACCAAACTTCTTCTCCAGTTTCTTGATTTAAAAAAAAATAATCTGTTGCTAATAAAGCCAGATGTATGTCTTGAGTGACTTTTGTCTCTCTTCTGTCAGCACATATCTGATATCTGATTTATAGTGAATGCATGTATTTGATTGGGATTTTAAGAGATTCACCAATGCGAAGTAGTTCATAGTTTTCAAAGTTCAAAGTTTTAACAACATCTCCCTTTACAACAATGACCATAAGGGAAATTTAACCACTTGCTTCAAAATGCACCTGCCATATTTTTCGGACTATAAGCCACACTTTAAATGCTTAAATTTTCTAAAAAGAAATAAAATTCATGGTGCGCCTTATAATCTTATATAAGCGCCTTATATATTATTACCGTTGTGCTTACTGACCGATTTTATGTGGTACAATGCACTCAAAAATCGTACAAAATGTGTAAGCAGGACTTTTGTTAGCAACGAAGCCGCTCTGAAAGTGGATATTAGGAGCATTACGGTACACTGTGTCACTACCTGATGGGACCCCTGAGCTGTCTACAAGACTGCCTGACTGCAATGTCTAAACTAGAAGTGCATTCATGTAAGGCAGCCCACGCTGTAAATTAGTTGTGTTTATTTTGGCCTTATTTTAGAAACAGGGCAGTGTGGTCCAATTACTCTGTCCTCCCAGACACAGATAGCTCTTCCTCTCAGGTAGAGTTTGTACGCGGAGGGGCGGAGTGATATTACACATTTGGGAAGAATATTTAATGCACCTTATAATCCTGTGAGCCTTATGGTCCAAAAAATACGGTAATTAGTAATCTCAGCAATAATACAGCTGTCCTCTAAAGGCCTCAGAGGTTTGTTATAGAGCACCAGTGAACAAACAGCCATGATGAAGAGCATCATGAAGACTGAGGAGCACCACAGACAGGTAAAGGGTACATTTGTGTAGTCGTTTAAAGCAGCGTTAGGTGATAAAACAGTATCCCAGGCTGTGTACTGCAGAGCCCATAGACCATGAGACCGTTATTCAGAGAAGCATCAGAAATACAGTAACCATAGAGAAGCTGTAGACATCCACATCTCAGGTGAGCCGTGCTACAAATCTAGTCTTTAGGGGAAAGTGGAAACCTATTGTTGAAAGGAAGCAACTAGAAGTCGGATTTAAGAATATTCATAATGTAGATTTGAATTAGACTCAAAGGAGAAATGAGTAATATTGAATGCTAGTGTTTCAAACTGGAACAGGGAGAGAGATCTGACTAAGACATTTTCGAAGGAGAGGACCGATTATTTATAGGGAATGCTACTTCCATCCTTGACAGATGAGAATGATTTTGGTTAATTTTGCTGTACATTTCATATTTATTGCTCCTGTAAATCGAATCGGTGACCTGTGGCAACACTTGGACATTGATGGTCAAAGTGGTTCTCTATCCAGTCTGACTGAACTTGACAATAGATGAACTTTGGTTAAAAATGTCAGTTTTCAATGTTTAAAGTTGGTAGAGACATGGCCCAAATGGCATGTGGGTGGAAAAAATGGATTTTGACTCAAAAAGAGTAACCATGTATCGATTTTTCTTCCACCTCATAATTACAGAATGTGCTACTTTTTGCTGATGAATTGCAAAAGATGCTGATAAGAAGCATTTAATTTGCAGATGTACTGTGGTAAAATGTCAAAAAGTTCAAAGTGCATGAAAACTTTTGCCATACACTGAATAAGGCAGTCTTGGTCAATTATATCTCATTCCACTAGTTTTTTACTGTTCATCTGTGTGTAATGTTTGATTTGATACATTTGTCATGTATAAATCAAAATCGCATAAGTGCCCAGGCAACAAAGGTTTTAGCATGGAGGAATTTCTGGTTTTCTTTCTCCTCCTCGCACTTTATCTCACACATTCTGCCTCTCACGCTCTCTCCCTCTCTCTCTGTGCCTCCTCTCTCCTTCTGACTTGCGTCAGCACTTCTGCCTGCTGATGAATATATGAATGAAATTATTACAGAAAACTACACACAAAGTAAAACGCTCACACATAGGGTTTTTTTTCTCTAGCAAATTCCCCACATGAGCTCATAAACAAATAGACATTTGAGTTTTAGCAATGAAAGCGACCATAAGCTCTTAAATCAACTGATTTGTTTTTATGGGGAGGGGCCATATCTTTGTGCCTTTAACTTTTCTTTTATCTCAAGAAAAAAATTCACCCTTGTGTGTTTACAAGAGAAACCATGTTTTTGGATGCAAAACATATAATTGGTCCATAGATCTGAGCCCATGATGGCTGAAGGACAGACACCTGGAGGGATGGTTAGCAGATAGAAATAAAAGCTCCATGAGAAAAAAAAGTGCACCAAGCTGGGGAAAGAATTTCTGGGTGAGACGTGGATTCCTTAAAGTTATCCCTCCCTTCTTTGTCGGTTTTATCCTATCTGCCGCTCTAATTTCATTCCTTCTTCTTTTTTTTTTGTCTCCGTTCTTCCTTCATTTTGCTGTTTCTATGGCAACCATTTGTGCAATCACAGAAGAAGAAATGATACCTGAGGGGAGCAGGCGAAGGCAGCCGACGAGCAAACAGGCAGATGAAGATTGATACGGAAGAAGAAGAGGAAGACATTTATCTCCAAACCCCGGGTGCACATTAACGCAACTGTTCTCTAACGCGTTCGATGGGTGAGAGTTAAAGAAAAGGCGTGAAGAAATGAAATGTTTCTCCACCTGACACTGTGTCATTAGCGTTTTAAGCTTAATTTTAACGCAGGTTCAGGTGCCGTGAGTGCTCTCTCTTTCCTCCAGTCCTTTTGTAACACGCGTTCCTTTCTGAATCCACCGTCAGCGCTCCAGGTGTTACTGGAGTAATCTGCTGGCTTCTTCATACCCACCACCAGCTTATTACTTTGTTTGGGTCCACCCGGCACCCAACAGGGCTGCATTCACAATCAGTCAAAAGTTTGGACTCATCTTTGTCATCCAATTGCTTTTACTTATTTTTGTGACTTTCTACATTTCAGATACATAGTGAAAACATCAAAACTATGGCTCAAAAGTATATAGAATGATGTATCAAACACAAAATTGTGAAACTACTCTAAAGCATTTTGTATATTTTAGCTTTTTGTAAACACCCCCCAATTTATCTATTATATGTAATGAGCACAAAACCGTCCTATGACTTGTGGTCGTACCAAAGGATATTTCTGGGGACTGAACCACAAGCCTCCCAGCTACAAGTTAACCATTTTCCCTGAGCCCCTGCTGCTTTAAAAGAAAATAGTACATAAAACCAGAGAATAAAGAATGCATCTCTGACAGTTAATTATTAACAAATGTTACTGTTGTCGTTTCGTCCACTGAAATGTAAAAAGGTTTTATGGGCGTTGCAGGACACCTTTAAGTAGGCCCACTTCTGGACGTTCTAAAGTCTAACGGGGAATAATTTATTGATGCCCTCTTAAGTCCGCACTGTTTAGACTATGCAGTGAGAAGTGAAACTATTAGCATGTATATACACAGGAAATGTTTTAACCCAGTTTTCCATGATATGTTTGATGAAATATGTGCAACTATGTTTTAAGCAATGCAGCAGCTAAGGCAGACTGCATACAAGCTTATTCCCTACTTTCATATTCTGTAAATGATTTTTTAGTATCCAAGTAACTGCAAAAGCTAACACATTTAACAGCCAAAGTTTCCCTTGCTTGTGCATCTCTTATGTCATTAAATATCAAGAGATTTCTTTTTCAACAATGCTTTGGATACAGAAGTGGACTATGAGACACAAAAGAAGCATTACGTTAGGTTGAAGAAGATGGGATAATAAAGGCAAGAAGGAGGTGGAAAATGGATAAGAAAAAAGGTTGAAAGAGTCATTACGTTTAGAATTGAAGTCATGAAGAGATGAGGGATGGCGGGTAAGGCGAAATGTTGAAAGGTAGAGAAAGAATATGGGTAAAACTTTGGACCTGCAGAGCATTAAGCAGACTTTTTCTTCTCTATCACTGATTTAGTTCTTTTGTTGCAAATATTTAAAGTGACCACCAGAAAACCTCTCTTCTTCTTCTTCTTCTTTATCTTCCTCTTCTTCATGTAAACCCGCTGCCCTGATCAGAGGGAGAGTAAACAGAAGTACTGGTAACTTGGATGATTTTGTTTTTCAACATGAAATCTGCATGTATTCCTAAAATGTTGGCGTCTGCTTTGTTAACTGCAGTAGCAGCACGTTTATGAGATAAACCACTGTTATGTCACCTTTTCAAACTTTAACTGACTCCTTATATGATACAAGCTGCTCTAACCATCCAGAAATTCACTAATAATTTGCTGTTACATCTTTTAATTAGATTTGTTTTGCCTTCCGCTTTCTTTGGCAGGACACTATCAGCATTTCATATCTTGACTATGTAAGATGTGCCTACTCTACCTTGCAAAGGTTCTTCAGATTTTAGCAGATTGCAATGGCATCTCTTGTCCACAGCCGTCTACCATGTTCAGATTTAGTTCTGAGCTCTGGCTAGTCAATTCCAGACTGCCAGTCTGTCCATTCTGGAGAAATCCAGAACATCAGTCCAGTGCAAGCCCAATGCCTGCCAGGCTCATTAAAGAAAACTTACACTGACCAGTTCCTAACAGGCAGCAACAACATACCATATAACATAGAAAGTACTCCTGGATCAATGTGTGCTTCTGTGCTTTCTGTGTCTCTGCTCTGTCTTCTCCAACCCCCAGTGGGTCGAGGCAGATGAGCGTTCACACTAATCCTGGTACTGGTTCTGCTGGAGGTTTTTCCTCTCCACTGTCGCTTCATGCATGCTTAGTATGAGGGATTGCTGCAAATCCATCAACAATGCAGACTGTCCACTGTGGCTCTACGCTCTTTCAGGAGCAGTGAATGCTGCTTGGAGAGACCTAATGTAACCTGCTGGGTTTCCTTGGAGAGGAAACTTTCTGACCAATCTGTCTGGAGGATTTGATTGAATTTGACTTTGTAAAGTGCCTTTAGATGACGTGTGCTGTGAATTGGCGCTATATAAATAAAAATTTAATTGAAAATTGATCAACATGGAATGCGGCTCCTTTAAGATCAGCCCAGGAGCGTGCACTCGGTTTGCATCAGAGGAAACTGTGGAGTGTGATCCAATCTGTTTGTAAGCATGGGCACAGGTGGACGGAGAGGCTGGAAGCTGGAGTCTGCGACAAAGCTTGTCTTCTGACAGAGATGACAAACATCATGAGTCTAGAGCCAAAATCCTTAGACGGTAACACTGGTGAGAAGCATCAAAGAGCAGAAGAGTGAACCACTGATTGTCAGCGTAATGGTGAGCGGTAAACATAAGAAGATAAATGGAAACTAAAACAAATGAAAGTCTCAGAAATGATTGGCTACATGTCAAAATCTCAAAGAGCTTTTTGACCGCAGTGCAACTTTGAGCAGCAACGGCAGATTTTTCCTGGAGGTCACCCAGCAGGACTCCAGGTGAAGTTTTACCCTGAGGAGCTTCTGGACGGTACTGAAGATGTGGGGGAGAGAGCGGAGCAGATTTCACCAACAGTTACATGTAAGTGTCCAGGCGCTGTCACAAAGCAGTCACACTCATTTCTGTGAGATTCTAGCTTGCCTGTCATGATTATAATGATGACTATGTTGTCGTTTAGTGTTTTCATTCAGGTGAATACTTCCTAACTGTCAAGTGAAATTAAAAACAGCTAAACAAACTCAGAAATAATCCAGATCACCCCATTGCATCTTTTTGCTGTAGCCAGTTCATTTCTCCAGCTACGCATAAGACTGTATGAAACTGGAAAGCCTAGAATATCTCCTGATATCACTCTATGACATGGTAGAAAGGGTACAAAAGGGGTTAAAATTTTGGGATTTGAACATCCAGCTGGTGTTGGTTTCTCTCTTTGTCTTCTTTCATATTCATGTGATGTGGGTTATAGTGAAACTGATACTAAACATACTTATTAATTGGTCATTATAAAGAAAAACACATGATTACGGCATAAATTTACAAATGAT
Source organism: Fundulus heteroclitus (assembly GCF_011125445.2). Lineage (NCBI taxonomy): Eukaryota > Metazoa > Chordata > Actinopteri > Cyprinodontiformes > Fundulidae > Fundulus > Fundulus heteroclitus. The sequence goes on from NC_046369.1 coordinate 4,017,810, forward strand.
CTGCTCATTGTTTGATCACTTAAAAAATTCTATTCAAAGGAAACTTTTTTACTCAAAGTAAGACATGTATATAATGATGATATATATATATATATATATATATAATATATATATATATATATATATATATATATATATATATATATATATATATATATATATATATATATATATAATGATGATACCAGCCAACAGCTTATTTTGTAGGGATCTGTTCCACTAGAATAATGATATTTGCGGCACAAGAGATAACAGAGAGAGTTTTCCAAGATTCAAAACATTTAGGATGATACTTTGTTATATTTTAAATTCCAGTTCTTAATAACATTTCTGTGCAGAAAGCATGAACATTTCAAGATGGCCCCAATGGATCATATGCTAAGTCCAGAGCAACAGACTGTGCCATACAGACGAATGAAAAACTGATGTTAGTAAAACTGCAGAGGTCGGTGAAATAAGCAACATGCACAAGATAAGTGGAGGTATTCTTTTTTCTCTCTTAAATCATCAGAGTCTAGTTTGTGAAATACAAGGACAGTGGGCTTAAGGCTGTTTTGTTTGTCGCAGTCTGTCCTGATTCCATTTTAAGAAAATGAACCCCAGCACACTGCTTCTACCATCATACTTCAATTTGGATATGGTGTCATTCTGGTTCTGTGCTGCTTCTGTGGCAAAAATACTTTAGGAAATGTTGTCCAAGTTTTCTTTCAATCATACCACAACCCATTCTTTACACCTTGTTTTACGAAATTAGCCAGGACTGCAAGTTTTGTTAACTGTCTTTTAACTATACCCCTTATTCCAGATAAGTGGAGAGTACAGGAGACCAGCATCTCCATCAGCTCTTAGTGCTACTGTCAGCCTCTCTGACCAGTAATTTTCACACACTCAGACACACATATGAACACTTTTGTACAATATGGGTCCTAACATCAATTTATACATTTCCAATTAAATTATTATTTCCCTTTACAGTCTCACAGAGGGCAAATTTGTCTCTGTGCTTAACCATCCCTTAGGGAGCAGTGTGCTAACCCCCCCCCCCCCCCCCCCAAAAAAAATGGAAGCGGTCCGACCAGATGGACTCAATATAGGGGACCCAACCAATGGGCAATAGGGAGGAGAGTCGCCGCCACTCGGCCCCCACGGTGTTGGATTCCTAAATAACTGCAAGTGTTTATTTTACTCTAAAAATGATCTGTTATGTTACCGGTCATTGTTGCCTGTGAGCTAATGTTTGTGTGAACAAACGCTAATCAGTAGCCAGGTTCTGGAGAGGCTAAAGGCTAGTTATTCCTCGTGCTAGCTCTGTGCGGTGTTCATAATAAGTGTGAAGGATGCAGAATATCATTGCCCTTAACCTTGTGACAAGCATCCCATCTGGGTCTCTTCTCTGATAGATTACTAGAATATATCTAAGCCACGTCAAATTAAAGGAATCTAGCTAAACAGACGTACACACCTGTTTAAAGGGCATTTTACATTACCGTAATATCCGATAAACAGAATACTGTGTTTAAGTGAAGATCAAGGAGAACTAGATAAAAGCAACACCAGTACATCATTTTACCGGAAAAACAACATGACTCATTCTATTTGATCAAACTATTTTGTGCCTCCCCTACAGTTCCAGTGTGATATGCAGACTCTTACATCCTAGCTTGATTGACAATGTATTCAACAGCCCACCTTCTGTCTTGGAGAAACTCTAAATTGCTTTCTTAAGGGGGATTAAGATAGGATTTTCTCATTCAGATGTTCCTGTAAAGTGGCCCCTGGAGTGAGTCATGCAGGAGTTGTTCATAAAAGCTATTAACTCTGTTCAGTTGAGCTTAGACGGAAGATTCAGTCTCATGAGTTTTATTTGGTACTGATTAATATATTGTGGACTTCCCCAAGCGTTCAAGACTAAGTTACAGATTACCTAGAAGAAATTTTTCTAAACATTTTTTTAATAACAGGGGGGAAAATACACGGAGCACTGCAAGCATAACTTTACACATGTCATAATTATGTACTAAATGGTAAGCTTATTTAACATTTTCAGAATACACTAGCACGTGTAAGCTATTTTTTTTCTGTCAATAAATTAAGCTCTTTTGTGTTGTGTTTATTATAGCTAGGTTATCGTAACAACGATAACCCGGCTGGTCTTAAATCAGCCAAAAACAGCACACTTCAACCCAGTGGAGCTGACACAGGTGACCTTTTTCCAATGCTTAGCTTTACACTGGGCAGAAATATTACTGGAGTCAGATGCTGAACTGTACTATGGAATGATGGGCTTCATTGTTGTTGATTTGTGACTAAAATGTAAATCGAGTTAACTGAAGTGGTTATTACTTGATTAGGAGAATATCTCTGGCCCTTATAGAAATATAAAGATGTTTATCACCCTGTAGATTCTACAGCAATAGTTTTGCAATGGCTTTTACAAATGACCCATGAATCAGGTTTGATCTCGAGTTTAAATTCAAACACAGACTGTACACTGAAAGTTGCTCAGCAAAAGGTGTTTTTGAGCAATTGTCTTTAAACAGCAGATTTCAACGAAGATTAATCATTGGTTTCACCTTTGGTCAGAAATAATTTAGAGACTAGCAGACTGATTGAGACGTCCTTGTAAAGCTTCCCAGGATGAGTATATCAAGCGACCAAAGTCCAATAAGCCTTTCTACCACCTTGACTATCACGAGAAGGTTCAAAGATTTGGTAGACAGGTCTAAGATGCCATCTAGTGATACTGAGGGGACCACCTCAGTCAAATCACAGGCTCTGTTTCCTGACTCAGCACACAGGGATGAGGAGGATGGGTTTCCATGGCAACAGCAGACAGAGAGAAAGAAAACTGAGAGATAAAGAGAAGCGAGAAGAGAAATGAAGGACGGTAAAGGAAAAGGCAACAAAGTTGACACACCAAACGCAGCTCATGTTTTCCAAACAAAAACACTGACCCAGAAATACCCCATTAGGCCAAGAACAAATGGCTCAAAGGTCAAACTTCTACCATTTGTTCATGTCTAATCTTGTGTTTTGAGTCAATACTTCATTAAGGTCCAGCATACTTGCATAGCAAATGTTTGCCTGCACATTGACAATCTATGCAAGGCAAGGCAAGTTTATTTGTATAGCCCATTCCAGTAACAAGACAATTCAAAGTGTTGTGTCAAACGTATCAAACCAATTTCCCCTGAAGGACGACAGGGTGGAAAATAATTGCGTTTCTCAAAGCTCTATTAGTGCGACCTTACAACTGAGTACATTAACATCATTTTCATCCTGGAAAATGTTCCTGCCATCTCTTAAATGCTGTCTAAATAAATTCAACGGGGAAGGGTAATCCTGGATTTTGAGGATTCTTTGGAATGTTTGTTTCTGCTCAAATAGGCCTTGTTTATCAAAAATGGACAAACATTTTTAACATAACCGATGGACAATCATACTGACAAACAAATGTTGAGTATAAAACTTAAACGGAAAGCAATCCTCTGCCGACAATTCGTACATTCACTACCCGGCACCCTGATGGCCTCACCCAGGGCAACAGTGTGGCAATCCACTTGGTAAAAACTGCACAAAAAGGCTGTATAAAAGATCACAAAGGATGTAAATCTCTACAACAGGCTCCAAACTCCGTTTCTGTATGTGTCCCACATTTTGATGGCTCATTGAAGTCACCTTACCTTGTTATTGCATTTGTCCTGCTTAAGCTACGAGAGAGATGTCTCTTTCAGCATGTTGAAACACTAACAGAGAGTTCATGTTTGAACAAAGATGTTTCTGTGGCACATTTATGTATCTGTGTGGGGTGAAGTGCCAATAACAGAGCCATGCTTGTTTGGGAAATGAAAAGAACCCCGTTACAGAAAAAAAAAATGCGATTCAGATGAAGGCAATGTTTAAAACTAAAGCTCTTTACTGCTGTGTTGTTTTGTTTGTGTGTTGTTAGAGACGTTAGCAAACACCTACCAGTACTGTAGGCCAATCGGGGTTCAGGTGCCGGTGTATGAGGCTTTGGTCAGTCTGTCAGTCACCCTGGATATCAAAGGTGGGTGGAGCTTATATCCCCAGGTGGTGGTCTGTGGTTTGTAAGGTTCATCTCTGCCTCCCTTGAACTCCTCCCCCTGAGACACTCCAAGGATTTTTATGGCCAGTACCCTACGCTAAACATATTTTTGTCACAGTTTGACTTTTTTCCTGTTTCCTAAGCCCCACGTTGGCCTCTTGAAGTCGACTTTCTGATCTCTGTCTTCATAAGGTTTTCCTGTGTGGGGAAAGAAAGAAAAATGTCATTTAGTTAGCTTCATCCTTTAACATAAAAAAACAAAAACTTATCTGAATGAATGTTGATAAGCGACAACACAACATGCGTAAAACATGGTGGTGGAAGAATTATGTGGTGGGGAGGCTTTCCTTCACAATGACGGAGAACCTTGTCAAAGTTCAAGGGGTGATGGCTGAAGCGAAATAAAGGGTCATCATAGAAGACAATTTGTTACAGACTGTAAAAAAAAACTGGAGCCTGAGGGTTGGGAGGATCAGTTTCAAGCAGAACTACAGGCCTAAGCATACAACAAGAGTTACAACAGAAGGTTGGGTTTAGATCAAAGCATGATCATACCTAATCAAAGTCCAGACCAGAATCCAATCAATAACTTCACGCAAGACTTGAAAAACCATATTCACAGATCCCACTACATCCATTATGACTGAGTTCAAGAGATTTTACAGAGAGAAAAAAGACCTGCTGCTTTTAACGCAGTAAAAAGTGGGCTTTCAAGTTAGAGCGCCGCAAATGTCACAAATCTGTTGTTACTGTGATATTACTTATTTCACAGTATGCATATCACAGCAAACTACCAGGACTGCAATAAATGCTATGTAATTATTTAAGCACTATGTATCCAGGCTCTCTATGCCTGTAAAGGATCAGATGACACTTTGATGCAGCATAATAGAAGGTAAAGTCATTAAGAAAACTAGCTAAGTGGAAAACAGCGGATGTCGGCAACAAGCAACTGTAAAATAAAACCTAGTTGATAAAATGGAAAAAAATGATTTAACTTTTTGTTTTGTTTCTTTAACCAGAAGCTGGACAGACCTCGTTGTCTTGGGTCTACGACTCACATGAACCTAAAGCGATTCCGCATAAACACTTTTTAATTATTTGTTTATTTCTGGCAAGTCATGTTGTTATTCATCATTTTAGCACTTAATATATGCTTTGCTAATCTCACGCAGCCCTCCTACAAAGCATTGACTCAGTTCGCGGTTTTATTGTGACAACTTGAAGAGGAGTTATGACAGTCATGCAAATGTGGGATTTCATTTCTCAGATCGTTTTGACGAGATCGATAAAGACCACAACTGTCCAGCCAAAGACAAAATTACATCGCACTCTCATGTTAATTCAACCGTCACGCTGTCATTGCAAATACCTCTGAAGCAACAAATAGTAACGTTAACTGTTTGTTGCGACTGCTCCTTTAAGCTCATTTACTTCTGTTTGCCCTCCCTTTCCTCCTACGCTTTCCTTCCCTCTCTTTATCCCGTCCATCCTGCCAAACAAAGTGGGAGCCAAGGGTGAATTAATAAAGGAGCGAAAGTAGAGCACAACTCCCCGAGGTCCGCCTTTTCTGGGACGCTCACACAGAGAAAGACTCTCAGACACACAAAACGACAACACAATCTGCACAAATCCAAGGCCTGCGTGGCTTTGTTGTGATGAAAGGCGAAACAAATCAGATGACACAAAGTGGTAACAAATCCCGCATGTCATCATCTGCCTGCAGGTATAAAGGTGAGGAGGAGGATGACCAGACAAGGATGAACAGAATCTTTTGAGAAATGGGAGCTTAGTTGTTAAAAATAAAGTAATTTCTAGTTTTGCATTTCTGTATTTGTGTTTATTCTCATTTTAATGATCTCTTTGCTCACTTTCTTCTGCTAAATCATATCTCTGTGCTCTTGTTTTGATCCTATGTTCTCCTGACTTGCTTTTGTTTTTTTCCTAATTATATTCTTTACCTTTATTTTCATTTGCGTTTTTAAGGTCATTAACCTGATATATTTAATTTATGTTTCTGTTTCCTCTTATTCGCCTTATCACATACTGTTGTATTTAATGTTATTGAAATTATTTTTTTATTTACTCAGTTACCTAAGTTGTGATGGACTGCCGACCTGTACAGGGTGTACCCCGCCTCTTTCCCAATGACACTTGGAGATAGGTGCCAACCCCCCACGACCCTGCATGGATAAGTGGGTATAGACAATGGATGGTTTAATGGAATAAACTAAGTGAAACATATTATCTACATCAATTATACGCAGATTGATGTTTTAAAGCCTTTATAAATGTTAATCAATATTTTCTGTGTACAGCCAATGAAAACAAACATTTAAGGTCAGAATACTACATCAAAACAATAAAAAACTTTTTTTTTAAAAACAGAAGAGTGGGCTTAGTAAAAAGTATGTTTAATATCTGCTTAAAGGTTGTTATTTTCAAAAGTTATTTTAATCTCATTGGAATCCATATGCTCCCATATTGAATATGACTGTGTTTGAGGAGTTGAAAACCCGCCTGCAGCTTCAAAGTATTCGAAGAAAGACCTGACTGGATGCAGGAATACTAATACAATACTTAAATAAAGAATGATTAAATATGTCACAAGTTTGATGTTAGAACAATAACTTGCAGATGAGAAATACTGCAATATTTAAGCAGAATTTGTCTAGCAGTCATTAAGTGTTCTGTGTCACTGTTACAAGAACCCAACTTAATAAACTAACTGGTTGTGCAAACCAACCATTTTCAACCAACCATTTTTTTTACCTAAGTGCTTTTCTCACAGCTTGTTGGCATATCATAGCTTCCCCGGTGATGACATTTCTGGGAGAGTAACCAGAGAACCTCACAGTTATGCTTTTGGACAGTGAGAGGAAGCCTGAGTATCTGGACTCTGGGTTCCTGCAAACCACATGCAGAGAGACCCCAGGCTGACCTTCTTTTTGCAAGGCAACAGTGCCGCCAGCTGTTCCGAAAAGCTGTAAGTATTTAAAAAAGAAGTATAAAGCTTAATAGTCTATAGAACACTGTCACACCTGAATTTGCTAGTCTTATTCAGGTTTGGAGCTGGGATCTTTTCCAGTTTACTGAGGTGATAGTACTGCCAGGATGGATTGCTGTTTGGTCCAAGATGGCTGCGTGAAAGTGAAGAGGATTTGAGACTGACAACAATCACAATGATAACTCTTGACAAAATAAGGGTATGATAATTAACCATGCAAACAGGCAAAATTAAAATGTTGTCGAGGGAACGTCAATGCAATGTTTTATGACAGTGCTATAGCCTGTCTGACAAAGTTTTTCCTTTAGGCTGACAGTAATGGCAAGTCAGAGTAGGGCCAAGAAAATCAAGGGTTTCTATTCTAAATATGTCACAGCAGCTTATGCAAACACTACTTTGATTCAGTTCAGTTTATTTATATGAAGGCAGTTTACAACAACTGTCATCTCAAAACTGAGTCAGTACTTTGTGTACCCACATTTCTGCTGCAAATCGTTTGGGGCAGGCCTCCACCAGCTTTGCACATGTAGAGATTGAAATGGTAGACTGTTCTCTATTAAAATAGTTCCTTCCTTGTCAGAGTTGGATTAAAAATGTTAAAGTTTTGATAGTTTCTACACAAATTCCCATAGACTGGCCTGTATTTATCTCCATCCATTTTCCATCAACTGACCACCTTCTGCTCAATTAAAAAGCACCACAGCTGTTAGTTCACAAATGCTCTCTGGAGAAGCTCTGAGGCCCTCAGAATAACATCTGCGTTTATGCTGAGATTAGAAAATGCATTAATTGTTAGGGATGTAAATGACCAGCTTTATCACGATATGATATCGATTTGTTAGGATGATGATACGATGTTTGCCAATATCACAAAGTCTGTTACAATATGATTTACATGAAATGCAATTCACAAGTCTATGATCAGTATGAAACAATATCATCTGCCCATCTAACACACCTATTTACATTGAGGTCAACTCATAAATATATATATATATATATATATATATATATATATATATATATATATATATATATTACTAATCTCTTATAGGTATCAGGCATTTCAATTCAATTCAATTTTATTTATATAGCGCCAATTCATGAAACATGTCATCTCAAGGCACTTTCCAAAGTCAACCTCAATCAGATTTTTTAATTAAAAATACCAATATTCTAATCATATAATAATAATAATAATAATAAATCACTGTTCACTATAGTCTCTGACGATATGGATCAATGTTTTCATTTTGCATCGTTGTAATTGGATCATTAATCAATACATCAATGTGGATCAGTGTATTGTTGTACTCCTACTAATATTGCAACTTCTGAAGGCAGTTAAGGGCTCTGGATTTATTTTTTCAGAGTATAGGGGGACTAATGGATGTCATACTTTTCAGATTTTTAATAGTGAAAAGTTTCGAAAACATATATCATTTTCCATTGACTTCTCTATTATGTGTCGATCCATCACATAGGATATTAATGAAATATATGGATGTTTGTGGTTGTATCAGCAACTGGAGCTTTATAACGCCTGTTGGTAGAGTGGATTTTGTAGAAATCGCTCATCATGAGAAAGCATGTATTGACAGTGGATAGTAATGACTTCCTGTTAATAGGGAGATGGTGTTCCTAGGTTCAAACCAGGCTCAGAGCAGCAATCTGCTGCAATTAACCAGAGTTATACATATAGCCTTTGCATTATCTTTGAAGTTGTGCTGTCAGTCGACTATGTAAAATTAATGTAATATAACTAAGTAGGTAGAGTGCCTGTTTTCCTGTGCACATGTGGAGGACAGCCGGGGTAGGTAGTACACCTTTTAAGTAATAACATTAGGTATCTTTTCAATTTGTGAATTGAATTGCATATACAAAAATAAGCTAATAAGTCATATCTATTGTTTAACTGCAAATATAAAGTAAGTTATTAGTACAGACAGACTTCTGTAGGAACAAGAGAGCAAGTGTGGTCATTAACTGCTTAGAACAATAAAACCTGTTAACAATTCTGGCTCATTTAGCGAGCAAAAAGAAGTCCCTCAGGACTTTAATTGTAATTCAACACACTGAAGCAGGCACAGTCAGATGCTGGGGATCAAGCCAGCAACTGTTCAATTATTCTTTGAATTTCCCAACATGTCTGCCAGTCACTAAGCCTTTCATCCTTAACGATATTCCCTTTTACTGTGCTTTTACCAATGACTTTGTTTTGTTTCGGCTGTTCTTTCATTATGTTGAACAAAGCTAAACAGGAAGGTGAATGAATGCAAACAGCTGAAAGAAACAACTAAATAAACCTCAGAATGCAAACCTCTGAATAATCAGCCGATACTGAAAGGTATACAAAAACTGCACCACGTGATTTAAAGGTTTCTATATCAGGGTTTTGTTTTTGTTTCTTGACAAATGGTATTAAAAGAACAATATTGAATCATTTAAATTCATTTGTTTGATTGAAACCCTGAAAATCAACCACTATTAGTACAGGGAACTTTGTGCCAGAAAACCCTCAAACACATTTGAGGTATTTTATTTATTTATATAAACCAATTAGCCATCTACAACCACCTCTTACACTTGTGTTTGCCTGAATAGTAGTAACATGTCAAGCTTAATTTTTCGGCTTACATACCATAGATAAAAATTCTTCAACTCAAAGTCTGGATCACAGGAAATAGCCTTTGTAAGAGGTCTTCTAAATCGATAAGTGAAAATTATAAAAGCGAGTAAATTATGCATTTATTTAGCGAGAAAAAGCAATGATTGCGTGTACTTATGTGAGTATTTACATATGTGACTAAATCTGAGCAAACAGGTTTCTGAAAACAACTTTTCCTGCCACGACTGAAAATTTTTTCAGCACACAAATAACTGAAAAGTCACACAATGTTAGAAAATTAACACAGCGTGAGGTGAACAGTAGGTGTGGAAGAAACAAGGACAGGAAAACTGATGTGAAAGGTAAAGGACATCTATAGGAAGAGAAGAAGGGTAAAAGAAACTCCCTGACATATATCACCTGGGGAGGTGGTCAGTAACACCAGGTGAGCACAATGAAGAGGATGCAGAGCAGCTGGGTGAGAATCAAAATGAAAGAGCAGAGGAAAAATAACTGACACAGAAGTCAATAAGTGAGGATCAACACTAGACACAAAAGGATATATTGCAATGAAAAAACTAAAGACGAACACTAAAATAGGAATTCAAACCAAATAAAAAAACCTGACCTCCAGTGAGTCTTGTATAGAAAACTGTGAGTGACAGTAACCAAAAAAAAAAAAAAAAAAGAACACAGCATGACTAGCCTGCACAAACTTTAGTTAATGATTAAGATGAACAGACCCAACCTGACTTTAGTCACAGTCAATTAAAACTGTTTCTGTTTTCTCTTTAGCAGAACCAGAGCTGAGAAGCAATACCCCCAAAAAGTCTGTCTCATAGTCTGTATAGTACCTGCATTTTTCCATACTTAATTAGCATATGTGTACAAACTTTGCCCGTCTTGCTCTATGGTGTGAAGCAGTGGGTGTCAACTCACATTGCAGGGCAATATCACCACCTACTGTAACGAATGTGAATATACAAGAACATCAATTTTGATCTTGACTTTTTTTTTTTTTTTCTATTTTTGCCCTGACAAAGGCCTGTGACCCACTTCTGGTTTGGGTCAGTAGAGAAAGACTGGTCTAGCCCGACCCAGAGCCTTTCAACTTTTCTTGTCTAAGAAACACTCAACCTCTGAGGCTGACTGAGGAATGTTAATTTGTTCCTTTTTTTTAACAGTTCACTCCAACTTTTCAGAACTAGGTGAAGTTAGAAAGTGACAAACTCAATTTGCAGAAAGAAAAAGTAATCTTACATTTATATTGCTGAATTACTCACATGTCTTATGTGATAAAATATTCATAAAACACCTGGCCTGACTGTGACACTTCTTTCCCAAATGGATTAAAGATGTAAAGTTTGCCTCTGCTCCACATAGTGAAAGTGGGTGGAACCAGGATGATGCTTCCAAAATCAAAACCCAGCAACAAAAGACCTAACTCACAAGGTGAGAGCTAAAAAAAAAAAAATATTAAACTTTAAACATTGTTGGAATATTTTTCAGATCAGGTTCAATCTAGTACACATTAGTATAAAAAGAAAAACACAAACAGCAGGAAGGGAGATTTTAAATCATTAATAAAGAAGAATACAAGAGTGAGAAACAGAGGAAGAAGGGTAACATATAAAAAAAAAGTGAAAAAAGGCATGGAAGAAGCAGGAAGATCGAGAAAAGAAAAGAGCCTCTTGCAGAAGCCCAAGGGGTATCCTGCTATCCCAGAATGCTCTGCTCTAACCTACTTTGGTATTTCTGTTTCTGTCTTTGTCTCTGCAGCGCTGTGAGTGGGCTACAGCTACCCAGTACACACCATATCTTAACAGGTTTGTAGGTGTGTGGTGTCCTCAGAAATCTATCCTCCTGGAGACCAAATTAAACAAAGACCACACATTTAAGCGAGTGCAGCTTGACGACTGGCAAATCTGCAAACTTTTGCTCATCAGTGTTCATATTATCTGAAATATTTGACTTTTTTTGTGTCTGCATTTGTCTATTTGTAACTGTGTGCTTAAAATGACTCAGTCTGAGTGTAGCCTATATATCTGAGCGTGCATCTATGGGTGAATGAGTTTGGATTGTATAACTAAGTGTGTGAGTGTTGTGAGGACTCAGTGGGCAGAGCAAGGACCAGCTCAGCAACACTCCGTTACCATGGAAAATATCCTCTGCAGCCTCATATTAGTTATTTGAATGGGTAAATACAGACTTATAAATGCATTCATTTATTTCCTACTTGTTGCAGGGTTTTTCTGTTGTAAATTTTCATTTTGTTGATATGTTTTAATTTGTGCTGTTGGCCTGTTTGCACAATATCTAAAAAAATATCATGCATCAAAAAAGTATTGAATTCAGGCAAACTGAAAAACTGGCACTCCCAAAAATCTGATCAAATTTCATGCTGCGCCTAAACATGGGTATTTTTTAAGTGAGTGGAACAATTGTGACTGAATATCATATAAAATAATAAACCCGGTCAAAATGTTTTTTTTTTTTTATTTAAGGTTTATCTGTAATAACTTTTAATTACTTGTAAAATAAATAAATAAATTGTGTCTTTTGTTAAATCCACATTTTCCTAATGTTGGTTCTGAGTCTCAGTCTGTATGTGGTCCCACTAAAGCATCACAAAACGTAACAATTGCTCTATTAAATAAAAGCTCACACTAATTTCATACTGAGAAACCCAGCCTTTAATTTAAATGGATTTGATAAATGGGAAAAAAGTCAACAAAATCAAAAATGCCACGCTTTTCAAAACGGGAACGACAAGAGAACACAAAAGTAAGATTTGCCCTTACATTCAGGGCAGCACTGCAGTAATGATTTAAAAACATAAATCGCCATAAAACTGGCACTGTGAAAAACAAGGCTGGTCAAGGAACCATGTTTATTTTGTCACTATGAACAAATGAGGATGGCAAGGGCGCTGAATCAAAAAAAGAAAGAAATTGCCAATACTCACGATTAGAGAGGCTATAATAACCATCTGACAATGAGTAAATGGTAAGCATCTGAGAAAAAGGCATTTTCTGCAGGTCCACAAAACACACGTAGACTGGACTTTCTATGACTTTGGCAAAATAAAACGGTACTAACATTTCATTTTGAAGAAAATATGTTGGTTGCAACTCCCGAATAGCTTAAATTGAACAAATTTCTCAAACTGAGGAGGAAATGTTCAGAGACAGATCATAGTCATATTGGTGTTCACATTTTAGTTCGCTCACCTGCCTGAACAACCTACAAACTCAGGTAGACATGCAATATTTGCTTGGTAATGCTCAGTAAGGATATAGTTTTAGTAAAATTATGTGGTTAACTGAATTTTCCTTCTCTCTTAATCACTTCCACAATGTTTTTCTGATTGATATAGAACAGGCTAAAGCAACAAACAGGCAGAATCTCATTTTACAGTGCATGGTGAGACTTTATCATGCAGTAAATAATACAGGTGCATGAACACTCGTGATACACTGCACTGGAATCAGAGCTCCACCTGCTGCATGCCCAGCAACACAGATTACACTGTTTTAGAGAGCACTCTCATTTGATTCTCTTACACAACGTGATAAAGATCATCACCGCAACTAAGTTCCTGAGCAAAAAGCTAGTCCATGCCTGACCTCCAAAACTAGAAGTTAACCAACATTTAGGCCAAGGTGCTTACAGAGAGGGAGGGCTGTTTTCTAGCTGAGTAACAGCCCTGTCACGACAAATGATTCACACATTAACACACAGACATAAACACACACACAAATAGCTTTAGTCCTTTAATCTTTTCTTTTTTTTTTTTTTTGCCCACAAAACACACCGCAGATGTAACACGGTTAAAAGGGTCTGAGAGGAGATAATAGATAAAACCTGTTTAATGTGACAACAACACAATCTGCGGTTTGGTCTATCCCTGCAGTTAGTGGTATGAGTAGCAAGGGATTCTAGGTAATCCTCAGAGCAACGACTTTATTGCATTGAGGCAACACAACTTTGAATGTCTGTGGAACAATATTAATAAACTTCTGAAAGACTGAAAGAGTATAACACTCAGTGTAATGGATTTCGTCTTTTATATTACTTGCTGGACATTATTTTCACCATATTTTCAGCATATATATATATATATATATATATATATATATATATATATATATATTATATATATATATATATCTATATATATATATATATATATATATATATATATATTCTGAGTTCTGGGCAACCCTCAGAGCCACAGTTTCACTGCATTTGGAGAGAGAATAATAAATGTTACCCTTTATTTCATTGAAGTTTTGTTGGGGTGGGGGAAATGAAAATCATTCATTCTTCAAAGGGGGCACAACAAAAACTTTGAGAACCACTAGCTTAGACATACAGAAGTAAATATAGGTGTACATGAGATTTTCTTTTGGCTGTCAAAAGTAAATAGGATGATAAAAATACATTGTGGGTCCCCACCTTATGTTGCACTCATCACCAATCAAACCGTCACCAATACCATCTATTTTTAACTGTGTTGTGTATTTAACATCCCTAGTATGAGTGGTGGGCAAAGCTCACCAAAAACTTAACTTCACAAACAAAAATAGTAGCCACACTACTGTCAAACCAATGATAAATAGGGAAGTTTGAGGAAGCTAACTCTAGCCGCTAACCACTAACCGATAGCTGTTTCAGTTAAGGATAAATGACTAGTAAATTTTTACTTTTAGCTTTGCCCAGTTAACTGCAAAAAAATTATGCGAGTGTGGGTTGGAAGCTAGTGTTGCCAGTTCTTGCAGGGAACACAAGCAACCAGCTCTATTCCATGTAAACAGTATAAATGAACAAGCCCAAAGTCGCTTATAATAAGAGTACATGGCAATACTTCTGGAAGCCTGGAACACAGAGCAGG